>NC_050590.1:24147400-24470072 GCF_013368585.1 Megalops cyprinoides | reverse complement strand
ATGCTGTCCGAGCAGCGGTGGTCAGCTCATTATGTAAATGACTCCATGTATGGGATACCAGTGTCAAAGTACAGGAAACAGTGAGTGGGACCAGGAGATAGCATCCTTCTAAGATAGGCCTGCCAGGACTTAATGTCTTTTAAATGAAATCAAACTGAGATGTGTGTACATACTCACAATGCAGATTATGTGGTTAGCTGTGCCTCCATTGAGCAGCACAATGCTAATAGCCTTTCGTTGCGGTCCTCAGCAGAGTGTTATATTTAGAGGTGCTGCTGGTTCAGCCATCTCTCTCGAGAGAGTGTGCATTATTTTTTATGATAGTTCTGTCAGTTTGGCTGTCATTTAACTGGCCCTAGCAGATGGGTTTTTATGTGACAGGCCAACATTAACTTTGTGTATTTTCACATTGTACATTTTAACATATTATATTTGGCCTTTCAAAATGTGAAATATCACAAAGATTTCACACTAACATTTAGAGTACATGTACTGGTACAAAGTGTACAAGTTCCCCTAGTGGCTCTCACTTTACCTGGGCTTAGAGCTCCAAGTGTCAGCTGCTCCTCCCATTGTCAGGGGATTAAGAAATGTGCCAAATTGCACCAATGGTCAAGGAGTTCGACTGGCTGAGCACTTTTAACTCCTCACAACTGCCCTCCTGTGGTCCCAGTTATGATAACTGAGGTGCTGAGGAAACGTGTCCCCTACTATAGGCTGTTGTGAGAAGATAACAACATTGCACTGTATGCCTTCTGGTGAATTGAGTTTTTAGGTTGGTGAGAATTTTCATATTTTATTACAGTACATATAAAATTTACATGTAGTAATACTGACAATTAATTATAGTTAAAAAGTATTAAAATAGACACACTAAAGCAAAGGAATACTCTTGAAGTATTTAATCTCTTGATTTCCACTTATATTTTAGAAAAAGTTCAAAAATGACCTTTTTGTTTGAAATTCCTGTAGTCATTGTAGCCACAAATATGAGTCAGTAGGCAGCAAGTGTATTTAAACAATCATCACCAAAATGTAAGAAGCAGCTGAATCAGATGAAGTGTTTGTGTGTGTGTCAAAGTCAAAGTCAAAGTCAACTTTATTGTCAATTCTCCAATATGCACAGGACATACGGAGGATTGAAATTGCGTTTCTCTCAGGCCCACGGTGACAATACAACAGTTCGACATAACACAATGAAGACACTGAGAGACAAGAACAAGAATTGCTACAAATTACACATATTTACAGCAAGGGCATCCAGGCACATTGTAGGTTTATAAATATGAAGAATAAATATAAAAAATATAAATATAACTACATATTCCACAGGAATGCGATGTAGACTGTTTATATAAGTAAAGTGACTGTGCAAATCTGTGTGAGTAAGGATGGGTGGAGAATAGTCCAGGCTTCAGTATGGGGGGGGGGGGGGGGGGGGGGGGGTGTATATGTGTATGTGTGAGAGAGAGAGAGAGAGAGAGAGACAGACAGAGGGGGAGACTTTGTCATGTCTATTGTCAGTGGTGTATTGGTGGGAGGGGGGGCACAGATGAGGGTGGTTTACCTTGTGAAACTGTATGCCCTATGATTCCAGATCAGACTGAAGTTGCTGCTGCAGTGCAGCAGGAGATGGACTCAAGCGTAGAGGGATTACTGCAATTTGTAGCACTACACTGTTATCTACACAGATTGTATACTCATGTGCTCGCTTAAACACACACAAAATGCTTTCTCACTCATATACTCACACTAGCCAGCAGATACACACAAACATACAGATGTCATCATAGATGTCATATTCTGTATTCTTACTGTTATGCAATGTGAATAAAAAGCAATACCTTTATGTTTCACAAAATCAGTGTGTTACACTGTATAACGCCCCTCAGTTGATGAAAATTGATGTTTTTTTATAGGTGGCCATCATCGCAGGAAACTTTGAACTGGCTGAGTTAATTAAGAGCCACAAAGAGACTGACATAGGTAAGTGACAGTTTTTTGGTTAGCAATTGGTGTCCATATTCATTGCACAGAGGGTACAATATTCTGGGAATTTAATCCTAATAGAAGTACACTTTTGTATCCATTTAAGATACTTAAAATGCAGCTGATAATTAAACCTTGTTAGTGTTTCCAATAATAGTGCATCTATTTCCCACAATGCAAAACACTTTGTGAACTTGAGATTACAAATATCTTCAACTTAACATTTCTACATAGCCTGAATCACATCCATCAGGAACCAGTATCTTGGACTCATACATATCCAAATTTACTTCTGTATGAGGATGAGTTGACATTTATGTAAATACCATGTGTGTCAACCCATAGTGCTTAAATATGTTCCCTCCAGAACACATTAATGCTGTAAATTTTATGGAAAGTAGAACAATGCTTTTAGAACAGGCTGGCTGAAAGGATCTTGTTTCAAAGCCCTGATAGGTGTGAAATCTACATCACTGCAGCTTTCTTCTGTGGTGTTCAGTGTCAAGGCAGCATTTACTATATATGTAAGACCATGAGCCATGATGGGATTTGGTTCTTCACCATTTAACTCAGCGACTGTCAGCCAGCAGGGATTAATGTGTTTATATCAGCTGAACCCAGAATCTGCCAGGTAACTCTGAGCACAGGCTGCTCACAGGAAAGGGAGACTTTAATTGGGTGCCTGCAGAGGTGGGCCTGAACACAATTCTGATCAGTCAGCTGTAATTTTGTCTCAGCTGGTTTAAATTCCAGTTGTTTTTAATTAAACTATTTCACATTGAAGGGGAAGGTTAAGCAGAATGGATTAGAGACCACAGACAAATAAATAAGAAAACACACACACAAACACACACACACACACACACAAAAAAAAAAATGTAATCCGCAATTGTCTCCCAGCACTCTGCAGCTGTCCAGCACTAAATGAAAAGCGTTTTAGGATTACTGAACATCTGCTAGTATGGGCTGACAGCTAGTACTGACTCTATAGGATGGAAAGGATGGGGCTTCCAGCCGTGTCGGTGGCTATAGGGGCTATAACAGGAGAGCCCAAGAATCTCTTAAGAAAGAGGCATTGGGTGGCCCACTAGCACTGGCTGCCTCCTCCTGGATCAACCTGCCTTTGCCATTTCCCCCCTTGAAACCTCACTTGTTTGTAATGGGACTTCTTTCCAAGTGGATCGCCAGCCATGGGTTGTGCCTGCTCCACAGGAGAAAAAGGTTGGTGCTTTGGCTGGACCCACTGGGAGGCAGTAGTTGGGGTGGGATGTTGTGTCTGTTCATGTGGAAGTGGCAGTGCTTGGAAGGCAGTCAAGAACTCAAAGGGTGGGGGTGACCAGGTGAACTGGATTTTCTTTCAGGTTCTGTACTAGGTACATGTGGAACTTACTGTAAGTACTTTAGCTAAGGGCACGGAACCATCCCTAATGTTTCATATTCAATGGCCATGAAAAAGAGTTCCAGCTCTACTACTGTATACTACTATATACTACTTCTTAGTATATATTTACTATACAGTACAGGATGCACCTTCCAAATGCTGTAAGCAGAATGCATTAGTTGTTTAACAGACTGTAGAAAAATTTAAAGGTACTAAATCTTGTTACCTCTTGAACCTGTATCGTACTGGTATTGTGAATTTTCTAAGTGTGGTATTTTATATCTGAATTCTCTCTCAGCCAGCAAAATCAGTGCAGTCAATCAGCCTGTCATTTAATAGAACAGTTTCCTAGAAAGAAGAAGGAATCATACTATACCAAACTAATTGAAGCAATCTGGCCTGGTATTACTTAATGAGCATAATGAATGTGAAATAGACTGCAGTGTGTAGACATATTAACTATGTCAATGGGACTGAGTCATCTTTGCACTGCATACTGCATTGTTGCTAGATGGGAAATGTAACACACAAGGCTTACAAGCTGTTCTGCATAAATTACAACACAATATAAATTATGAACTATATGAATTATGAATACAGATTGGAAGCCTGCGTGCTCTCTCTTTGAAGCGTATGATCTGCTAGCATTGCCTCTGTGCTCATCCTATGGACAGCCTTGAACAGAAATTCCACATTTGCATTTGATGATGGCAGCACACGCTGGAGCTGACCTACATAGATAATTGCCATGGTAAGAAAGCGATATTGTAGTTTAGCACTTACAGGGTATGTCCATATGTTCTTTGCCTTTTTAAATCCTGACTCGCAGTCTGTACAAGTTGCATTTCTGTAGAAAATATTTATTTCCATCAATGTCAGTTTCAGTACAGGTCTAGGAGATTTCCTGTCCTTGGCATGCATGGCATAGCGCTAGAGTTTTCATTCTTGTTCACCTGTTTTATGTCCATATGAGAGGAATCAATGCAGATTGCTCTGCAAGTTGAAACATCCTCTGAGAGGAAATCGGACTTCACTGTTCCTCTTCATCTTCAAAGCGTCTTGGGGCCCCGTTCTTCCTGCACATGCTGCCTGACACATTCTGAAGTGTGAATGTATGGTGCGGGCAGTCTCACAAGCCTCAAATGTGAGATCCGTGTGAAGTGAAACTGACAGAATACGATGTTGCATATTTTACCATTGTCATTTCTGCAGACCATTCCCTGCTGCTTTTCTTTGTGAAACTTTTCAGCTTTTCCTTGCACTTCACATAACAATTGCCAAGTATCCAGAACAACATGGGCAACATTCCTAAACATGATAATATTATCTATATTTTCTGTATTTGTTTCTTGCAGATTCATTCAGGTTAATGCATTCATGCCACTGTCAGGTCTTCATAATCTCTTAAATGCAGCATGCATTACTCATGATATCTGATATCTGTACCTATCTCTCTGTATCTTTTTACAACTGAATGATGTTGGGTTAGTACTGTTTCATTCACAGAATATTCACGGTATGATCACAGCTCTAAATCAACCCACTACACTCAGCAGTTAAGTATGTAAATCGGTCTTCCCTTTCACGGCACAGAGTGGTTGCCATGGTGTCCAGATCCTTGTGATAATTGGTTCAAGGAATCAGAAATCTGGCTGGTGCCAGATTGAGAATCCTAAGGGAGGAAATGGCCTTTGAATGCAGATATGTATCCTTGCAGAAACTGATACAACAGTCCTCTCTCAACTGTTGGAAAAAGTGTTACAAATCTTGCAGGACAAAGCACTGGTCATCATTCCTGTGGTAGCCTAAGAAGGCACATTAAACCACATTATTTGCGTAATAACAAATTTGAAATCATTGTGCAAACAGTAATAAGTATATTGCAGAACTGTGGTCATATGCTGTCTAACATGGAGCCAGAGGAATTGTACAGCCATAGGGCATGAGAAATGTAATGACAGCAATTGCTGTACAATTGCTGAATTCCAAAGTCAGGGAAAAAAGGGGAAAAAACAAGTATATTTTTTTCTGTGCGTTATATTTAGTGAAGGACAAAAAATGTATTAAGATCTTTATTCCAGATTTGTTGTTGTCTTTAAGACATCCTCAATTTAAAATGCACTGTTGAAACGTTCTCAAATTACAGTTTAAAAACTATAACTTATAGTTTAAAAACTTTAAGTACAATTTAACAGTATATTTAAAATGTTTTATTATCATAATCTGTTTGCTTTGCAGACACCCTGAAGCATGCCAGTATGTCCCAAATATTCAATAAATATGTCATTGTTCAGGCCTTTCAGGTTAGGTGTCTTCCTGGAGGGTACATTAGGAGAGGTACGCTTGGTAATCAAACCTGTAATGCCCTAATTTCTTAACAACTACACCACATTGTTATGGTCAACAATGGGAAAGAAAGGCGATATTTCAGGCATTGCTTGGTGCTAATAGCAGTTTTTCTCCTGTGTATAATGAGTATTGATTTCATGAAAATAGGGAGTCCTGCCGCAGTGCATGTCCGCTGAGGCCTTCACCAGAGTGTGGATGTTAATACAGTCCTTTTAATTAGGGGCTTTCTACCATTTGTCATGGTCAGAGCAGTATCCAACAGCTCTTCCCTTATATGTGTGCAAGAATGCCACTCCTACCAGTCCAGGTTGTGGGTCTATATGGTGCAGTTCTGTAAGTTTTTGGTAGATGTAAGTAGATATATGAAATCATGTTTGACAGATTAAAATATTAATTGTAGGTCAGATTGTTCCAAATGTTTTAAATAAATAATAGTAGTAAATAATAAATAACTCATGAGTACTAATTAACTAAATACAGGTAAATAGTACAGGTAATAAAGCTCACTGAAACTAAATGTTAGTGCCGGAGATCGGGACACAAACGCGGACCGCAGGATGTTCCGGTTCCAGGCGATAATAGAAAGGGACAGGCAGTTCGTAAATCCAGGGACAGGCAGGGTTCGAAACACAGAGAAGCAATCCGGGGGCAAATCCAAAATCGGGAGTCAGGGAGAACAGGGTCAGGAATCAGGCAGGTGAGAGGCAGCGATCAGATCCAAAACGGCAGGCAGGAATCGAGGTCAGGAAACAGGCAGGATCGGCAATGTTGCAACAACTCTCGGGAAATAAAGCGCGGGGACGAGACAGGTGAAACACACTGAAACGAACTAGCAACAAGACAGAGACACGCAGGGAAGATATAGGGCTGGGGTAACAAGGAGATGGGAAGCAGGTGAGCAGGCAGGCAGGTGCAGGCAATGAGGGAATCAGGTGGGCGGGGAGCAGGGCGGAGATAGAACACAAGGAAAACAAAAGCACAAGGACAGGGAAAACAAAAACACCGCGGCTTAAGGGGGCGGAGCCCTGACAGTACCCCCCCCCCCCCCCCCCCCCCCCCCCCCCCCCCCCCCTACGGACGCCTCCAGGCGTCACAGCGGGTTCGCCAGGGTGCCGGCGGTGGAAGTCCCGGATCAGGGCAGGATCCAGGATGTCCCTGGCAGGAACCCAGCTCCTCTCCTCGGGACCGTAACCCTCCCAGTCCACCAGGTATTGTAGACTGCGCCCCTGACGCCGAACTCTCAGCAGGCGGCGCACGGTGTGAGCGACAGCCCCATGGAAGCAGAGGGAAGGGAGTTGACGGCGTATTCGACCCAGGGGAGGTGCTGGCTCCACGCCGTCTCCAGCTGCTGGTTGGCCCGCTCGGTCTGGCCGTTGGACTGGGGGTGAAAACCGGAGGACAGACTGACGGTGGCCCCCAGTAACCTGCAAAAAGCCCTCCAAAAGTTAGACGTGAATTGGGGTCCTCGGTCGGACACCACATCAGAGGGTAGACCGTGCAGCCGGAACACCTGGCTAATGAGCAGCTGAGCGGTCTCACTGGCGGAGGGCAGTTTGGGTAAGGGGATGAAGTGTACGGCTTTGGAAAACCGGTCCACGATGGTGAGGATGGCGGTGTTGCCGTCGGATGGGGGCAGGCCAGTAACGAAGTCCAGGGCGATGTGGGACCAAGGCCGTCTGGGAACAGGCAGGGGTTGCAGCAGACCGGCGGGAGGTCGGGTGGAGGTCTTGTTCTGGGCGCAGACCGAGCAGGCGGCGGTGAAGCTCCGGATGTCCTCCGTCATGGTGGGCCACCAAAACCGCCGGCCCATAAACGCCGCCGTGCGCCGGGCTCCAGGGTGGCCGGCGAGCCTAGATGAATGCCCCCACTGCAGGACCTGGGAACGGACGGACTGGGGAACAAAGAGGCGGTTAGGGGGACAAGAGCTGGGACCTGGCTCATTCTGGAGGGCGGTGCGGACGGCGGTCTCGACGTCCCAGAGCGCTGCTGCGACAACGCATCGTGCTGGCAGGACGGTGCTGGATTCCTGTGAGCCTTCGGCCGGGGCGTGCTGGCGTGAGAGGGCGTCGGGTTTACCGTTCTTAGAGCCTGGACAGTATGACAGGGTGAAATCAAAACGGGAGAAAAACAGGGACCAGCGGGCTTGTCGGGGATTTAAGCGCTTAGCCGATCTGACGTACTCGACATTCTTGTGGTCCGTCCATACCAAGAACGGAGCACTCACCCCCTCCAGCCAGTGCCTCCACTCCTCGAGCACCAGTTTGATGGCCAGTAGATCCCAGTCGCCGATGTCGTAGTTACGCTCGGTGGGAGTAAGACGGTGGGAGAAGTAGGCGCAGGGGTGGAGCTTGTTGTCGGCGGACGAGCGCTGGGACAGGACAGCCCCCACTCCCACGTCCGAAGCGTCCACTTCCACCACGTACTGACGAGTGGGGTCGGGCTGGGTCAGGACAGGCGCCGAGGTGAACTGAGCCTTCAGGTCACGGAACGCTTCCTCAGCAGCCGGAGACCAGGTGAACGCTCTGTTGATCGATGTCAGGGCGGTGAGGGGAGCCGCTACCGTGCTGTAGTTACGGATGAAGCGACGGTAGAAATTGGCGAATCCCAGGAATCGCTGCAGCTCCCTGCGGGAGGTGGGGCGAGGCCACTCCTCGACTGCGCGGACCTTCTGCCGGTCCATATGGATACGACCTGCCGTGATGACGAAGCCCAGGAAGGACGTGGTGCTCTGATGGAAGGCACACTTCTCCTCTTTCACGTACAGGTGGTTCTCGAGTAGACGCTGTAGGACGCGGCGGACATGCTGTACGTGCTCAGGCAGGGAGCGAGAAAAGATCACAATGTCGTCCAAGTAAACGAACACGAACTGATTGACGTCGGAGGACGTCGTTCACCAGGGACTGGAAAACAGCCGGGGAATTCGTCAGACCGAATGGCATGACCAGATATTCGTAATGACCTGACGGGGTGTTGAACGCAGTCTTCCACTCGTCCCCTTCTCGGATTCTGACCAGGTGGTAGGCATTGCGGAGATCGAGTCTCGTGAAGATGGTGGCGCCCTGTAGTGACTCAAAGGCGGACGACAGACAAGGCAGGGGGTAGCGGTTCTTTATGGTGATGGTGTTGAGGCCCCGGTAATCTATGCAGGGACGGAGGGAGCCGTCCTTCTTCCCCACGAAGAAGAATCCAGCTCCTGCAGGCGAGGAGGAGGGGCGAATGAGGCCGGCCGCGAGAGACTCCCGGATGTATTTGTTCATGGCCTCGGTCTCCGGTGGCGATAAGGAAAACAGGCGCCGCCGAGGGGGGGACGAGCCGGGCAGCAGGTCGATGGCGCAATCGTAAGGGCGGTGAGGAGGTAACGAGGTGGCGTGGGACTTGCTGAAAACCAGCTTCAGGTCCATGTATTCAGGCGGCAGTGCCGACAGGTCCGGGAAGTCCTCGGGAGCGGAAGCAACTGGCGATACAGGGGTCACGGCATCCCGAAGGCAATGGGAGTGGCAAAAAGGGCTCAGCCCAGGATTCGGTTACCCTCCCAATCAATGTGGGGGTTGTGCCGAGCTAACCAGGGGTGACCCAAGACCACGGCAGCTTGCGAGGAACTGATGACGTTGAGGACGATCTCCTCGCGGTGGTTGCCCGAGAAGTTCACCGGGGGAGTGGCGTGGGTCACGCGGACCAGAGGGGCCCCGGTGATCGCGTGGGCTTCCAACGGCGAGTACAGTGGGATGCGGGGCAGGCGTAGCCGGGCTGCCAGGTCGGCGTCGATAAAACTGCCATCCGCCCCGGAGTCAATCAGGACGGAGACAGCGTGGCTCTGTCCTCCGATAAACGGGGTGGCTGAAAACAGAGGACGGGTTTGAGGAGAATGGCGTAAAGGGGTGACGCTCACTTTTAATCCCCATCGCTACGGGTGAGCGTTGGCCCTTAGCCGGGCAGGTCGCCACGAAATGGCCAGGTTGCCCGCAGTACAGGCAGGACTGGGTGCTGATCCTCCGCTGACGCTCCGCGGGGGACAGGCGGGCGCGGTTGACCTGCATCGGCTCTGGAGCACCCGGGAGTGGCGGTGCAGGGCTCCTGGCCGCTGTCACGAGGGGCTGATGACGGACAGGACTGGGCAGGCTGCTGGATGCTCTCTCCAGGCGTTGCTGCGACAGGCGCTGATCTACGCGGATGGCCAGGTCCACCAAAGTATCGAAGCTGGCAGGCAGCTCCCGAGTGCCCAGCTCGTCTTTGATGGGCTCCGCTAGACCGTGGAGGAAGGTGTCGTACTGTGCCTCCGCGTTCCACCCGCTGGTGGCGGCCAGGGTGCGAAAATCAATGGCGTAATCCGACACTGACCAGCCCCCCTGGCGGATCAGCAGTATCTCCCTCGCTGCCTCGCGGCCCTGCCGGGAGCGGTCGAACACCCTCCTCATCTCCTCAGCAAAGGCTGTGTAGGACTGACAGAAGGGAGTGCCGGCGTCCCAGACTGTGGTACCCCACTCCTTAGCGCGGCCTGTCAGCAGGGTGATGACTTAAGCGATCCTCGCCCGGTCTGTGGGGAACGTGGAGGGCTGCAGTTCGAACACCAGGGAACACTGACAGAGAAACGAGCGGCAGGTACCCGGATCCCCTGCATATGACTCGGGGGGTGGCAGCCGGGGCTCCCGACAAGGAGACGTGGGCGGAACCGGCGAAGAGGCAGCAGCGGGCGGAAAAGGGTGATTTTCCTGACTCAGCTGCAGCTGCTGCAACTGAGCAGTGACCCCGATGAGGCTGGTGGCGAAGCCGTTGAGGGACCAGCTGAGGGAGTCCAACTGGCTCTGGTGCCCCCCCAACAGAGCGCCTTGAAGCTCCAGGGCTGGCCTCAGCTGTGGGAGGTCCGCTGTATCCATGTGGGCTAGTTCGTTCTGTTAGCGCCGGAGATCGGGACACAAACGCGGACCGCAGGATGTTCCGGTTCCAGGCGATAATAGAAAGGGACAGGCAGTTCGTAAATCCAGGGACAGGCAGGGTTCGAAACACAGAGAAGCAATCCGGGGGCAAATCCAAAATCGGGAGTCAGGGAGAACAGGGTCAGGAATCAGGCAGGTGAGAGGCAGCGATCAGATCCAAAACGGCAGGCAGGAATCGAGGTCAGGAAACAGGCAGGATCGGCAATGTTGCAACAACTCTCGGGAAATAAAGCGCAGGGACGAGACAGGTGAAACACACTGAAACGAACTAGCAACAAGACAGAGACACGCAGGGAAGATATAGGGCTGGGGTAACAAGGAGATGGGAAGCAGGTGAGCAGGCAGGCAGGTGCAGGCAATGAGGGAATCAGGTGGGCGGGGACCAGGCGGGGAGCAGGACGGAGAGAGAACACAAGGAAAACAAAAGCACAAGGACAGGGAAAACAAAAACACCGCGGCTTAAGGGGGCGGAGCCCTGACACTAAATTCAGTATTGAATCTAATTTATCTCTTTCAGTGCCCTTTTGAACACAGCTCCTTTTTCAGTGACATATATTTAAAAATGAGCATCCAAACAACATGAAAAACCAAGTATACTGCACAGCATTTTATATCGTCTTATTATGTCTTATTTCATGAACAACTTGATGGTGTGGGGAAGTAGTTCAACACACAGTAGGTATATTTTGAAGAGGATTTGATTTCAGTCTGGTGAAGGCTTCATAGTTTCATGATGATGCCTATGTCACTGTGATTAGGAGTTTCTGTAGCCATCTGAAGCATGGGAATAAAACTGTTCTAGGATACTAACACTGAGTTCACCAACATGAGGGGAGAATATGAATGGCTATTGCCAGGTAATGTCTGCAGACATTGTTACACACATTAGAAACCAGACCCCAAATGTGAATGTACAGTATGATGTAAAGGGGGAATCCCTGCTTTAAATTTCTGAGATTTAATACTAGAGCAACTCAATAGACAAATTCACAAGCTTCAAATGCAATACAAGCACTGTCACATCACCAACAACACATTTAGATGTGCGTATTATTGTGATAACTTGTCAAGTAATTGTCTGATAGGAGCAATGCACTGTGTCAATATACAACCAAAAGAATTTATTTAAAATGCTCATCTAGCTCACACTGTGAATGACAGAGCTTGTATTAGGTCCAGAAGACGGACAATTGTTACATTTTGCTGAATCCAATTTTTTTCTCTCCTTGAAAAAAATATTCATAGCAGGCTACAGAAATTAAAACTTTACAATACGGTATGCAGAAGATAATTTCATTGATGCCTGAATAAAGCTACTTGCTCTGACGGATTTAGACATCCTCACTGGAGTTGCCTAGCAACGGGGTGGGGTGGGGGGGTTAGTTTGATACAGCTGTTTCTTGGGGAGGAAAGGTTAAGTCGAATATTCAAGATGTTTTACCGAAATTAATATATGCATGTGCTAATTTTTTTTCATATGTACGGTAATATTCCATAGGGGTATTTAACGTAGTGATGTCAAATACGCTTCACTTGAAGGGTGATAAATTAAATATCATCCATAGCATCCTTTATTCTATTACTGAGATATAATACTGGTAAATAATGTTGAGCGAATACTTTGAAGTTAGCCACTAACAACAACCAAAAGACATATAGGTAGGAAGGTAAAAGCGTCATCATGGGTAGCTTTATCAATAACATCAGATATGGGTGTTATGCCAACTCTGTTAACCCGATTGTAAATTCGACCGGTGTTCTTTGGGATGTAGCACAGCAGTAAATTTCAGGAGGAAGTATGAGGCGGCTGAAGCGCTCACATGATAGTGTGCGTGAAGAGCGGTGCGACGCTCGTGAGCTTGCGGTCCGTCTGCGCTCCCCGGGTCCTCTCGCATCTGACAGGCGGAATCATGTGGGGTGGGCTTTGTCACCACGGCGTCGAATACCGCCTGCCCAGCCTGCCTCGCCATCGTCACTCACTGTCCAAAAAACCTGCAGATTTTTTACTGCGGCGCAACTCGCGGACTTTCCATATTTACACTCTTACTCCTTTGTTTATGGTTTTCCCTCCTTCTTTTCTCTCTGGCGTACTGGCATTAGAATGACGGACTTGGATTAAATAAGTGGGGAAAGCGGGGAAAATGAAGTCTTTACTAAATGCCTTAAAGAAAGAAGGTAAGGTATTCATTACTTTATCTCAAGATTAGATTACTTTTATCTTTTTGCAGTTTGGAAATTTATTTTGGCATTGTTAACAGAGTATTTGATTTGGTTTTTTAAAGCTGGTTCAAATGACTTCTGCTGTGCGTTTTTTTTTTAATCACAGTTTTTTTTCACTCAATGACAAACTACATCAGTTACTGCTACTTTTGGAGAGATGTGTAATTCACTTGTAAATCTTGTTTTATTAATGTGAATACTGTCTTGGAGCATTGTCTGTAAGTCAGTGCACTACTCTCTGCAATTCCTGCCTTGCCTTTCTTGGTCGTAGTGTTTTTAATGAAATTAGGACACTAATAAAATTCATAAATAGTTGATGGCATTACAGTCCTTATTAGGCACAGTTATGGATTAAATAAAATCACAGCCTATTGTCATAAATATTAAGAAGAAAGAATAATCTGGCTGTAGTAGACTTTTATTTGAGTTAACTTGTTATGTGAGACTGATTCAGTCAAAGTAGTTAGGACATGGAATAATATTTTATAATTAAACCACAATATGAGGAATTGGATATGGGCACATGATTTTTGCCAGTTCATGGGGAATGAAAATGTCTTGTGCAAATGTCTGATGCTTTCAAAAAATCAGATGTGCTGGATAGAATGTTTATAGTATAGTTTGCCAATTGAAAGTGTGGTGCTTTGACCCTGTGTGTATCCCAATTCATGAATTTCATATGAATTAAAAATATGTGCTGTGAAGCTTCACACAGATATGCTGTTGATTCAGTCTTAACAGATTGTTGTTATTTGTATATGTTTTTAATAATGAATATTTTAATGTGAAATAATATTTGGTTCCTGTTATTTCAGATGGTCTATGATGTATGGATCTGTTTACATACTTTTATTTAAATTATACATTTGACAATATACACAAATTTATTTAAATTACACATTTCTCAGGAAAAATAAATAAACAAACCAAAGACAAAATAAATAGAACGTAATAATAGTAGACTTAAGCCTTGTCCATCTTCATCACCAAGAAGTTAATGATAGATTACACTGATTGAATCCTATTGATACATAAGGCATACATTTTTCCTGTCCTGTGATAAAAAAAAAAAAAAGATTTAAATTACCAGAAGGTTGCTATGTTAATCCACTGTAACTGGGGAAAGCTCCTTTAACAGGGTGAATAGATCTGTTGTCAAATAGTTATCTGGGAGCCAAAAGGTTGTGCCCCTCTTCATTTGTAGGGACTACCATTACTCTGTACATATCCAGTATGCTCTGTGATGTTCCATGCACTGGCTCAGCTTTGAGAATTCAGTCTTTGGGATTGGGGATTGGGTATCATCTCCATCACACTAACCTTCATAGCCACTCATGACTCCCTCTTCCTCTTCCTGGAAAAAAATCAAAGCAATCCATTCACAAGCAATGAGGTCCAAACTGCTTGCCTTTCAGGATTCCAGTCAACTGTGTGTGTGTGTTCATATATTTGTGATCACATTACCACTCATCAAACATCCGCCAGTCCATCAAGGCCAGTGTGTTTGTTCCTCTCCCTTTCTGTGTCTGTTACACAGGTGCATCTCACACAGCTTCCCAGAGAGCCTCAGGTTCTGGGCAGTGCCTTCAAAGGCAGCACAGTCTCCCACACACCCACAAATAAGCATCTGCTGCCTGATCTTGTCCCTCTGCAGCACTGCTCACAGCAGTATGTAATGGGGAGGAAAGCTGGCAGAACAGTAGCCTGTTAGGTGTTAGCTCCATTCTTCATCTCTATTGCTCTTTGAAGAGCAGGAATCAGGGGAAGACCTGAGACAATGGATAAACAAAACTACTTTTAGTACTCTAAAATAATAGAAGTTGTCTTTAATTATGAAAGATGAAATTGTGAGTTCTGTGATTTGTGCACTAAACCTGGTTCCTAGTTTAAACGTTCTGCTGTTCAGAGAATCTCTCTGCTGAGAAGTGAGAAAAGAGAAAATACTGTGCAGGCAGAACCACAGACTCCTCCAGTACTCCAGAAGAGACAGCAGGGAAATAAACTAAATTAAACTTAAACTTAATTACTTCTAAATTGTGTCTTTCTAAGCACATTAGAATTCCACTGCCCTAATAATAATGATACTAAACTAAAGTCTTCATGAACAATGATCATCCACAGAATATGGGCTCACTCTGAAACACTCTTCACTTCATGTTGAATCTGAACATGCTGCAAGTAGCTGGGGTTTCTGTTGAACCTACAGCCACTTGAACATAGGAGAAAAATAATGCACAATCTTCATATCAATACTGATTATGCAAAACATAGCATCTATAGCGTGTTTAAATTATGTAGGCATGACACAAATTGCCTTTCAGTCTTTTAGGAACACAAAAGTCACCTGGAGCCTCCCAGGCAATGAGATTTTGTTGTTTGTTAAATAATATGGTAGAAAGATAGAAATCTTTTCTTCTTGTGGTCATGTCTTCATATTTCCTTTGATTATACAATGATACACTCTACAGTTAGCCATAGCTGTAGGCAGGGAAATCAAAGTACGTAAACTGTAAGAAAAGCTCTGGTTTGTCATACTTTATACATTTGGGTTAAAGGGACTTAAGTACTGTTGAAGGACAATGTGTGTGTTGAACAGTATTGCTCTGCTTATTAGTCTGCCTGCTGGACGTGTATTTCCTGGCAGTTTGTCCCCACATTAAGTATTAAATCAATGTTTGGTTCACTTCCTCTAGCAGAACTGTGCTTCTTTTAAATTCAGCCTTGCTCACAGAAACAATTAGGACTGTTTACCCAACCCCATTTTCAAGGTGAAGTGTTGATATTTAAACTTTTATGCTTATATGCTCAATATTTCCAAATTATATTCAGCAAAATATAATCTGTGTTCATAAATATAAAATATAATCTTATCTAATCTTTTTAACTGCTGACAAATTAACAGAGAAAATTGTATTTCAATTGCATGAGGACTTTAATAATTGCCAGCTGGTGGGCATCTGAAGTGACGTTCATACAAGGATTTTGTTCAGTAATTTAGAATGAAATACAAACCACTAGACACAAGGGTACTCAACAACCGGGGTAGTTAACTGCTGCTTAATTTTGTCCTCACATTTTGTGATCTCTGTGTCTGTACTGAAAGGCACCACCACATTCCAAAAGCATTATCCTGCTATGAATCCACGACTCTTAACATGAACAGTAATTTTATTTTCTACTGTAATGTTCTCAATCCCACATTTTTACAGCACAGACAAAGCTTGAGAAACCTGGTCATTTCAGATGATGGTTGCACTTGAAGCGAAAGCAGGATATATTATTAATTTCACAAAGAGATCAGACATCAGGCTCAATTAAAACAATTGACCCTGTGTCTACACCATTTAATATCAGAGTGCCACATGAATCTGCAGGAAAGAAACTAGATACAGGAATAGCGACTAACATACAGTAGTGGAAGTAGTTTTCTTGTGCTATGCAATTACTTGACCATCTCTCAGGGACTGGCAAAATTTCTGGTTTATGTAGTGGCAGAAGTGCCTAAGGTTAGATGTGGAAAGGGCAAAAACACATTTCATTCTCTAAACTCATTCTATTTCCATCCTCTCCCTCTCATTTTTAAATGTGTGGTTATGCTGCATGAGAAGAAGGGATAGGGGTGATAATGTATGGTCTTGTGATTTTATTTCAACATTTGTAGAAACAATGGGGTGAACAATGTGAACAATGTGGGTGAATCCTACCTTGATATCTTAATGTCAGAGCGGAATTTGCCTTGCTTGTCTTTTTCTAACTTTCCTTCAATCTCTCTCCTCTCTGCCTCCAGTGCCTTTTCGAGAGGCACCAGCATATTCCAACCGGCGACGGGGTCCCCAAAACACGCTTGCCGCCCCCCGGGTGCTGCTGCGCTCCAATAGTGACAACAACCTGAACGTGAATAACCTGCCGTCGGACTGGTCCCCGTCGGCCACATCTGCCACTGGCTCCTCAGCCAACTCTTCCCACTTCAGCCTCTCCCCTCACCTGCTCCAGCAGATGCAGAACAGCCCCAATGGCACAGTGAAGACCATGGGGAGGGGGTCCCGCACCCCCCGAAGCCGCTCGCCCTCCCTCAGCCGCCTGGGGGAGGAGGCCCGGAGGCAGCCCCCCCAGCACCACATCAGGTTAGTACTGTGGCTTTGCTGCACACTGCCAATGTGAATGCAATGGTCATGGTGTCCTCAGTCAAAAAGTGTCTTCTGACGAGCAGTGTGTAATATGTCAACTGCACTTATTTGGGTCCTATATAAAAATTATGTCCCCTTCCACACCAGACAATGTCCTTAACTATGTGTTATCCTTTACCAAATTGTGCACTTTGCCCAGTAGGGTCCTCTGTCATATTGTGCCCTGAGCCATATAATATCCTCTGCTATATAGTAACTTATTAAGCTTATAATTCTCTTCCAAATATTATCCACTGACAAGTGGTGTTACTAACTGTACATGCCACAAACATGTTTGATTTGTGGTAGCTTTGAGATTGTGGATAGCTTAGAAGACATACTCAATGCTGTGCCCTATAGCGCATTACTCCACTATTCTAGAATCTTAGAAAAGCTGTCATGTTTCATTTAAGCTTCCTGTATCTGGTCTGGCTCACTGATACTGTAGAGCAGAATGAATGAACATTTGTCTCTCCACCAGAGCCCCTCCCCAGGAGGATTTACAGGAGGCAGATTGTGGGGACAGCATGGGGCTAAGGAGGCCACCACGTGGCCATCGGACAGGCCATTCCACAGCACACTCGTTCCTTAATCTCCTCTACTTCTTTAAACGCTGTTGTGCAATCGTTGTGCCTATAATGACCCAGCCAGGCCCTCATCAGTGCTCTCTCCTCTGCTTGTCCCCGAAGTATGTCCGTCTGGACCATTTTGGAGGGGAGGCTGTGTCTGCTGCTCTCTACCTCTGCTAGAGCTCAGAACCCACAGCTCTGTGGGTTAGAATCCTTACAGGTTCGAGCATCACTGTAGCACCACTGAGACATCCACTGGGTGACTGCTAATGAGGGAAGTAGCACACACAGCGTTTGCTGATGTAATCACGAGTGCTGTTTCGAGGTTGTGTAGTGTTGGATCTAAAGGCTCTCTGGTGCACAGATACCAGAGTGGGACAGCAGCATCTAGAAAGGGCCAGATTGAACTGTGAACTGCTAATGGTAGGGCTGTGGCACTGAGTGAGTTATATATATGCTGTGGCCCTCAGTGATTGTTCGCTGCAGGGATAAAAGGCAACCAACCTGTTTTCCATAAGCAACTAGCAATGAAGCTGTAAGACAAAGCAAGAGCTTCCCTCTACCTGGCTCATCACTGTCACCCTGTGCAGCCAGGCACAGTGGCAGAGTCCCACAGAATTGCTCTACATTGTGCTGTTGAGTTTAATTGGTGAATGCTCAAGCCCTTTCCACTACGGCAGCGATGAGCCAACTTGTGAATACATTACTGCCTCTACCATGGGAATGTGGCGTTAAAATGGGACACTTTCCTTAGTTACTGGAGCGGTTGCTATGGCTGTTGTCATACGGGGGGAGTGTGTTTCAGCATCCGTTGTGTATTAGATAACATCCCTCAAATGCATATGGGAAGGGAAGACAAAATATGAATAAAAAAATCAGATGGTTCAGCACATTTGCCTTTATTACGTTTCGGGTCTGATGGGATAATTGCGCACAGCCGTTGTTGTGATCGGATTAAGCTGGCTGTAAACAGAACGCATGCCCCTCCTGCCGTTGCACTGCTGTCGAGGCCATTAGGAAACAGAATCCACATGATGTCGACTCACACAGCATGTTGTCGCTCGCAGATGTGTCTGTGTGCCTCAATGGCAGCCTTCATTCAGGAGTCACAGTATTCAACTCAGTGTAGAACAGCCACTTTACCCTCCACCATGATTTTTAGGTGAGCAGCTCCTGTTTGCCATCTGTCCTGTGTTGCCTGTATTACCTACATTTGATAGCACTGCACTTTTTTCTGCAACCCCCTCATGTGGCTTGCTCTGTGTAATAGCCATTCAGATAAATTAATAAAGTCCTCTGCTTAGCTCAGTCCCCCACATTAACTGTTAATTTAGTTACATGGATGTGCCTTTGTCATAACAGCTGTAGGGTTATTCAATTTTTTCTTCGTAGTAGAAGATATTGTTAGTGGTGACATTTACATAAGGTGCTCCATGAGATCACTGAGGCCATACTGATGGCTGGGGCCTAGAGTACCCCTGCCGGGCCCCATCTTTGTTGTCATTACAAAACCACTGGCTGACTACATACCACTGTACTGTCTCTGTCAAAGCATTCAGGCTCAACACATTTTGGACAAAACACATTTTTAGTGCCACAGTTTTCCAGGCATTCCAATGCTGTTACAGTGTTATGGTCACAAGGTCAATGACAAGGATGACCACCATGTGCTTCAAAGGTTAGAAGAGCTATTTGTGTGGAGTGCATTTAGAATTTACCATTATGCCCTCTGGAAATGGTCAGTCATATTTATTTATAAGCAGAATGTCCCTGATGGTGAATAGAAAGTCAGTATTGTAGGACAAGAGACATTACACCATGCTCAACAGACAGGAAGTGCTTTGTTTCAGTCCTTTGCTGGCCTGCTGACCTGCTGACTTTTGGCTTTGGGTGCAAAATCACACAGGAGTGCGGGAGGATGGCTCTGCTCTCCTGGTTGGGTGGAAGGCTACTCCACTTTCAAGCTATATAAGACCATACTTCCTGCTCTGCTGGGAGAGCATAGCTAGCAGGTGCCTGCCCACAGGTAAGGACTGGGGGCCTTTTTGCACAGCCGGCCATATTTCTCATGGGCACGATGCCCACACCAGAAAGACCGTTATGCCAGTCTCACATGGCACGGGTACTTCAGCAGGGAACATTGAGCATGTTACTCTAAGATATGGACATTTGTCTTTCATAGGTTCGAGTTTTGGTGCTCTACGTAGTAGTTAGTTTCACTCTTGTGTCTGTCCAGCAGTTCCGCCTTACATAGGTTCTCATTTACCTTAGCATCTGAGAGTTGGACTTCTGACTTTACCTTTGACCAGGTAGTGATTTAGATATCTGGCTTCTCTTGTGTGTAAAGTGTGGTGAAAAATTATCAGGATAATCAAGACAATTGTTTTTCACAAGAAATAGATTATTTAAATTAACTGGATTTTATAGGAAATTCAGGCCAAGCTGTCTCCCTGACTGCACCTAATGTAGAACACACACCTGATCCATTCATCTAACACCTTACAGCCTCCCACACCACTCCCCAGGGATGTCCCATAGACTCACAGTCACTAGATTGGCCAAAATTCCCATCTGGTATTGTATCCATATTGCTCTCCCGCCCAATGCAGTTTATTTTTTCTGACATGATGAATTATGAACAGTGAGTCTGACCAATATGGCCACCAAGATCATCTGACTGCAAACCGCAGATGCATGGGACTGCAGAGCATTTCCCATTATTCTGGTTTCATCACCACAGTTTTCCCTCTGTCTTAATTACCCATTGGGAGTTTGTTTTGTGCTGTTTACAAGGAAGTGTGAATTAAATGCAGAGCTGTGCACATTAATGGCTGGATTTATCTCCTTGTTGTCTGCAGCCTGCAGTAATGGATCTCTGTAGAATACTGTTTGGGTTCTCCTTGGGGTTAATGTGTGAGGATAGCGGCAGGTTAATTAGTGACATTGCAGAAGCCTTTGGACCAAAGTGGACTGAATGTCTCCCTGCTTTGGTCAGAAGAGAGGCGCAGTGCCAGGGTGGTGTGGAGCCTTGCCTAGAGCCCCAGCTCAGCTTTGTTAAAGACAGTGACATTAAAGGAGTCCTGACGCAGGTCATAAACAGGCTCAACACTTGTGTTTGCTGTCCAAGGTTCCTGCTTGTTGCAAGCTAGGCTGCATACTGCAGTGTTGTTGAGTACTGTGATAATCATCTGGGTTATTCCTCAAGAAAGGCCCCTAATTACAATGTTAACTTGCAGAAGTGACCTGTGTTTTTACAAGGAAGCCATTTTTATAGTATAAAAACTATGTCAGATTAAAAGAAAAAAAATCAGGAGTTAATTAGTTTTCTTTGGGCTGCAACAGCAGTGTCCACATTGATACTAAAACCCACAACCTTAAATTTTTATGACTAATGTAAAATGTATATTGTCTTTCTTCAATAGGTGTTGTCAGTTCCTTTCTGGTTAGCTCTGGTTCTAAACTTTCTAACCATATATGGTATTTTATTGGCAAGCTTTATGTTGTTGGTTGTAAATTGAGTTTGAGGCATGAAATTTACATAATGGGGATTTTTGTATTAGGGTTAAGTAAAGCAATGTTATCACCACTGTCATCAAGCAATATTACCATCATTATCATGCCTCAGCGTACAGACAGTTATTTGCAAACAGCTGCATGCATTTCAGATTGTCATTAAAATTAAATGCACAATTTATTTGAGAGGGGTTAACAGGCATGCTCAGGTGATGTTTCATCTAGACTACTCTCCTAAATGATATCTTACTACTTACAGTTGACAGAATGAATAGAGCACTCAGATCAGAAGGGGAATGAGTTTCTCAGACTGAAACACTTCCAGGAGTCATGCCTTTCAGGTCTGATAGTAACTGAATCTTGAAGCAGTCTAGGTGTTATATGAGATATATGAGTTATACTGTGTGTGTCCCATTGGAAGAGTTTGGCAACTGTTAAATCATCTTAGAACTGTGTAGGAAGGAACATAACTAATTAAATAGCCAAGTCATTTTACATACACGCACACACACACACACATATATATTGAACAGAGCGCACCATCAGAGGAAAGTTGTGACTATAGATTCTGTAGTATACAGTAATAGAAATGGATTACAGTTTTAGTTGAAATAAGTTATTATATACCAAACTTTTGAATTTTTTTTTACTATTTTTAAAAGCAGTTTACAAATGCTTGTGAAAGTAATAGGATCTTCGGCAGTGTCTGGGTCAGGCCACCACTGAACCTGTCCACTGATGTCCTCACATGCTATAGCCACTGCATACTGTGCTTGTCCAGTGACACCCTCATATACCACACTACATAATGAGCCTGTCCAGTGACACCCTCACATACCACACTACATACTGAGCCTGTCCAGTGACGTCCTCACATGCCACACTACATACTGAGCCTGTCCAGTGACGTCCTCACATGCCACACTACATAACGAGCCTGTCCAGTGACGTCCTCACATGCCACACTACATACTGAGCCTGTCCAGTGACGTCCTCACATGCCACACTACATAACGAGCCTTTCCAGTGACGTCCTCACATGCCACACTACATAACGAGCCTTTCCAGTGACGTCCTCACATGCCACACTACATAACGAGCCTGTCCAGTGACGTCCTCACATGCCACACTACATAACGAGCCTGTCCAGTGACGTCCTCACATGCCACACTACATAACGAGCCTGTCCAGTGACGTCCTCACATGCCACACTACATAACGAGCCTTTCCAGTGACGTCCTCACATGC
The DNA here is from genome assembly GCF_013368585.1 of Megalops cyprinoides. Taxonomy (NCBI): domain Eukaryota; kingdom Metazoa; phylum Chordata; class Actinopteri; order Elopiformes; family Megalopidae; genus Megalops; species Megalops cyprinoides. The sequence goes on along the minus strand of NC_050590.1, from coordinate 24,447,703 downwards.
CACACTACATAACGAGCCTTTCCAGTGACGTCCTCACACGCCACACTACATAACGAGCCTGTCCAGTGACGTCCTCACACGCCACACTACATAACGAGCCTGTCCAGTGACGTCCTCACACGCCACACTACATAACGAGCCTTTCCAGTGACGTCCTCACACGCCACACTACATAACGAGCCTGTCCAGTGACGTCCTCACACGCCACACTACATAACGAGCCTGTCCAGTGACGTCCTCACACGCCACACTACATAACGAGCCTTTCCAGTGACGTCCTCACACGCCACACTACATAACGAGCCTGTCCAGTGACGTCCTCACACGCCACACTACATAACGAGCCTGTCCAGTGACGTCCTCACACGCCACACTACATAACGAGCCTTTCCAGTGACGTCCTCACACGCCACACTACATAACGAGCCTTTCCAGTGACGTCCTCACACGCCACACTACATAACGAGCCTGTCCAGTGACGTCCTCACACGCCACACTACATAACGAGCCTTTCCAGTGACGTCCTCACACGCCACACTACATAACGAGCCTGTCCAGTGACGTCCTCACACGCCACACTACATAACGAGCCTGTCCAGTGACGTCCTCACACGCCACACTACATAACGAGCCTTTCCAGTGACGTCCTCACACGCCACACTACATAACGAGCCTTTCCAGTGACGTCCTCACACGCCACACTACATAACGAGCCTGTCCAGTGACGTCCTCACATGCCACACTACATAACGAGCCTGTCCAGTGACGTCCTCACATGCCACACTACATACTGAGCCTGTCCAGTGACGTCCTCACATGCCACACTACATAACGAGCCTGTCCAGTGACGTCCTCACATGCCACACTACATAACGAGCCTTTCCAGTGACTACATAACGAGCCTGTCCAGTGACGTCCTCACATGCCACACTACATACTGAGCCTGTCCAGTGACGTCCTCACATGCCACACTACATAACGAGCCTTTCCAGTGACGTCCTCACATGCCACACTACATAACGAGCCTGTCCAGTGACGTCCTCACATGCTACACTACATAACGAGCCTGTCCAGTGACGTCCTCACATGCCACACTACATACTGAGCCTGTCCAGTGACGTCCTCACATGCCACACTACATAACGAGCCTTTCCAGTGACGTCCTCACACGCCACACTACATACTGAGCCTGTCCAGTGACACCCTCATATACCACACTACATACTGAGCCTGTACACTGATGTCCTCACAGATGTGTTACACTTTACTCTACAAGGGAAATTCTGCCTGGTTATGCATAAGCTTTGCTTTGTCAAAACTTGTGTGGGTAGTGCATAAAGTATGAGTTTTGATAATGCAGTGCCGTATTACTAGTACTGTCCATGTGAGGGAGCTCTTGTGCAACTTTCCCAGTTGGTTTTGTTTTACAGCAGGGAAATTTATCATGTGGGAATATCATGTGTACCTGAGCCTGGAGGCTTCACCAGACTGTGTCCCATTGTAATTAATGTGTTGAATTGGATTGACTAATACTGTATGTCTATGTGTGCATTAATGTAAATATGTTGGTATGGTCACTTGAACTGTATAGTTTACAGAATTACATCACTATTGAGTAGTTAGTTCTAGGCTATTTACAGAATGTTTGAATTCTGTTTATGATCACTTTAATATGGCATTCCACACGCAGATCACAAGCAGGGTGGTTGACTCCAATCTCTGGCCTGCATTATGAGTATATCTTTTAAACTTGATAAGAAGTCTAACATGGTACCATTTTCAATCAAAACATTCAAAACATTCTACCATTACAGCTGGATAAAAATGTAACGTTTTGAAAGGCAGTGCTCTGACTATATCCTACTCTGCACCTTTATGGCCCGGTGATGTTGAGTGGCTAGACAGATGAAAGAGAACATAGACAGCCTTACCTCTTCACCTGTTCATTTCCTCCTCTTCCTCCACAGTCCCAATGCCACACGGGAGCCTCAGAGCTCCAAGCGTAAACTGTACAGCGCTGTGCCAGGGAGGCACTTTGTGGTGGTACATTCCTACCAGCCACAGGGGGAAGGAGAGATTACCCTGTACAAGAACGACAGGGTTAAAGGTGAGTCCTTCTAGTGAAATAGTGCACTACAGATCACCATGTGTCCCAGCACAGCTGAGATTATCACAGCATACCTCTGACTCACAGTATATCAGCTCAGCACAGCATACTAGGACTCCTTTTAGCAAACCACAGGATCTTAAAAGTGACTGTGAGCCATTAGACCCATCAATGCACAGTTACATGTGAACTGAAGGCAGTACAGTGAGAATGGCCATTTGTATCCAAGGGTGAGACACTTTTCACTGTACTTAATAAAGAAGGTATGTAAGTATTTTGGAAGAAAAAAGATCACAAAACAGCATTAATGCTTCAGGAAAATGAGGGACAGAATGTGAGAGGTCATATTTTTCCAGTGCATCCCTCTATTTTCCTCTATTTATTCTAGCAGAAAGCCCAGCAGTAGCTGGGGACTGAAAGGTACCAAACATCGGGTTCATGCACTGATGCCTGTAAGCCTTAATCAGAGGATCAGTGTATCAGCGCTGAGGAATGGAATCTTTAGTAGTGACTGTGTGTGACAGGTCAGAGACTCCCATCTGCCAGTAAGAGGAATGCTGATCTGGGTTTAGTGGCATGCTGGGAGAGCACAAGGAACACTGCAGTGTGCATTGAACAGAGATGCACGTTTGTAAGTCGCTTTGGATAAAAGCGTCTGCTAAATAAATAAATGTAAATGTAAATGTAGATCTTACATGTACTACTGAGTAACACTTTCACAGCATCAGGGCTGATAGAGGGTCAAGAGAACAATGATAAAACAAGACATTCTTTGACCATAGAACAATGCAATCTTTTGTTATAATGTTTTAGTTTAAAAGAAGCCTTAAACCATTAGTAAATAATATTGACTATGATTTTCAAAGCATAAAAATGGCCCAAAATCTAAACAAAATCAGATAATCAGCTAGACTTTATATAATCAATGGAAAATAAAAAAGTCAATACGTTAGTATTTAAAAGTACTTGTAGTACTTTTAAAGTACTAGTATCATGAAAGATCTCCACACAATTTAAAATAAAATTGATTCAGAAGATTGAAACATTTGAACACATTGCCTGTAACAGAGAATAGTTATTAAAAATATTAGTGCAAAAGAAATGTTAAATCATAACTTACTGAACTTCTTGAGGTTTGAGCTTTCAGTTGTCAAATAATTACAAAAAATGTTCATTTTGAGTTTAATATATTAAATACTATTAATTTGATGAAAAAAAAAAATCACATTTTGTGTTTATCCATTGTTAGTAAAAGCAGTAACATAACACACACATTGTTATAGTGATTAATAGCCTTGAATGCCTTTTAGACTCCATTTTCACTCATTAAATTGGCCCATGAATTATATCCATTTTATAGAGTTTGCATTTTTGATGGGAGTTACAGAACATTAACAATGCAAATTAACAGTCCTTTAATTTCAAATATGAAAGTGACCCTTCAATGTGTTGTAAGAATCCTTGAAACTTGAAATCACCTCCTGTGCAGTGATGTGTATGTGTTGCATGTGTGATAAATGCCCCTGGTTGGTGAATAGTGCTCAGCATGCTGTAGTGAGAGGCAGTTGGGCTCCAGTAGAGTAAGGTTCCACTCAGAGCTCTGTGCTCTTCCTCACCAGATGGTGAAGAGAAGGTCTACAGATTATGCCTCCCAGCCACAGGCAAAGGCCTAATTACTTCAAATGCTTATGTAATGAGTGTAGGGAAGTGGGTAGGGTGGCCACATCTTAATCCAAAATGGATTTTTGTCATTAGGAATTACATAGATTACATCTGTGATAACAAAAGTAAGAAATAGTTCATGCAATGTGGAATTGGTGTGTATTATTGAATTCTCATATAGATGGTTTGTGTTGTGCTCTAAGAATATTTATGTACAATTGCTTGTGTGCATCCAAATCTGATACGAAGGCCGTGAAAAGATTTTCTGCTGTTTTCATCACCAATCTGTTAATCCTTTAATATCTCTTACTATACATATATATATATATATATTATTTTTTTTATTTATTTATTTTTTTTTTTGCTCCCCATCACAGTTCTGAGCATTGGAGAGGGTGGATTCTGGGAAGGTAGTGCTCGGGGGCATGTGGGCTGGTTTCCGGCAGACTGTGTGGAAGAGATCCCGAGTAAGCCCAATGAAGCCAGATCACGTAAGTCACAGCCGAACACTGAATGCGAGCAGCACAACCAAGCTGAAACCCAGAGTGGCACAGCATTGTATGAAATCCCACTTCTCCCTACACACTGCCCTCCGGTCTGGAGAAAGCTGCTCTGTGAACCTTACCTTAATTTCAGCTGTCTACCATATGGGACCCAGCTCTGTGAATCTGCACTGTAAACTCAGGCTGCCAGCATATTTTACCAGATTGTTTCATCTGTACTGACCTGCAATGCCACATTTGACATCTAGAACAGCAGACCTCATGGATATTATGTTATGTGGTCTGCGATGAGGCACTGTAGTATGCTGGTGAAGTCTATATTGAGACTCACTATCTTTGTGTGTGCTTTGTTTCTGCTGGGGGAAACTGGGGTTGTGGTTTCCACAGCTGCCACATCTGCGCCAGGCAATGTTTGTTTTTGTGGATGGGCTGGTTGAGCATATAAGGACTGGCCTTCCCTCTTAAATCATTGTTGAGGGAGGTTGATTAAAGCCTCCACATGTGCATTCATGGTGCAAAGTATTGAATTACAGTAATATTTTCACACATGATCCTGGGCCTACTCTGAGCTAGCTCAGGTATGCATTACATTGTTGAACAAAAAGAGGAATACTCACCATCTTTCCCTTTGTCTCTCCTTATATCTGTATGTGTGCCTTTCTTCCCTCTACCTACTGTAATTTTCTTTCTCCCTCCCCCTCCTCTGTCTTCCTACCCTCTCTCTACTCCTTTACCTCTGTCTTATCCTTTGTCTGCTCCTATGTCGGTCTCTTCCATTCTCTGTCTGCTCCTCTACCTCTCCCTCTCCCTCACTCTTTCTACTTGTCTACATGTATACTCCGCCTCTATCACTGTCTGAATCTCTTTTCTTTCCCCTGCTCTCCATGTCCACCTCTGTGTCTCCTTCAATTTTAGTTATCTTTTTCCTTCTCTCCCTCTCCCTCTCCATTGTGCTCTTGTTGTTCTGTGCTGAGCTCCTCTGTTGGGTGTGGGAGCAGATGGGGCTCAGCATGTGTCCTCACCACTCTCTGGCTGCACTGTCAGGTACCTGATCCCCTAAGGTGTGCGGGACAGGGAGGAGCTGCCTCACACAAGGCAAGACCTAGTACTGCCTGCCTTTTTGATGCATTCCAAACCTTGTAGTATGCCTGGCAGGAATGGGACAGGGAGGGGGAGTGAAACATAGACTCACCTGGTCAGGTACATGGTGCCCCTGATGATTTATAAAGGTCTTTTACCCTGCCCATGTCTTTTCTTAATTCCTGAGAAGGCATGCAGAGCTCTTCCAGTGCATTTGTGCTGACAAGGTCACTATCATGTCTGCACTGAGTGCAATGCCGTGGTTATGTGAATCAGTGTGGAGGGCTGACAGATGTTGTCACTACATTATTTGATTAGTTATCGCGAGAACAGTTGGATATCAGCTCTCATCGTTGTATAGATTTTATCATATAACCGTGTGGGACTGATTGTGGTTTCTTTTTCAAAATGAACGATGCAGGGTGTTCCCTTCTCTGCTTGTCACTGATTTAAGCTGATGTTTCTCATGTACATGGCTGTCTTTTAATGACCAGCCATAGAAATGAAAGGTCATCTTTAATGTAAATTAAGGGAGAGTAGGTAGGACTGCAGAAGAACTATTTTGGTAGCAGGTGCCTGTGATTCTGCAGTGTTGGATGTAACTACTGTAGTGTTTGTCAAGGTGCTTTAATAGAGCAGAGTCAGCGGTGCTTTCTTGTACCCACTGCTGCCTGGAACATCTCTCCCTTGAGATCTGTGACTGTTTGTCCTCTGAAGCGCTGAGATTGGCCAGTGTGGGCAGGCCCGAAGCGGAGTTTAAGACCAATAATAATCATTACACAGTTTTAAATCTTGCCAAAATGTAGTCTCATTCATCTGTGAACTAAAAAAGAACGGTAATATGTTGGTCTTTATTTGGCTTAGTGTTTTTATAAGTCACTGTGACCTGGACAGGTGATTAATTTCTAATAAAAATGTTTTTACTGATGCTTCTACAAGAGTAGGGCTTTTAGGAGTTGTTCAGTATAACTGATTGGCAGGCTTGAATACATCCTGTATTTTCTGATGTCCAAGTAAATATTGAAACATCCACAGTGAAAGGACATTCAAGAGACCATGCATTGAGTATGTCTGTAAAACATTTAGTTTTACTCCAAATGTCAACATGTTCATTTAACAATGGGAATGTCTTTCCAGCAAGACCTTTGAGCCACACTGCAGTTCTATACATGTCCATTTGATAAAATCAAAACTGCCAAGTCCCCTTAAGGGAATGCACTTTTCAATATAAAAAAAACCTTCCCAGATGAATGTACCATTTAATATCAAGGAAACATTTTCCTGAAGATAGCTTAGTAAATTTGAGTGTCTCCAGGGGTCATTTTATTGCAATATAGATCATTTTTGATGAATAGAACTTTCCTTTAAGAAAATGTAGTGCTTTTGATTGAATCCAGGGATATGTCTGACAGTGCTGTTTTTATGCTAGGTAAAGTACATCAGGCTGATAATGATTTTTACAGGTGTGTCATATTCATAACACAAATTTAATTGATTAGAGGAGTTAACATGAAATGTGGAAGTGCTTTATTGTCTGGTGTGGCCTTTTTTAAACTCTGTGTAGTTTGCTTTCTGTGTACTCGGGACTGCTAACAGAGCTTCTGTAGCAGTTCCACTGCAGAGTGGTGTAAGCCACTCCATCTCATGCTCTGATAACCTTGTGAACATGTGAGGTGCCTCCTGGCTGTACAAGTCTGTTAATTCAATAAACGCTCACCAACAGCTCTGACCACACTGCACCTTGCCTGTAGTCCTCAGGATTCTGAGCAGTGAATTACCTTGCAGGGCTGTATCTTATTGGGGCAGGTATTTGGTATTTGTGCTACACCCCATGCAGAGCTGGGGTCGGCACCCCAGTGAAAGTTGTCATTTTGGGGCAAATGAATTCATCCCACATCAGGGCATCGCTATTTGCTTGTTTTGGAATTGACATAATGAGGCTAATGCCATTTGGGTCAGAAGTCCCCTAAGTTACAGCATCATGTTGTCCCTCTGTTACATTATTAATGTCCCTCTGTTACATTATATAATGGGAGGGAATGTGTTTTAGCTTGTTGGCAAAATACAGACACATTGAAGCTGCCAACATGCTTTCCCTTGACTGTTAGTAAAAATTTCACAGATTCAGGGTCTTGCTTTATTCACAATTACCAATAATCAAATAATGCAACATTGGCATACACTAATAAGTACATTCTAAAGAAGACATAGTTTGAAATCTGTGCCACATGTTAAAATGGGCAGTTATGATTAGTGCCCCTTCCCTGGTGTCTAACAGTGTTAATCTTAGTGTGGTACTCTATTGTTGTGACTCCAACTAAGAAATGTAAAATGTGTATCTGGTTGAGGATATGATATGTATGCTGTGTAATACTATTTCTTCTGTACTTTATAAGGCATTGATGCCATCATGAATTCCAGCATAGAAGTAAAGGAGCTAATCTCACGGATCAGGTGCAAGTATTTAAACAGGTGACTTGAGGTGGGAATGAAATCAAGGAGTGGAGTATTATCAATCTGCAATATGCTTGGATGTGCTGGATCTGCTTAGTCATACAGGAAATTAATACAAGGAAGCAAACATGGAAGAACTGATGTAAATGTATTAGTATTTATGCTGGACCATAGCTCCATACAGTAGTAAACATTGCTTTGTCCAGCCAGGATCGTGGTACCAAGGATTTGTTCGTGTAAACTGAAGGAACTGCAAAAAAACATCTGTTGCTTTTGTACTTTGCTTGGTAGAGTAAATTACTCCACAAAACAGATCGATGACTTGCTGAATGATGAAAGGGAGCTAAATGTGGGAGGCTGTTTATTGCCTCACTTAGCTGTGTTTCCCTGAAGGCACCATCTGAGATTCCAGTATTCACTATTTCTATCTGAAACATTTGGAATCATGGGGTAGCTTAATGATCAGTCAAGGTGTCATATTATAGGTTCATATGATTTAAATGGTATTTCATTTAACTAATTTTTAAATACTATATAAACAGAATGTTTAAAAGGTTTGTAGGTATGTTCTATAAGAAAACAAAACCATGCACCAATCATGTGTAAATAAACGACTGGTTAGTTAATGTGTGTTTGTTACACCCAGTGATTCACTTTTCCTGGGGTTCATTTTCATATTCCTAACGATTCTTGGCAAAAAACAGTTTCCATTTGAAAATACATGTTGAATGACAGGTGTCAGTTTAGATTGTGATCATTGTCAGAAGTCAGCTGCTCCAAAAATATATTACAGTATATATGAACATAATTATTACAGAGGTCCTGTGTACTTGTGAACTAACACTAATTACAATCACTGCTTCAAACATGTCTGTACTGTCCAACAGTTAGACCAGCCCTTGGTATGTTTACTCTGTATGGTGTTCAGTGAGTGATTTATAATCAGTTTTCGGTAACTGTACCAAAGGAACCTCAAGCCCATCTCTTCTTCTCTATCTCTTGAATGCACTTCCTTTGCTATTACAACTAATCAATACTCAGAGGCAAGGGCAAGGGTACATCTTCGATGTTTCAAAAAAGATCTGAACTATGGTAATGGTACATTACTGGATAGAATTTAAAGAGAGGGGATCTTTCAGGGGCTTTATTTTGCTTGAAATGTCTTGTAGATGCACTGCCTATGTCAGAGTGTGGGAATTGGAGCTCCATGTGTGATTGAATGTGTCTGTTTCCCCATGTGATGTGATGACTGTAGAGTTGTAAGGTTGGCCTGACTTTTGTTGGTGCAGTGCACAACTACTTGACTCTGTGCATTGGAGCTGACAGGCCAAAATAAGGGTCAACTCACAATGTGTTCACATTTGGATAACTCTGAAACATTTCTACAATGTCACAACCAGGTTGTGGGAATGATATGGGTTGGCAGAGTTGATTTATAAATTCATATAAGGTGATTAATCACTGTTAATTGAGAATAGTCAGGGGATTACTTCAGACTTGCAGCTTTTGGATCCTCTGAGTATTCATGTTTCAACTTCAGGCAATAAGGTCAGGTAATCATCTTAAGAGATCCTTCTGGCCAGCCTAGAGTCACCACCACCCTGAATGAATGGTAGCCTTTCTGCAAAGAAGCAATGCTTTACCCAGAATTCCCCACATGACTCCATGACACCCCATCAGTCAGTATCATCTTCCAACACAATGCTGCACTCCAAAACATACACATTCATGCACATTCTCTTTGTGACCCACACACACTCGTAATACTAAATTTGCACGCTACTGTTCTATGTGTTGCTAGCAGCGTACTGCCAGGTTTTCTCATAGTCAGTTGCATCTACATGTGTGCACAGACATCTGTGGGGTGTGTGTCTCATTCCTGAGAAGGGGAAAAGTTGTGTTGAATTTCGACTGCTGCTGGCACAGACTGCTTGTATGGGAGGAGAGATGCTGCTTCAGTGGGTAAAACACACCGACACACACACACACCGACACACCGACACACAAATACTTTCTCACACACAGCCACTTATACACACTCACTGATAAGGAAATTCCACCCCCCCCCCTTTCCCACTCTTCAACATCTCAGAGCACAGCAACTCACTCTTATAGCCACTTTACGACCATATTTTGCACAAGCACATGTAAACACACACACACACACACACACACACACAATTTCCCACACCGACCACAGCTTTCTGTTCCCAGCTGTAGTTTGCAGCATAAAACTCTTTCACTATCTGTGCTTCCTTTAAGTTAGAAAAACCGTAAATGACAAAAGTTCTCAGTCATGTTGGTTATGGCATGTTGTGGCAAGCTGGGATTCCATTGTGTGGAAAAAAGAGGCACACATTGAACTTTTGCTTTTTAGGCCCTGTTCACACCTGGTATTAACATGTGTCTTGGGTGATCCGATCACAAGTGGACAGCTCTAAATACGTCTGTTCACATACGTCTGGCATTAAAATGCCTCCCCACGTGCATCTCGAGTGACCACTTATGATCGGATCTCACTTCCCCGCTCTATATGCAAATAAACACGTACATCATTTCCATTTGCAGATGTAAGTTTACACATCATTTAAAGGTCTGTTTGAACGAATCTTGTTATGACTGTCACTATGAAATAATACATCTTGTATCTGTAAATGAAAACCTAGTTGATTAGCAAGCTAGATTCCGTTCATCACTGAAATTAAATACTCTGAACTCAGATGCAGCTGATCTTTTGTTCAATTTTGTTAATCGTTGGAAGAAAACGCTAGATTAGAACATTTTTAACTTAACCATATTTGTCTGGCACCTTGCCAGTATGGTTGAATTAAATAGGCTAAGCAAGATATTGTGTTTCCAAAGTTTCTTAGGTTATTCACTGCAATGAAAATGTTTCATAGTGTAGTTTAATATCAAAGGGTGTTTGCTGGTTTGCTAGTGTTGTGAATACATCTATGAATTACTTTTCCAAAACCGAGGCGCGCTTGTTATGGAAGAAGGGACATTCTAAAACGCTTAACGTGAGATGGCTTAACATGGCTTAATGTTCCAAAACAGCGATGAGTATGGACGCTTTTTGATAGGAGATAGTGTTTATGGCATGTGAGATGTCAGACAAATTTGGTGATCATTGATTGCTGTTTTGGGACATTAAGCCACCTTAAGCTTTTTCCTTATAATGGGCGTCAATGGAGAGGAAAACGTAGTGAGATAACGACCATACTCCTAGGATTTCGGTTTTGATTTTTTGACAGGAGGAAGTATTTCTGACAAGAGATGTCAGAGAGAAATTTGATGATAATTGATTGGAACATGAAGCCACGTTAAGCGTTTTAGAATGTCCCCTTAATATTCATGATAGCCTATTGTAAATCTTGACTCCCACAATAGTCTACTAACATTTATTTGTAGAACTACAACACTTCACATATTATTCATAATACCATTTTTCCATGTAATATATTGCATTATACCTTTGGGGCTTGGAAGCATATGAGGTAGCTTACGAACTCCAGTTGTTGTTGTTGCCTGTTGTGGCACTTTAAAACCCTTTCGCACGTAACACATTTTTCATGCTATGTAGCGCACATGGTTAGTTATGTTTTCATTAGTGTTATTAAGCTTCTCATATATTTTTTAACGTTAAAGCGCTGGTACTTCAAAGCTAAAATTAGCTAGAATTTTTCCAATCTCGTGTGCTAATCATTTTAGCTTATGCACTAAACAGCTAATCACACTGGTGTGTATGCCCTTGGCGTGCAAATGAGTAGGGCCTACGTACTTCCACTACACAGAGGACGTCAGTTGAGTAGGCGGTCCTTCACTGTGACCCATGACGCATTTGCGTTCACACTGCTAGAAGAATGTGGCCATGTGCGGCCCAGACCACCTTCGAATGTGGTCTGAAAGATCGGATCTCAAATCGGATCTTGGTGCGTTCACACGTGTACTTAGCGCTGTCCATTTGTGATCGGATCACCAAAGACGCATGTTAATACCAGGTGTGAATAGGGCCGTAGACACTCTGTTCTGTCTTTAACAAGACAGCACATATGCAAGTATTCAATGAACAAGGAGGAAAGGGGAAGGGAGGTCAACAAACAGTAACACAAATCATTTAATGGTGGCACCCTACCGAACCCAAACAAACATGGACAATGAAAGCGACGGACTTAACGAAGTTTAAAAGTTACACTCTGTAGATGCATGCTCACGCCACTCTCATTTCCGTCATGCATCCATGGTCATTCCACATTCATGGAGAGAGCTTCTGAGCATGCGCAACGTCTGTCCTACGGGAAGTCATCTAGGACAATATTAATGTACTGTTTTGATTGTACGATTCACTCAGCACTGTTACATTGTATCAAATCAAGTGGCTTTTGTGGCTTTAACACGTCTTTTCTTTAAGACGGTAAGCCTACTAAAGTGGACAAGGTTTAAAAAGCAAGATATATTACAACAGATATATTAATTAAATTGGGTATAGGTGTATTTATTTAATTCAACAGCTCACAAAGTTCACTTTTTTGAGTGCTGCCTTAAACTTACATAAATTGAATTATTCATTTTTCTTTCATAAGCAGGTTTATTCTTTGATAAATGTTGCTCTGATTTTTATATTATCCATTTATACAGCTGTATAAATTCCAAAATACAATAATGGATAATATAATTATTATTTAATTCTATGCAACACTGTTTACCTGGACACATTAATGCTGAATGCTTAAGGCTGCATTTTAAATTGCTAATAAAAATGCAGCCCTAAGTGTTGTTACACTTTTTTCTTCTTGGTTTAAGACAATATTTCTTTTGTTAACACTCTGAGATCAAAAAACAATTGTAAATTGTAAATTGTAATGTAAGTTCTACCTAGAGTGGCATATGTTGGTTTCATTCAGTTCACCCCAATATGAAGTGTTTGTACAGCATAAAGGCTCAGAGCCTAGTAGATTGTCATCCATGATCTTTCTGTACCTCTTCCTTATTTAAACCTTTTAAAACTATTTCATAATCCCCATAAAACAACAGCAACAACAAAGACTGAAAGGATGATATATCTAAGACACTGATATGTCCCTTTTTGGGAAGCCAGCTGAAAGAGTGCACCCAGAAAAATAAAGGATACCATAGTAAAGGCCAGCTGAGGACATGCTTTCCCCTCCATGTTGATCAATTATAGAATGTGGAAGTGCTCCTGTCTCTCTGCAACTCTTCAATGCAATACTCATGGACGTGCTTGATTGATGCATTTCCATGGAAACATCCTCTACACTGTAAAACGCTGTTGCTATGGAGTGGGCCTTGGCATGATCCTTTTTTTTTTTTTTTTTTTTTTGCTTTTTGTACTTTTTTCCTCTCTACTGATGCTAAGAGTACAGCTTGAAAAGGTTTTCTCTCAGTGCACCCATCTTCCCAGCATTTAATAGCGGTGACTATGGCTGCTCACCAGCAGCTTTTGGGATTCTCCAAACTTTCGAGGCACATTCTAGACGGTGCTGTGGTCCAAGGGGTATAGGTGGTGCTTTCCCCTTGTCTTGGGAATTTCTGGGAAATTTCTGTCAACTGGAGAGTGGGGGAAAAGCAAGAGTAAATGGAAGAGGCTCCCAGATCCAGGAAGAAAGTTCACTTTGGAGGTATGGTGACTGTGGGGGTGTGACATAGAGGGTCAGGGGATGAACCAGCGTTGTAAAGGTCTGAGGATGGGTTGTAAATGTGATCATTTAAAAATACACAACCAACTGTGGATGTCAAGTCTGTGCCCCATGGGCTTCCACTGAATGTAATAATTCTGTGAGCTGTACATTGAGGATTCACACAGTGATCACTTGTGCTCGCTATAGAGGGTAGGCAGCCACAGACTGTCCCTTCCCTCAAGTTCTAACAGCGCTGGGATACTGAATGGCCATTTATACTCCTTATTAAAATGACTCATATTTACTTAATTTATTTCCTCTTGTTTATTGCATTTAAGGTGAAGAAAATGCTATCAGAGAAGCATGAAGAAAGGTGATGACAAGTTTAGACATATCAGAGTCAGCTGATTCTCAGTTTCAGTTTCAGTGATTATGAAATGTTAATTTTGTATTCATTGGTATCGGTCAGTCTGTATTTGCTGAAGCTTTTACATTTTGCCTGCAAAAGCCAGTGAAGTCCCTAACCCAGCTAGCTGTGGAGATTTTAGTATCCACTGGTAACTGCCTATGCCATGTACACTCATGGCTTTTCATTCTGCCCATGGGGAAGCAGTGCACACACTCTGGAGCTCTTACGTGCAGCCTCAGTGACAGCAGAAACCTGACAGGACGATAGGGAGGGTGAAAAGAGACAGCACCAGAAAGGAAACATATAAAACATATAAACCTTAAAAATAAGGTAATAAATTAACTGCTCTTTCAACACTGTGTGTTGAGGGACAGAAAGTAAAACATTAAATACAACTGTTAAGTGCACAACTGAGAGCATTTGCCAGCGGGTTAACAGTTAACATGGGTCAGGAGGAGAAAGTGTTGAATCCCACACATCCTTCTGACAATTGGTATCATCACACATCAGCAGTAGAGAAGCAAGGATACAAATGGGAAACGGTATCAGTGTGCCTGTAACACTTTACTAATGTTATCCTGTTGCAATATGGTCATAGCAACGCTTTGAGAATGTGACATGTTTGCTGGGAATATATTTTGAAACAAGAGGCATCATATTGTTTGGGCCCCTTAAGCAATGCTGACTATAATCACACATTCTCCTAGTATTTCTCTTGTCCTGTTAGGATTGTATTAGTTGCTGTTTCAGGGCTGTATTTTATATAATATTAACAATGCTTTCTATCTTAACTTGTTGACCTGGTCCTGAGACAGCATACAATTTGTAAGCTTGTGATGACGCACAGAAGATCCAATAGCCAGTTACAGAGCTGACAGTTATTTATTTGTATAAAGTCACAGTGGTGGTTATCAGTGGTGGGTCAGCTTGCAATCAGGAGGAGGTCCGATGCTAGGCTCCACTCCCTGCTCTCATCTGCAATAGAAGGCCTTTTTTGGTCTCCTTAACAGTTATCGATTGGCACAGATCCACCAGAGTATTCACTGACAATTCATTGTGAAGTCATTTCAGATGACTTCAACAGCTTGTAATGAATGTTCGCTGCTCAACTGCCCCAGACCTCCAGCAATGCCCGGCTGCCAATGGGGATCACTCAGTTCCTTCCTTTTCTACTCTTGGCCACCAGACATCTCAGTGGACACCTTATCAGGAAACGGCAAAGTGTTTGAATCAATTATCCACTATTGAAGCAGCTGTATTGCCCCAAGGGGGTGCTGACTATAGTCTGTGGAGTGGGTAGTGTTTCATTAACATGATTACGTAATTTGAAATGCTGCACAATGGAGCAAATGAAGGAAACACATTAATTTTATTACTTTATTTAACCTTAATGGGGCATAGAGTTAGTAGGCAGAAATTTGCTGGTGGTGGCACAAGGCATTCCTCATACAGCTAAATGTTGTGGAGTTTTCCTTCCTATGATCCTCACCTTTTGAGTGTTTTGGTGGCCGTTTACTTCCTGTGGCATGTTTTCACTGATGTCATGTCAAAGTGCAGAGTACTTTTAATTTTTCCAGCAGCACTGTCAATGGTTTAGATTAGAGATGCACCGATCCACTTTTTTTCAACTCTGATCCAATTCTGATACCTGAATTTGGATATCTTCTGATATTGATACCGACACTGATACTAGAGCTCTTTTTCTTGAATATTATTATTATCATTATTATTGTTGTTGTTGTTGGTATTATGTGTAAGATAACATGAGGCTGTAGTAAACCACACAAAAGACCAAAAAAATATACAAAAATACATTAAATTTAAGTGTATTCCAAAGCAATTTATTTGAACTGTAGTTCAAGTAGGCTTCACATACAAAGAGTTGTAGGAGTGCAAATTGCTATGGCAACTCATTTAATGTTTTGAAAAACTTCAACAAATCAGAAGCACAGCAATGCATTATGAAAGTCTAGTTGGCTATACACGAAGCATCCCAAACTGGCAACTCCAAGGCGATCCATTGCTTTTATTACGTTACTGGCATTGTCTCTTAAAATGACATGGACTTTCCTCTTCTCAGTTTTCCATGCATTTAACATTTCCCCCGTTGCTGTAGTGATGGACTCTCCTGTGTGTGAGCCTCAAAACTGCTTAGCCTGCAGCACTGCTTTTTGCAAAGTAAAACTTGAGTCTATCCACTGTGCTGTCAGACTTAGTAATGACATTGGACGTACATCTGAGCTCCAAATGTCAGTTGTGAAACTAACCATTGCAACATTTTCCAAGCATTTTTCGAAATGAATTTGCACACTTGCCTGTACTTATTTGGGATATCCATTTCGGAGATGAAATGCCGGTTTGGCACCGTGTAGTGAGGCTCCAAATGTTCGATTAAGCATCGAAAACCCACATTTTCAACAATAGAAAGGGTTTGGTCATGCAGCACAATGAATTCAGCGACTTTCTCCGTTACCAGCTTTGCTTTGTTGCTGTCTGGAGGGAGTTTCTCATGCTTCTGAATTGTTTCCAGCAATGTTTGCTGTTGTGGCACACTTTTCTTCTTGGCACTCGTTGCCTGTATAAATCCGGCATACTCCCCTCCATGATGCTTCTGCAAGTGTTTAATCAAGTCCGTGGTGTTGAAGTTTCCAATACTGCTACCACCCCTCCAAACACTCGCATTGCATAAATTTCACTCGGCTGTTTTGCTTTTTTATTCCTTGAGTTTTAAGTCCACACAGCTGACATGATGACAGCGATGCTGCAGGTCTCACTCACGTTCTAGCTACTGTTCACGTGACACATGCTGCTCATCTGTGTTACTTGTGACACATCTCTCTTTACGGCATGTCGCTCAAAGTTTAGTTAAGCATTTACATGATAGTTTAGGCTAATGGATTGTATCGCATTATACTTTTTTCTTCCGATATCCCATCCAGTGATTTTGGCCAGTATCGGACCGATACTGATACTGAGTATCAGATGGAGCATCCCTGGTTTAGATTTGCACTTGCATATCAATTGCCATATGCTCTGCTTCGTGCGGGGGAGTCATGTGTCTTGGTCTCCTGAAAAGGAGTCCCCCCTGTGTTTTCATGTACATTTCCTGGTAGTTCTGTGTTGTTTTGTTTCTCTTTCTCATTCTCTTCTTGAATGCAAACATCCCTTTTATCTGGGACATTATTCGTAGCATTGATGGGGCATTTTGGAGAGGAAAGTGATACAATTCATATAGATAGTTAATGCTCTGTTTTGCTCTTTAGTCCTCTATTTGGCTTGACAAAGTGGAAATAGAAAAAACCTCTGCAATGATGGCATGGTGGATATGGTATTTTCTTAGTAATGTAAGGCTTCGGTGTGTAAAAAATACATTTTATTGCTTCATATTTTCTGGCTAAGCATTCAGTCAGTGTTTACACTATATATGTTAAGAGTTAGTCTTTTCTGCTTATAGTGGTATGCTGTGTTGTGACACACTTGTATATTGTAACTTACTGATTATGGTTGCTTGCTCTAGAGATAGTCTGCATATTTAAGGAGAACAAGAAAGGAATGCACACTGTAAAATGTTTTATGTATGTAAGTCTTGGCTAATTATATACATTTAGTGAAAGTGATTTTATCATTAATATATAATAATTTTAGTTTGCTTGCAGTAAACAGCACAGCAAAAGCTCTGTCCCAATAAAATCTTACCTGAGTTTGTAGAGTTATCTGTTACTTCTTAAATATTGGTAATACATGAAGGACAAGGAGCTGTCAATACAGAGTTGTCGCTGAATTACTGAATGGAGTTTGTGTGCCCATATAAAAACTGCCCTGTGAGTGATTGTTTTGCAAAAGAAGAATTCTGATTACAAGCCTCTTCTTATTGTCTGCTGGGAGTCAGTACCAGGTCCGAACAGAGCCCTTAAGTGCAGGAAATGACCCTCATGGAGGCTGGAGTACCATTGAGAACTGCTTGTTTTGTACCATGATGAAGACAGAAAGATTACCCTTAATGTGCACAGCAGGTGAAAAATAAAGGAGGGAAAAATACCCTGAGCTGCATCATGGCTCTTGACTCCAGTGAAGAGATCCCTCAATCCAGCATCATTCCTCTGGGAAATGATCCCAGAAAGATGTAGATTGATTCAGCTCCCTTGGTCTCAGTTAAATAAATCAAGGTGATTGATGGTATGTTTGTGTCAGTAATTGATTATTGACCCTCTTGTCTCTGCAGAAACCAGAGCAGACAGATCAGACAGACGGAAACTCTTTCGGCATTACACCGTTGGATCATATGATAGCTTTGATGCATCAAGGTAAGGGCAGTGTTTATAGGTTGGGAATCTGATATTTAGGATGTAAGGCAAATAATTATGATGACACAATGATGGCCATGCTATGGATCTGATAATATCCTCTGAAACATTTCAGTTGGGATATTATAGTGAGGTCCAGATCATTGTGGTCAATAAAAATCCCATGGTACTTGCCACAAAAAGTAGGTGGTTTGTTCAGGCCAAACTTCCAATCTGGATTTCTCAGTTTGCCCATTTAATTATACCCTAGTTTAACTGGATAATCAAACCCCTACCAGTTTAAGCCAGCTGATGTTTTGTGATCGTTCTAGTGCAGAATGGCTGCCAACAACTTTAAGTTGCCTTGATATTCTTGAAAATTCCTGTATTAAGTGCAATGCATTATTTTTATTTTATAAATACAATGAAACACTAAAGGTCCCCAGTGGTTTTTTTACGGTATTGTTCCAAGCTCGGGTTGAGCCCTGCTGATCATACCTGGGTCATGTCTGAGCTGTGTTATTTTCCGGGTCTGTAGCAGCGGAATGCAGTTGACCTTGTTCTACCATGGTAGGATAAGTTTCATTAGCCAGGGTTCCCTTGTTGCACCTTGTTGCTCTCTGAGCACCTATTCGATAGGTGCCTATGAGTTGCTCCAATGATGTTCACTGTTTGCTCTCCTGGTGCACTGTGGGATTTATAGTGGTAAAACAGTGTTGGTTGGCCCACATGTGTATTGGAAGATTGCATTCACTGTACCCCTGCACTCCCATAGTAGATGAAGCATTAATACATTTGAAGCAAGAAGTAGTATACATTGTTTGTTTCTTTTTCCCATGTTTTCACGTTCTTTTGTTAACATATTGATAGTAGTGTGGTGCTAGTGGATAGTACTAATGTACATCTGAGGATGTTGCTTGTTCTGTGTAATATGGAAATGCCTGTTTTTTTATTTGTGTATTTTTGTCATTGATTCAAATAGTAGAAATGCATTGCATTTTAATTGATTCATGTAAGTAGGAATATGGGAAAATAGCCATTGAAGCCCTACATAAGAGCATTGAAAGCCCAAAAATGTTTGAAATGTACAGATATTTAAGCATTGATTAAAAATTGTCTTGTTTCTATTACACTGCATCTGCAAATGTAGCTTATCACTAGGCGGTATGCCTTACAATTCATCCATGAAAATTATATTTATTGGCCACCTGACACAATTACCCTTTGCAGTTAAGTGGTAACATAAAATGTTTTCAAATTTCTTACATGCTTATTATGGCAGTTTGTTAATCTTTCAACACTTGAATCTGTTATACATGCACTGTCTCTTTAGATTGTCAATGTTAACTTGTGACAACCAAGGGTCTCCTCCACAGTGACTGGGTGATATCACCCTAAATATCCCCCTAGCTCTAGATTGCATTGTTTGCCTTGTTGCCTTGATTATAATTGAAATCACAGTCAGAATGGGTGTCACACAAGAAACAGATCACAGTAATACCATGCAAGGCCCAATGCCTGCTTTAAGCCATGTTCACTGGCGTCCCAAAAGAGACACAATTATTTTTAACAGAATAATTTTGTTCACTATGGAAACAATTAAGTCTAAAGCTTAAGATTTAAAAAAGAGACCACAGAAGTAAATTGTTTCTGCACTGTGACTGAATTCATCAGATTTCTTCCCTGCAGACAATTGTCCATTTCCATGTCAATATTTGTATTTGCACCTTTGAGGAAAATTTATTTACAGGCTGCTTATTATAACAGTAATATAACAACACTAGCATTTGAGGTCTACTCTTTATTGTGAAGAAAATCATGTCCAAACTGATCAGAATTGTTTAACCGCTAGCCTCTGCTTCTGCAGCTTGTGCCTCGTAAACTGTGATTCAGAGCGAAGGGAAAACTAGGTACAGTTACTGGGAAAATCAAAGTTACAGCACATCTGGGGATTCACATTAAATACCCACAGTTAGGCTGTCCAGATCATGATCATAGAATCATTGTATATGTTTGTGTGGTGGTGGTGTGTGTGTGGAGTGGTGGCTGTACCTTTTTGTTGCACTCCATGTCCTATCCGTCAAAATCAATGTAAAGTCATTTACCTTTACATTAGCTGGCTAGACATCAAGAATTAGTTTTTTTTTAATTACTAGGTAGTGAGCTATGTACTTAGATAGTTTATTAGCTATGTTATCTAATTGCTTAGCTAGTTAGCTGGTAATGAACCACTTATTCTTAGCAGTGAAAGAGCCTTTATTCATGTTTATTTGGTGGTTATTACTCCACAACCTAGAAAGAAACAAAACAGTATTGGAAGTCATTTGCTTAAATATGGTCAGGCGATGATGAATTACTTGCAACTTGCAAGAGTCACTTTCATTCTATGACAGGTAAATTAAATATGATCGTAGAGTGTGATTGTTATTGCATATAATGTGCATTGTGTAGCAAACGCTTAAGTACACTCCCATTTTTCAGTCAGATGTGCGCCTTTTTCATGCATCCTGCATCAGTCTATTGAAAATAAAATGCCAAAAAGGCTCCTGGTTTATCCAGGTCAAGGTGAACCTGCAGTCTTATTTATCACTGCAGTTCCACTGGGTAGAGGGGAGGAGTGGGGGTTGGGCCAGGGGGAAAGGGAGGGTTTCCCTCCCCTTGAAACACACCAACCCTTTCAGGCACTTCCACATCACCGGTGAGCAGGCATCCATGAGGCACTCTCACCTCATTAAGGTCATGCAATCAGGAATATTAAGACCAGAGCTGCTGTATCATACAATATGTCTTAGAAATTTCAGAAACCCTGTGATAAAATTACAGTGCTATATGGATTATGCCAACTGTGTTTTTACAGGGGGTGTGTCATATCTTCCTTTGGCCACAAATGTGCCATGACATGACTAAAAGGGAACAATTAACATTAGTGAGTGAACTTGCTTGAACATTGTATCATTTTATAGCCATTTGTATTTATAACACAGCTAATGCGTGACATCCTCAAAACCCTGTAACATTGTAGCAATGTTATAACTAGAGTGTAATAATTCAGCTGTTTGAAAATGTTGCTAGAACATCTTTGAAACATTGAATGCTATGTGGTGGCTAGGTAACCATGGCAGCACAGTGTGCTTTTACAGGAACTGGGTGAGGGTATTAATCTTTGCTGGGTAAACCTGTTCAGATGCTTCTATGTAAAGCCTCACTGGCTCAGCTGAAAGGTGTACTCTCAAGTCTTAGATAGTAATCTCTTCCTTTGAGAGAGAAAGCTCTGTCACCTTGGAAATAAAAGGATACATTTGACTTTTATGTGTTTCTTAAGGTACAGGTCTTCCATTGGTGGTAATTCTTACCTGTGATTCAAACAAGAAAGCCATTGATATTTATTTGGCATCATCAGGATGGTGTAATTTTATTTTGATTTAACTAATTGATTAAATATGATCAATTCTAACTCAACACAAATCAGTCATAAATATTTGTTCCCTAACCAAGGCTGTTGGTGATACAAAAGGAGGTAGGAATCAAAAGTAAATGTAAATTCTAAATTAAACTGAGATTTTACTGATCTGGAACAGCAGTGGTACTGTTGGTGCTTTAAACATTCATAATGATTTTTTTGACAAACAGAAGGCACCTGTTAATTTTTCATGAGATGCAAACTTACCAACCTTGTGGGCTAGTAAATAGGGTGTGACAATCATTTGGAAGAGAAGGAGCCTCTCAATTTTAATGTCAGGAAAGAGGCAGCTGGAACAGTAATAGGCTGCATGTGCACAGCCATAGAAGACAGTTGTGCAGGATTGCATTTAACAGGTGAATAAAAATTGGATAGATTTTTGTGTGGGGTTAGCCTATTTGTAAAAAATAATTCACAAACAGAATGATAAAAATAACATATGGCCACATAACTAACTGCAATTTTTTATGTTCTCTTGGAAACTCTTGGAAGTAAATCTAAGACCCCTATCCTGGAAATTTTTAATATAATATTATGTCATTAATCCTTACTTGTGACACTGGCCTTCTTTATACAGTAATTGTGTGAGATGGCACAGAAAACAATTGTTTTAAAAGATCTGTCATTCCCAAGATGGGTCTCATTGTGGCACACACAATAATAACAAAGCTATAATCTTTCAGAAAGAGGGCATTCATCAGATTTTAATAACCTTGTTGCACTCTGATAACACCATGGCATCCTCTAAAAACAGGTTACATTACTACAGCAACCCCGTATTCTGCTATGCTGTTGCCAGCACGGTAGGAAACATCTCTTACCCTATTCAAGTTTCTTGCTTTGTGTTGTATGATCTTTGTGTGATTACATATTTACTAAACCTTTAGACATAGATATATATATCAGATTCCTTGACACCAACCTCAGTATATCCATCAGAAGGATGCATCACTACCATTAAAAAACGCTGAATAGAAAATGCGTGTGTATTTTTGACTGAAAGGATGGGGCAGTGCAGTCCTGTCGCATGGGTAAAACAATTCTGTCACATGCTCTTTCTGTGTGGTCTTTTTTCTTCTTAATGCTTAAGGTCTGTATTTTATTCAAACTGCTTCACCTCACATTTGGAAAATGTCAAAAAATGTGTTTCG
The DNA here is from genome assembly GCF_013368585.1 of Megalops cyprinoides. Taxonomy (NCBI): domain Eukaryota; kingdom Metazoa; phylum Chordata; class Actinopteri; order Elopiformes; family Megalopidae; genus Megalops; species Megalops cyprinoides. The sequence continues at coordinate 24,424,955 of NC_050590.1, read as the reverse complement.
TGAGTAAATACTGCTATCGAGATTGAACTAACTCTTGTGAAATCTGCTATTGTTGTTAAACTAAGTAAATACTTTTAATTTGGTCGCATATTCACGCACAACAATCGTAGAACTTGGTGGAGGATATGGCTATTTGCGCTGCAACGCATAAAGGCTTGTATCTGGTATCCCTTTATAGAAATGATAGCTAAATTGAGAGGTGTGGTGGGGTTTATTACTGACTTTGCTTTACACTTATGTTGCTTCTTCCCACGTCTTCTCCTCACTTGATTGAATTATGTGAATTGTAAATACCGAATGAGAGCCCGGCTGCTGATGCTTAGATGCTTGCTGTTAGCTGAGTGGGCTGACAGTGGTGGTTGTGTGTGTGTGTGTATGTGTGTGTGTGTGTGTGTGAGAGAGAGAGAGAGAGAGAGAGAGAGAGAGAGAGAGAGAGAGAGCGAGTGAGAGAGAGAGATTTCCTGTTTCTTACACTGTGATTTGTAGTGGAGGCAAAGGACTCGAACAGATGGAATAAAGGAATAACCAAAAGAAAAAAGGCTTTATTGAGAAAACTGAATAAAGTCTGCAACAACGTCAACGAAAGAATAATTACCGGATTTTTTTTTCTTCTCGCATTCCTCACGCTCTCCTCGAATACAGCAACTGCTTCAATAGCCGCAAAGGATTACATTAATAAAAATGCCATTCAGTGCGAGGCAGGCTGCATCCCTCTACTTTCCACAGACACTCCGCTGATGACAGGAGTCCTCACGCTCATTCAGTCGTTCACGCACGGCCTTCCAGCCACCGTGCCTGCACGTTAATGCTGCCTTCACTCCTCTCCCCGCAACGCGCACTTTTCACTGGGATTCTGTTTTGCTACCCTGTTTTTCCTTGTTGATTTCATCATTTATTTAGTCGGCAATGCTTCACTTCAACGTCACACTCCCTCGCCAGCCCAGGCCTCCGTATGTCGTTCTCCGGGTGACAACTCCGTCTTCGGCAGCAGAGGTGGTATCTTTCTTAGGAAGTGGTCGCCGAGCTGGCAGCGTTGTCACACTGCTAATTTGAATTAATGACGGACTCCCCGCCCAGCGGGTGCCTATCATGATGAACCTCCACTCGGGTCGTGCAGCTATGGCCATGATGAGGATGATGGGGTGTAATAACGGCCGCTATGCGCGGAATTTTCTCCACAGTGACTGCGTTATTGACGAGAAGACGGTGGTTCTGCAGAAGAAAGACAATGAGGGATTCGGATTTGTGCTGCGAGGAGCCAAAGGTAGGACACACACTTTAAGCTAATAAGCATATCTGCTCTGTATTGTGAAGCTCTCCGTCTTTTCTGATTCTCATACCTGTCTGTCTCTGTTTCTACTTGCATCACTTGGTAAATGCACTTGATCGTTCACAACTCACACACTGGTTATATTTTGTGACCCACTTCCCCATCACTTAAGCGCTTAATCGACTTTGTTGAATGTGGTAGCTGAAATTGTAGACAGGCTTGATGTCATTTCACTTACGGAGGTTCTGTCAAGAAGAGGATGCGCAATGCTTACTGGCAAAAGTTGCTCAAATGATACTTTGGGCTTGCATGTAAATTCTTTTATGCAGGTATTGTTCCCAGATACATTCACTGTTGTTTCAGTCTTTCATTTAAAATGTCTGTATTGAGAAGAACATTGAATATGTCAAATATGTGATGATTGTTCATACTTAATTTAATAGCCCAACATGGCATGTCATTTGATTTGTAAACATCTGCAAAAGTTGTGTCTATAAACAGTATATTTGTGATACTTTAAAATGTATATTTACTAGTTGCCTGTTTCAGGAGCTCTGTGAAACCATACATAGACAGTCATACTTTTTTACCTAATTGGAAGAAGAAAAGGACATTTATTTTTTTCTCATACTAAGAATTTGATTTGGAGATGGAAGTGCATAGCAGATGTTTAAATTGAATACAACAGGGCTTACAAAAACACAGAACATTCTAGGCCAGCCCATACTGCCAATGCAGTCTTCTGGATAAAGTCAGCCCAGCCCCAGTGGCCAGTGACGGCCCTGCTGGGGCGCCCACAGAGGACAGTGTTCTGTGGGAGCATGCTGTGGTCCTGCTTAGTGTGCTCCGAAGCACGCTGCTCACTGTCTCAAAGTAAAAGGCTGAATTATTGGAAGTGTCACTTGTCGCTGTAGGTTTCTTGCAGCCATGAGGACAAGGTCTGAATATCAGTATCTGGAGTCAAGGGCCAAGATGAACAGCAACTGCCTGGTGATAAGAATAGAATCAAAAAAGACTTTATCAAGCACTGTGGATGGAAGAATAAATATATGTTTCATATATGTTTCATGATCACATCAATATTTTTTCTTTTTTTAAAACATAATTACAGGTATATTCCTTATATTCAACTTGGTTATATTTTTATTCATGAGCAGGTTTCAAAGTGTCTCATCCCATCACACCCAGTAGACACTGGTGTCTCGCACAGGACACAGAGTTCCATAGAATCATGAATTGAGCAGAAGTGTCCATTTTGAGATTTTTTGGGTCATTGCTTCAAGGCAGCAATGTCCTCATGAAGGTGCAGCCTAGCACTCTTCAGTCTTTTGTCTTCTTTTTGGTTTCCACCCCCAAGCTGATACCCCCATTGAGGAGTTCACACCCACACCAGCCTTCCCTGCCCTCCAGTACCTGGAGTCTGTGGATGAGGGTGGAGTTGCCTGGCAGGCAGGCCTCAGGACTGGAGACTTCCTTATAGAGGTAAGGAGATGGTTGGTCTTTTTTTCTGGGTACCTCCTGAAGTAATGTAATTGGTGTGATGATGGCAGTTAAAGTTCTTTGGAAATATGGAAGCTAAATGATTCCAGGATTGTACATTAGAGATGGTTTTATTGTAGGGCAAGTTTGTTGTTGCAGTTGTTTGCAAAGCACAAACTGAAACTTTTGTAGCAGCGATTTCTGAGCATCGTGATTTCCTATTCTAGCAAAGAGTTGTCAAGCACAGAGTTCTGGTAGGATTCTCACATCTTTCTTTTTCATGAATTTGTCTAGGGTTTGGTGTATATAAATGATTGTTTTCATAGTGCAGGGAGAGGTAATCAGTGCATTTTATTATAAGCACTGGTACATGCAGGTATGGGTTGCACCTTGATCTATGTATTAACATACACACTGAAGGTTACAGAGAGATTTTAACACTGAAAAATACCTGGGATCCTGCTCTGTGTGGAGAAATACTCTAATACTGAAGGTATGACGTGAGGGGTGGATAGTTCAGCCTGAGTTTGCTTGTGTCACTGCGCTAAGGCACCCTGGATTCCTCACACACCTGTGAGTTGTTTGGATGACGTCTGGTGTAGCACCTGTCTTCCAATGTTAGCCCGTTCCGCTGTAGCGTGCTGTGTGACTTGCAGTGTGAAAAACATCCATTGGCTTTGGCTGTGTGTGTGAGTGTGTTGAAGGACTGCATTTATCTTGCCTTAGTGCCCTTGAATGGATGCAGTGATTGTCTCTGTGAGACAAGCCTATGATACAAGTGATGATTCCAAAATAGGGTTGCAGAAGAAACAGGAAAAAATGTAAAAAGTAGTCCTTTCCCTTTCTCTTTCTGTGTCCCCAAATGCTGGAAGCATAATGTTACCTGCTGATCTGAGTGATACAAGGAAAATAAATTAATGAGAAGGAAAAACACAATGCTTATTGTGTGAAAATATTGTACTTCACTATAAAACCAGAAGCAGTTTAGTTTTTGATAATGCACACCTGATATTTAAAGTACATAGATCTGCTTAGTAGAGGATCATCAGAAACACTTGGATATACTTTTTGGTCACTGTGTTAGTGCCTTTCAGCAGTGCTTTCATTTACAGTGCTTTGATTAACACTGATGAAAGCAAGGTTAAGGTAGTGCTCCTTATCCTGCTATGGTTTGCTAGTAATGACGAGATAATGCATCTTCAACTACGTGACAGTGGTCCTGATTTTGCTGGTGCGCCTGCTAAATGGAACAGGAAGTTATCAGAGAGTAAGACTGCATTCCTCTCCCTCTCATTCACTCCTTCCTGAACAGTAACAACATGGGATTTTTAGACAGTCATGTGCCTCCCATCTCTGTGGTCTCATTCTCTACCCTGTTTCCATTTCTAATGAATAAATGCTGCAAAGCTATAGTGTTTACCAGGAATTAACACAATAGTAATGGAACGGCAAAATGCTGCAACACAGACTATATGGAAAAGTGAGGACAAGAACAGGAAACTTATTGATTAGGGTAAAAGATTCAGTATGTATTTTGTTCCTCACATATTTATAGAAATGCATCTCTTTTGACATGTCTATAGCAATAATTGAGCCTGTTGTGAATTTTGCACACCCTTGTGTCTGTTATCATTCATGAACTGTAGGTAGATTTAGAAAGGCATAGAACAGTCTAGAGGAAATGTAGTTGCAACAATGTTACAGCACGAGAATGATAACCCATGGTGCAATGTCATCACTGCACATCAGGAAGCAGTCTGTATGGAATGGTACACTCAGGATTTCTGCCCCAACATTTGTTTTGTTGAAGTATGAGCAGCATGAAGAAAAGCCTAGATGTGAAATTTCACCTCTTTATCTGCAGGTAAAAGGCACAAGGTGTACAAAGGGCATTACTCAGCTCAACATAGGAAGTTTTGATGGCTTGTTTACTGTTCCTATTTATGCTTCTCACCCAGTGAGCTTTAATACTGTGTCCTTTTCAAGCTTAAGGAAAGTGGTGCCCTCTGAGGCAAACACAATGCTCCCATTTTTTGTGCTGGATCTTTCTCACCTTCTGCTTGCAAGCGACAAACACTAAAACAGTTTGATTGTTAAATCAATGGTATTGATTGCTGTGCCCTTATGGGTGGTGGGGTTGGGTTTACTGCCTGTTGTTATGAGGGGCGGCCGCTGCTGCTGCACAACCTGATTGTGATACATGGCGGTGTCTGGAGCCTTGGCACAGCCTGACCTGTGAGCCCGCCAGGGCTCAGAAGGTGCTTCCGAACTAAAATGTTTTCTTTGTCTAACCTCCCATTCAGTCATACTTTTACAGCTATTAATACATATTTTGGCAGCGCCTCCTTGATCCTCTCAAGGTGGAAACTGCATGAAGCGAAAGGCTTTGAATCAAGTCTCCCTCCGGAACTCCAGGGGAATGGGGCCATAGGTGGAGACTGGGAGAGGTGCGATTGTTGTGAGGCTGTAGATGAATCGGCAGCATTGGATTCAGGCCTTTTATAGACCAGATGAAAAGGTGCTGCTGGGTTTACAGGCCATGTGATGTGGAGATTAGTCCACTCCCTTCCTGGAACACTATGGGCTCTGTCGACTCAGTGTCAGCCATGATTTAGTGAAGTTTAGCTAAAAGCCGGACTTCTTTTTATAGTTCTTTAACTAGGTGAGTCAACTGAAAATGTGTCATGTGTCTGGCTTACATCAATGTCATTTTTGTTGTGTTATTTTTCATACCTGATGATACCTGCCATTCGGCACCAGAAGATGTGACAACTGTGGTGATCACTGGCCCACAAATATGGGAGGCAGATAACTTACTTTTATTGTCTAATTATGCTGAAGGTGTTTTTAGCACACATGCCAGCAGTCCCATTGGTGGATTCCCCTCTTATGCCCTTCACATGAAAAAATTCCAGTTCTAACAAAAAAATAACTTGTTTTTAGTGTTTTCTAGTGTTAGTAGTGTAGTAAAACCCATTTCAGGTAACAAAGTATCTTTGGTAGAATTCAGATGATGGAATGGGATGTGGTTCTGTCATTCTACAATGCCAGTTTGATAAAAAATATATATATATATATTTGATGCTTTTGAGTGATCCTTATCCTAATTAGTAAAACAGTTAAAAAAAATCATCAGTTTAAAGTATCTTTTTCCTGCCTGTTCTGTTTCTTTCATTGATATCAAATGGGCAAGCACACCACAATAGTGTATGCTTGCTCATTTGATATCAGACCACTGATTTGTCTACTTTCTCACAGCCAGTGTGTTGCATGTGGACTGGCTCCCTGCATCTGCATCTGTCTGCAGTCCCCAGGTCCCCATGCCAAACTGCCTGCCACAGCACCCTGTCACCTGCTCTCAGTGTCCTGTACCTTGCACATCCGTCATGCACAGCGAAAGTGAGCTTTCTATTTATACTTACACAATGAACAACAAAAGGCCATTAAGGACATCTGAGTGAAGGGCACAGTCCGACTCACCTACACCGCTCCTGCCTCTCAGAACCTGTTTAAACAGGACGTTGGAGTCTCACAACATTACATTACATTAGAGTCTCATCAGGCTGCTGCTTCTATTTCCCCTAATCAGGACCCAGTCTAGCTGAGTCTAATTGTTAAGACATGGGCACATTCCCACCAGGCTGTCAGTGAATTCTGTGTACTCTTTGCTGATTGCAGCAGGCCTCAGCTTTCACCTGCATGTGTCAGAGCTGCCCCAGCTCAGTTTCTTCTCTCACATACCCGTTCCCACTATCTCTCTTTCTTTCCTTCTTTCTCACTTTCTCTCTTGCTCCTTTTCTTGTTCTCTGTCTTGTCTCACCCACAAGGATTATGAACATGCTGATCATCAGCTGACTGAGCTGGTGGCATTTTTGGTTCCCTCACCACCTGGGAGATGGGGACAGGATTATATATAGTGAAGCTGTTATTTAGCACTAAATCAGGTGTCTCCTCCTGGAGCCCTCTCACCCAGGGAGGAGGCACTTTCCCCCCTGCACTGCTGAAACTTAATGCTCCTCTCCCTTCCTGTCTGAGGCAAGGAGAAAGAAACACATTTACTGTTATGTAAAGGCTTCGTCTGTTCCGCTCTGGTTATGGAGCTGTATAACTGCGTGCAAATGGATCTGTGTCTGTGTCTCTGTCCACATCTCCGCCTCTCTCTGTCATACTCACTCTCCTTCTCTCTCCCTCCTTGTTCTTCCCCTGCCTCTATCCTCTGCAGCTCCTTCTCACTGCTGTGATCCCTCACTATCTTTCTGGTGACTGTGGATAGCACTAGATTGTCAGATAGCCAGGTCAGGCTGAATGAAGTATCACTGGGTTGGATTTGCTCATTGATTTTGATGTGATGATTTGCATTATGATGGCGTGCAGCACCTAGGAAGCAGCTTCTGTCTGGAGCCTCACTTGAAGGGAGATCTGCCATGTTAGTGTAGTAGGCAAAGGTGGACCCATAGGTTCACTGCATTCTGTGCTTGAGGTCATGCAGTTTGTGTCCCTATATTACAGTGTCCTGTGTTTACAGAATAAAGAAGTGCTTTTGCTGTCCGGAATGACTGGGATGAAGTTTAGGAATCTTGATCATGCTATGCTTATTATCTTCTTTATTGGTATGTTTTCTTTATATTAGTTATCACTTTTTGGCGTTCATTTCAATGTGTCTGGTCAATTGAAGCCATTTCTGGCTGGCTGTTAAACTATTATTAACCATTTTTTTCCTCTGGATTTATCAGTACAGTAACAGCTGTGTGTGAGATGTGGACTGGGGTGGTATCTCAATCCATTACAAACATTAGGTTATTCACAGTTATCACAGCAGTGCACCAGGATTATTCTATGTCTAAACCTTTTCAAAGGCTTCCATGGCTAATATTCTTCTATACTCTCTATTTTATCAAAGCAGTAAAAGTACAGTGAAAAGTTAACACTGAAAGTCCTAGCTCCAGTACACAGAGTTCAGCGCTCTAATCAGTAACTCCAATCTGCAGTATAAGGTCTCTGTCCTCCTTTGGCTCTGCCTTTGATACACTCTCCCCCCGAAGTGAGATGGAAGTCAGCCTGATCACTGCAGGGGAGGCCTTGTGGGTTTCCAGTGAGAAGTGCCAATGCCCTACTAACTAAAACCTGTCACTGAAACTCCCAGCCTCACTGCCTTATATCTGTGACCTAGTTGTTGTTGAGAGGTAGAGTGAGTTTGTTGGTTTGGCACAGTAATAATCTCCTTGTTCCCCTCCACAGCTCATTTACAGGGGTGCTGTGTTGTATTCAGATGCCCAGTGCAAGATCAGGGCTAGATGCGATCCAAAGCCCGGTTTTTTATCATCCATGTAAATTTCCCACTTAGAAAAAGAATAAATTGCTCATTTCAGCATGAGTAACATGTTTACTCGACCAAATGTAAACTTAAGCATCTTTCAAAGATGATTATGAGGACCTTGTCACTGTATTTGCCGCACCTCCAGCTGTAGCGCAGAGCACCGGTCACCTAGCAACTGGCCACACATTGTCTCTGTGTATGGGGATAAAAGCAGGACAGCTGTTCCAGCTTTAAAGCACAGTGTCAAGCTGGATGATTAAATCTAAACACATGCGAAAAAGAGGACGGGGTATGGGGGTGGATGTAGAGAAGACATCCTTTGAGCCTTGCTACACGGTGTCAACATGCAGTCTCTCAGAGTGTCTTGTGGGGCCTGAAATTCAGAGTGAATCAGTGGCTGTCACTGAAAGGGAGATGAATGGACAGGCTAGGTGTTTGGCTATTTGTATTGATGTACACAAATACACACCTTCAGAAGCCTGCTGCCATGCTCCACTGAGGTTCTCTGTAGTAGGTCAGGTGTTCAACCCTCACGTGATATAGGCTGTAATGTAACATGGGAAAGAGGAAGCTTCCAGTCCTGAGGGACCTTATTTCTCATAAACTGTGTATCCAATAAACTGCTTCACTGTAAGGTTTACATCAAATTAAGTTGAATTTGACAGTGTTATATTTTGGATATTGTATATTTTGTTGATATAGGTCTGGATAAATTGTGAAAGACATTGTGCTCTAAACTTTGAGGATTTAAGCAGATGCTCCTTTTTCATAACTCATTTAGTTCAGTAACTGCCAAGCTCATAATGTAACAGATCATACCTATACCTATTCTACAGGTCTTGACCACACCTAGGTTATACTAAATTTAAGCCATATTGTCAAACTGAGTTTTGAGCGAGTGTTGTACTCAGGGAAATATCTGAAGGTGAAAAAAAAAATTGTCACTGAAATAAAAAGCAGGATTTACTATCAGTGACTTTTTGGTTTAATGAGTTCTTACCCACATGTACAGCATGGACTAACTCAAAGCATGCAAGTGAATAAAATTCGCATGCACCTGAATCTTCCAGGATGGACACGTTATGCATTATGCTCTGACCCGTGCATGCCAAATCTTCATGATGCTTTGTCAGCAGATTAGTTTTAAATGTCTGAAATAAATGTATCTGTGTTTGGATGATGGGAAAGCCTTAAGACTGGGAATTAGGGGAGCACTTACAGCTGACTGTCTGCATTACTCTGAGAGTAACAAACTATCCATGGTGAATAATGATGAATCATAAGACTTAATGGTTAATAGATACCCATACAGTCAATTGTACTCTCTAGATATGTTTTTAAACAAAGTTAGCTATTAATAGGTAGAATTTGTAATACCTCTTCAAATGGTATGGTTGATAGCAAACAATTGTACATGGACAGAAAATGCTAAAGTGTATACCCATATACCAATGTCCTGAATTTTTTACTTCTGCTTGAAATTAGTCCTAGCCGGCATGTACAGTATGTATCTGAATGTCAAACTGACACACTTTTCATGATCACAGAATAAATATTCATTCATACAGAACTTAAATGAATGAAAGCTCATATGAAAGTACTGATACATAAACATGGTGGTTTAGCTGAAATTCTAAGAGTGGGAAACAACAGATGTATATTGAATCAATGCTCGTCATTCCATGTTCATCAGGGTTGACCTCTTTGGCGGATTAACTAGATGTGGTAGGGTTCAGTCCTTTCTCTCTGTAACGAATAGAAACTAGGCTATGATTGAGCAATAGCATTATTGTAATGGGGTGTCCACCCACAAAGATTTTCAGTGTTCACTTCCATAAATCTCATTTACAAATGTCCAAGGTGCTGAGCACCTTTGCTGAGAAAACCCTCCGGACAGAGGGATTATTTTTCAGCTCTGCCCAAACCTGTATCCAACTATAAGTTTTTCTTCTTAAAGTTTGTCCTGAATCAAAATGAGTCACACTGAAGCCTGTGGTTGTCCATCACCTGTAGTATTATTGTCATTCTGAACATTGATCAGAATAAACAAGCAAAAAAATAATGGACATGGCAGTTAATTTGGCTTTTATCTCCACCACCTGCTTCACTGAAACACTCTCCAGTTGTACAGTGTAATCACCAATCCACTCAGTGAGGGATTAGCTGATTTGCAGCTTCAAAGAGAGAGAGATGCCTTGCTCAGGTGTGAGTTCTCTACTGAAGCACTGAGAAACATCTTTACTCATGCTTGTTTTGGCTTGATTTGTCTCATAGGGCTATTAGCATGCTGTCTATTGAAATCATAGTTATGCCTACATACCTTTAAGTGTCCCTGCTTCAAAAACAGTATTGTTTGCAACTATTTATTTCTCCAGCTAGAAACAGTCAAAACAATGTATAAGCTGTCATTTCCTCACAGTCCCCTTTCTTCTCATGCTTTTGCCAACATTTAATAGAGGCCATTAATTTTCCTAGAACAGCATGTAAAATCCTGTCACCCTTATTGATGGGCCGTTCCTTTTACAAGCTAATCAATGTGAGCTTAAAGTACAGTAATCAATTGCAGTGCTATGTGTAGTATTAATTAAAGAAATCAATCAGTTGTACTTAAAGTGATGTCATGGCTTTGGCAGAAGGGAATTTTTATGATTGGGATGTCAGGTCACCTTTTTGCTCCTTAGATGGTCTCCCTCTGAACTGGACACTTGCTCAGCCTTAAATGGAATCAGACCCTGTCTCTGTGAAATTGAGCTTAAATTGAACTTAAAAAGAAGGGTAAGAACTTCTATTTCTCTTTTTAAAGATAATTGCATACTAAAGAAAGATACAACTGGGGCAAAATAGGGAGGTTTAGATTGTTTCTATTCAAGACAGGCCCATTAACCTAAAACTGGCTTCTGTTTTCAATGATTGTTAAGAATGATGCATGTTTTTTTTTCTTTTTGACGTTATCCAATTAGGCCTCTTCTCAATAATAGATCACTTAAGACATGTGTCATTCTCCCCAGACCTGTAACCAGTGAGTGGATAATTGGTTTGTTTGCCTGGTTTGTTGTTTAATTTAAGCAAATATAGCAGACTCACACTCATGTGAGTCCTGCGTAAAGCCTTAGTTAGCGGGTAGCAGGTAACCGAGCAGTTGCAGCGGCTACGTCACTCCCCCGAGACATGGTTAAGTAGTGTTGTTGCCGACAGGGTAACGGCAATTTGCCTTTAGCTCAACTGGCAACGACGCTGGCTGTAAGGGGTTGGCAGTGAGCAGTGAGAACCTCGGTTTGAAACTCACTTGCTCGCTGACCCACACCCGTTACACAAATAAATTGAAAAGGGTGATGGTGAGATGGTGGTGGGGTGGCCAAGGCCAGCTTTCAGACCTACAGAGACACTTGAGTGTTGCAATGGCCAAATCAGATCCCATCCTATTAGCTGGTGCCTCCAGGAAGGTATGAGAGCCTACTGTACACACATCTGCTTACTACTGGATAACCATCCAAGGGCAACACATTTTACCTGGGCACACTGACACTCCAACAGAGAGAGTGGCCAGATGTTAAATTCATCCATTGAGAAGATGGAGCCTTGGATTTGGACATTAACATGTCACAAGTCACAAGAGAGACTTTTGGTGCTATACTGTAACTACCATAATTATGGATGATCAAGTCCATTGTTGTGCAGAAGTGAAACCTGAGCTTCTAAGAGAGGATAGTCTTGGTCTGAATCCATGTCCCCTGTTTATCTATCTGAATTACTGTTATGTAATAGTAATTTACATTATTTTCAGTTAAGATACAGTTAATAGCTGGGACCTTGTGTACCTTGGTTTAAGTACTGTTTCACCCTTTTCTCTCTGACAGATTTATTGTACAGAACTTTACCACAGGTCAATTACAGTCAGTGTTCCAATGGCTTATTGCGCTTTCAAGCATAAAAGAGTCACTCATTAGTGCTGAAAGAAACCTACTGCAGATTGGTTTATAGTCTTAGATCTCTATCTATAGTCCTGTGTACATTGTGTTTGTAAACATCACACAGTTTATACAGCAGGTTTAGTGATTTGTTAAGCAGTGTAGTAATAGTGCTTCATGATCCAGTCCACTAATCTGCCCAGCATTCAGTATGGTTTCTCACACATATCATGGTTAAACATGGTGAAATCTGAATTCATATGAAGGACATGTTTATTAAAAGCCTATGATGGAAGAACTTGTGTAAATTGACACTCAGATACTGCGCATGTCTGACAGCAGCTGGATCGGAGCTTTTGGTTCTGTCAGTGCTTCTCTGCCCATTTCTCCTGGAGTGGCTAATGAGTGGCACAGTGGTGCGTCCCGACCACAGCTGTCTTCCTTGCAATAACTTTGGGTCAGATGAATGGAGCTGACAGGCATTTGATGAGCCCCAAAAAGCACCCTCATTTGTCTCAGATCTTTGACTGATAATTCCATTGCTGGTGGAATGGCTGCTTTCACAAGGCCATGCTGCTGACAGCTTACTCAGCTACTCATGCATAGACATGTACAGAAAAAACACATTACCATTACCATTACCATCAGAACAAGATAAAGCTATTGTGGTATGTGAATGTTAGCAATAAATTTTACTTGAAGGGCTGCATTGGCCTTTGCTGTTGATGTTTGATCACTCTTATGCTTGTAAGGTCGCAAATTGGATAATTACTCTTGGAGAATAAATCTGAAATCAAAAGGCCAGCCATACCATATGGTGTGGCTCCATTAGACAGCAAAAATGTACCATAGCATTGTTCTAAATTCTGAGGGGCTCATGTGAGATAGAATCAGCTGCTGTACCCTATGTGCAGCAGGCACCTGGAGAGGTCTCCTACCTCACTGAGCAGCATTATATAAATAGGAGGAGGACTATAAGGAGCACGGAGAGAGTGGATTACGTAAAAGCACTATGCAAAAGCTTCTGTTTGGGCCCCTGAGGAGGATACAGGACAGCAGATCCAGCAGCAATCTGTCTGGTTAGTGCATTAGTAGTGTCCCCCCTGATTGGTCACACACTAAAAAACTATAGTGGAGTGGCCTCAACTCCTTCGATGTGTCCCCTCTCTGAAATAGTGTCGGACACTGAGAACGGCCAGTCTGCCTGATTCAGTGCTTGTTCTCAAGGTTGTGTGTGTGTGTGTGTGTGCGTGTGTGTGTGTCTGTGTGATTGTGTCTATGTGTGTTTAATCTAATTACACCTTTCCATTAGCATGTAAGTTGCACATTTAAGAAAGTTGTAGTTGTGAATTTTTTTAACAGTATCTTTTGTTAATTTCAGTTACTGTCAAACTCATTGAGCCATATCATGCAAAAATACTATGCTAACTATACTAATGCTAAAATGTGTTGGTGTGGGTAGTGTGGCATGAATTTAATAATCTATTAAGAGCAGGGAATTATGGAGACACTCATAAAACCACCCCATTGATTCATACATCATGGAACACAAGTCATTAAAATGCATGTGGAAAAAATGGAGGCAGCTGAGGACTCAAAAAACAATTTAAGATTCTTAAGGATCTAAATTATCATAAACAAAGCCATCACTAGTGTGGATTACCACAATGTTATGTTTAAATGTGCTAATTTCATTTATACTTTGTTTACACTTTGTTTATACTTTATTAACACTGCCTCTCCTCTTCTATAAGTGCCAGGAAGTGTCATAAACCATATGTTATGTCACAAGAATGACCGGCAAACATTTAATCTATAATGGAGTTTTGTGACACAGCAATGAAGTTAGTGTGACTGCACAAAAACAAGCGTATATGATATCAAAGCTGCCACTTGATATTCCTCCAACACCAAGAGGCTATAATTATGGAGGTGAGTCAGAGTTGAATTTAAAAACATCTCTTCTGGTACTACAAGTTACATGTTATTATGGATAAACATTACTGCATACACAAAAAGACACAAACACACTCTATCTCTCACTCTCATGAATGCACAGGCACTCATACATGCATACATACACTGAGTGACCGCTTTATTAGGTACACCTCTCTAATACTGGGTAGGACCCCCCCCCCGAATTCTTCATGGCCTGGATTCAGCAAGGTGCTGGAAACATTCCTTAGAGATTCTGCTCCATGCTGACTTGATAGCATCACGCAGTTGCTGCACATTCATGCTGTGAATGTCCCATTCCACCACATCCCAAAGGTGCTGTTTTGGATTGAGATCTGGTGACTGTGCAGACCATTGGAGTACACTGAACTCATTGTCATGTTCCTGGAACCAGCTTGAGATGACGTGTGCTTTGTGGCATGACGTATTATCCTTCTGGAAGTAGCCATTAGAAGATGGGTAGACTGTGGTCATAAAGGGATGCACATAGTCAGCAACAATGGATTCATGTTGTTTACACCAACTTCTGACCCTACCATCTACATGTTGCAACAGAAGTCGAGATTCATCAGACCAGGCAATGTTTTTCCAATCATCTACCGTCCAGTTTTGGTGAGCCTGTGCCCACTGTAGCCTCAGTATCCTGTTCTTAGCTGACAGGAGTGGTACTCGGAGGGGTCTTCTGCTGCTGTAGCCCATCCACCTCAATGTTCGATGTGTTGTATGTTCAGAAATGCTTTTCTTCATAGCACTGTTGTAAAGTGTTGTTATTTTGGTTACTGTTGCCTTCCTGTCAACAAGGCATTTTCACCCACAGAACTGCCACTCGCTGGATGTTTTTTGTTTTTCGCACCATTCTCTATACACTCTAGAGACTGTTGTGTGTGAAAATCCCAGGAGATCAGCAGTTTCTGAGATTCTCAAACCGTCCCATCTAGCACCAACAATCATCCCACAGTCAAAGTCACTTAAATCAGATTTCCTGCCCATTCTGATGTTTGGTCTGAACAGCAACTGAACCTCTTGACTATGTCTTTCTGATTTTATGCATTGAGTTGCTGCCAGACGATTGGCATATTAGATATTTGCATCAACGAGCAGATGTACCTAATAAAGTGTATATACGTACATACATACACAGCAACATGCACAGTCACATTGTTTCCTCTGAGACAAATGTTCATGCTGGCTCAACACTATACAATGAAATCTGAAATTTATTATAAAAAGACCCAAGACCCCATGTGAAATTCAGCCCAAAGTCTGCTGATTACTTTGATTTTCTGTGAATTTTACACAACTCATTTCAGAAATTCAGCCCAAGGTCTGCTGATTGCTTTAATTTTCTGTGAATTTTACACAACTCATTTCAGTGGATCAAGTATGCAAAAAACAGCCTTTGAAAATCACAGTAGTCTATAGCCAATGAATTTCAAGGTTTAGACCATGTCACAATGTAAAAATAAACAATAGAAACAAACCTGTCAGTGTACTTAAATGTGGGTTTCTAACTGCCATTTTTAATAGAAGAACAAATTTGATAAATTATTCATCCCTCAAACAGCAGGGCATAGGCTTGCAAAGGGGCTTCAGGCAAATATCATTTTATTAGAAACCCACCTGCCAATTTATATGCTTAGATTAGTTATGGACTGATCAGCTGCAGAACAGTAAGCACCCTGTCTATAACTCCCATCCCCTGCTCTCTGTAGTAGTCAGTCTCATTCTCTATTTATCCATGGAAACTTTGTGTTGGAGGTGATTTTTACACTCAGGCAGATTTGTAAGAAAAGTGCAGAATGCACTTTTATGCTAAGAGTATTAATACTGTCAGTTTGCTCCTCTCCATATTTGGGATATTTAAGTTACATTACAAGGTGTTAGCTGGCTATGTGGAAAATATGGGTACCTTTCCCACCAGTGTAAGTACAGTTGCCTGTACAGCATTGCCTACCAGTTTGAGCTGATGGATTCTGAAATCATATTGAGAAAATGAATGGTGGGCTGATATTCAGGCCTGGGGTGTGGAATTTATAAATCTCATAATAAGAAAAAGTGAAATCCCCACAACCGAGGACACAAGGTGCCACCAAAGAAACACTGTCCTCCATAGGCCCTTTATGGTTCCATCATTAAAGCTACTCATGAATTTGTGTTCCTGTGCAGGAGACCTTGAGGTTTCTCCATAACAGTATAAACAGTGAAACACTACACCAGCAGCAGCTCCTTCTTTTTGAATCATGTCAGCCCCAGTAGCAGGTTTACCTTATTTGAGTTCCTGTAGTCCTTATTTGAAAATGTCAAAAATGACTATAATCTGCTCAGATTCAGTAAATGTTTGTCTTTGATCATACTGTGTGACTCCTGAGTAGATGTAAGTGTTCCTTTCTTTTTGCAAACTCGAATTGCCAAGTTCTACTATCACCAAAATGAATGGATATACCAACTGTGTTGGTTTTGAAAAACACAACAATACTTGCATTATTTAGAAGTCAACATTAAGAATGGATCTGAATCTAGGGAAGAGTGACTGACTGGAAGAGTGACTTACTCACCTTTGAGTGGCACAGAATCATGTGTCTGAAGTGAATCACTAAATCATGTGACTGTAAACCTTGTGTACATCGACTTTCCCCAGTATGCCCAGCACTCTTTGTTTTAGGATATGTCTGAATCTCATGTAAGACCAAGACCTCCGTGACCCTGGGCAGAGGTGGTGTCATTTATAAAATGGATGGCTTAGCAACTTAATCCTTTCTCTGTTTAATGACTCCATGTCAAGGAAAAAAGGCTTTATTAACTTCACCATGTCTTAATAAGTGAGTGAATACACACAGTATGGATTATATCATCCAATGAGCAGTATTATTGTGACAGTGTTTGTATGAGAAACATTCAGAGTGAAGCAGTATAGTAAAATGTAATTTTTTTGGCTAAGCAAATCATGGGGGTAGGCCATGTTGAAGTTTTATTAAATCTTAAATTGTTTTTGTCAGAAATTATGACTATTTCATTTTAGTTCATTATAAAGAATGTAGCCTCATCAGCCCATTTCCTTTGATCAAACTCCTTCTCAAAATCATTTCCTACTGTATGTCTGGCTTGCAACATTCAGTCCCATTTCATCTTGTGGCTGTTATGGTTCAGATCAGATTTGGTCCATCTAATGACATTAACTGACATCAGCATGGCAGTGGTCACTTCCTTCATCAATTTTGCTCCTGTGTATGTCCGTTTCTTGTCACAGTGTCAACACAACTTGAATTACATGTCTATAAAAACTGTGTGGTAGAAAGGGATTTGGGGGAGTGATGTTAACAGATAGAGAACTGAACCCAGGGTATGAGCATTCCATTATGCAAAGATCCCTACCACAGCCAGCACTACCCCCCCCCCCCCCAAAAAAACACAAGCTCAAATGAGGCACGCATCATCCTCTTTCCTCATCGCACTGGGCTATTTCTGGTGTGAGTGAGTGTGTGCATTTCCCCCTTTGCAGTTGCAGAGTGAGTGGGGTGGAATACCACTGGATCACACTGAGGCCATTCTTCCAAGCCTGCACTGAAACAGAGCTCCTGGGTAAAATACAACCCTACAGAGGCAATAGTACAGATGTCTTGATTGACTCTTGCACAGATTAAGATAGGAGTCAGCATTGTCTGCCGTCCCCTGCTGAAATTGCCCTTGAAGTGGGCTGCTTTCCTGTCCTTGTCCCCCTGTTGCATTTGCAAAAGACATAGATCAGGGTTTCCGCTAGGATTTTTTCTTGCCAGTCCGGTGTCCAGAAAGAATTTATTTTACCGGACACTGGTCACGTTTCAATAACAGTTACAAACGCAAATATAATGTATACCTTGGTTGACGAAAGAATGGCAATGACCTAAAATCAGTTTGACTATTTAATGAACAGTAACAATCAAGCAAAACAAACAGTAACGACTGAGCAAAACCTCAACATTAGCTGCTAAGATGTTGGCTATTACGAAACATCTGTAACCTGTAACATCTGTAGCCTGTTTAAAAAAAGGCTAGGCCTACATGGCATCGAATGTAGCCTATAGGCTACCAGGTATCATTTTATTTTCTCCTTTTTTTTATTGCAGCAATGTCCTCTGCTGCCGACTTGAAATCAAATGTGTCCAATGTGTCTTTGCAGCTTGCATTGGGCATAAACCGCGTCACTCTCTCCTCCTCCAGATGACTTCGCAGTGCTGCCTTAATTCAGTTCTGCAGAGGGAAGCCCCCCTCTGCTGGCACTCTTGACATGGGCAGAACACAGGCAATTTTAGCCAGTGTAGCCCAGTTGGGGTATAGCTCGCTGAACTCATAAATAAGCAATCGTTATAGCTAAATAAATAAATAGCCTTTGTTATAGGTATGTTTTGGATGAGTGTTATAACCAGACATTTTGACCGGGAAGTTTTTACTTTATCAGTTTTTTATAAATTTTACCAAGCAAAACCGGTAATTAGCGGTTACGGAAACCCTGATATAGATATGGATAGAAATGTAACCCTCCAGCTGGAGTATAAAAGTAACTAGAGTATAAAATTTTAAGACAAATTTTGCCCATTTTATGACTGGCAAAAATTATACTTATCTATCCAGAAGGCTAAAATTAGAGTTAGTTATACTTAAAATAACAAAATAACAACCAAACTTTAATGTTGTTGTAATAAAGTGTTACATGCGTCATTCTCCAGAGGACATTATATGAATGATTTGTAGGAACACCCACATAAGTATGTGTGTTTGAACACTTCAATATGTGTGTAAAGTGCAAGCAGATGTACCCTCAAGCATCCTTGTAAACAGCTGCTCAATCATTTGTCCATTGGTTCATTCCAATAGATGTGAACCATTTGCAGTGTTTGTCATGGTCCTGAAATGTCTTTTCAAATTATCCAGTATATTGGAGCACATTGATTTATCAATCAGGGCAAACAAATAGAAGCTTCCTGAGCTGAGCCATTATTAAATGCACAGACAGAAATAGCCATTTGGGGCATAATTCATTTTGAAAGGGCTTCGTAAACGCAGCATTAGTATGAAGGAGGTAGAGACACAATTTGACAGCACTCACATTCCTCCCAAACAGCAAAATCAAGTGTCTGGGAAGTTACGCAGTCATGGGGTACTCATGGGGTTTCTTTGCACTTACACGTCTTCCACACCAAAACAGTCTTCATAGTTTTGAACAAAATATACAGTAATGTCTAAATGTTGCCATCAGTGTTCTGTACACTGCACTAGTGGTTTCTACTACACTGCCTCATTGATGTTCTCTACACCATCTCAGTGGTGTCTTCCAGATGCACAGTTCCATTGTCTAATGCACAATACAACAATCACGGCCTAAATGAATTACTGCATGCAGACTTTGGTTCAGGAGATGTGTTAACCTGTCCAGGTAGCCATGGGAGACTACACTTTACATTATATTACATGTCCATACAAGCACCCTTCATTGGTATTGATGTGATGTAACCGGTGTAAAAGATTAGTGATGTGTCTCAGAATCATATTGTTGAGCTATCTTGTTTTATCCAGCGATTCGGCACAGTATCTTGCAGTGTGTGCTTTCATTGAAGGTTTCAACTACCTGTGCGGCCTTTTTTGTATGCACTTGTCTTAATTTTTAAAAGCAGTCAAATGCAGTAAAAGGCAAGAACATGACTCATCTGTACTACAGGTTATATATAACTTTACCTTTTGCTGTCTGCTGTAAGCACATTACCTGTTTGCAGCAAAATCTTACAGGTATGTGTAGTGTTTATAAGCAAATATTATCATTTAAATCCTCCTTGCACAATCTGACAAGAGTATATAAACACAGCCAACCATCAAAACACTTCAACCCCTTTTTACCCATGCAGTACATTTGGTTTGTAGGTTGATAAACCTTCACTGCTCAACCATAAAGATCTCACACCATAGCATTCTAAACTGGTGTGCGGTACATAAAACTCAGTTTGAAGGTATGGCTATCCAGGAGGAAAACTGGCAGGAAAACAGTTTGTGTATTTTCCACATCAAAAATAAAAAAAACATTTGAAATTGGTCAGATTAGATTATTATTTTAACTGAGATGCAAAACTATGTGTTTAAAGACACAATGCAGAGTGTTTGTCCTAATTAATGTTTTATTGTATAAAATAAAGTGGTAATAAAAACTAAAATAAATTTGAAGTACAGTAAAGGCAAGGCATTGAAAAACCAAGAGATCTGTAAACACAGAATTTAAAAAAAACAAAAACTGCATATTGATAAAATGTTAAAATGTGATCATCTAAAAGTCAATATATAAATGGACCTTTCAGCTTGCTTTGAAAATGTTTAATTGTTTGTGCCTCCCTTGTATCTAATGGCAAGGTGTTCCATCGTTATTGGGCATAAAAGCTAAAAGCTGCATCCCCATCCTCTTCTGACTGACGTGGAATGCTAAGCAAACTAGAATTTGATGTCTTAAGGCTGTGTTGTAGCTAGTAGTTGTGTAGTAAAGTAGAAATTGTATGTTGGGAAGAATATAAATGAAGGAATAAAAGTACTGTAATAGGTAATGAAAGGTAAGCAGGGAATATATCTGTTTAAAGGAAGTGAGAATGTCCCCAGTTTTCATTTTTCCTTACCTACATGTTTTGGATTATGTCACAGCGCTTTAAACATAACTCTCACCCCCTGAAATGAAATTTATTTTCCGATCTACATTGAAAACTGATTTTACAATCTACATTGAATTATTACATCATCCAGGAAATTTCACTTTAAAAATAGCTGATGTTGTCTAATTGTTGTGTGTTTTTACTTATAACGTAGATGCTGAACTACTTACCACAGTAAAGTCTATTTTATGGCAAATTGTTGAAATTGTACTTTGCTGTTCAGATGATATTTATAGTGATGAGTGATGTAGGTTGCTTAAACAGCCGGCACTACAGTTGGAGGGCTACTGAACCTTGGATATTGGCAAGCGAAAGTGTACATCTCACATGGACCTAAGCCCTAGGCATTCTCTGACAAGCCCCCAGAATGCTGTATACTGTGGCGAGGGGAAATTTATTAATGATGGCAGATTAGTGTAGCATGCAGAAGTACCACATGGTAGCACAGAATCTATAGCATATGTAGTTCTGAGACCTGATTTCTTGTGTCTTCTGTAAAGTCTGCTTCAAACGTTTATGCTTGTAGCATAAATGCATTTATGTTGTCTCTGTTTATGTCCAGCTACATTTCTCAGCAGACATGTCATTTAAATGCCCTTATAGTCTGAAAGTCTGTGAGTAAAATAACCGTGTCTCTCTCTCTCTCTCTCACACACACACACACACACACACACACACAGACATGTTTGCTTAACAGATGCTCTTATAGAATAGAATAGAATAGAATAGAATAGAATAGAATAGACTTTATTGTAATTGCACGGTGGGGGTACAACGAAATTGTGGGTAGTCTGCAACAACAGCGCACTGTGGAACATTTATATAAACACAATACAAATAAGGCACACGACAGAACAAATTACATTGCTAACCATCTTTTTTTTGTTATTCTCTTAAATGACTGAATAATTACCAGTGCAATTTAGTTTAAGTACCTTGCTGAATGAGTACAACAGCTGTGGGCTACCTGGCAGTTGAACCAGCAACTTTTGGGTTACAAGCCCTACTCCTCACCACTGACACACTGCTCCCCTACATATACACATAACCTCCATCTGAAACACACAGATGAATGGACCAGCATCGTCTTGTTTTCATACATTGTCATTTGGTGCTCTTTGACATCAGCCTTAAGGGCTGTTTCCTAGGTTACTGAGGCACATTCATTTAACCTTTCCCTCAATTATAGCTTCTGATTTCTCTCACATGTCCTTAATCCAATGGCACCCTGTGCTGTAGACACTCCTCCACATGATAGCTTAGGGTCTGTGCTTTTCCGGAATGACAGCAATCAGAGCAGCCTGTTTGTGCATTTTGGTGTGTGTGTGTGTGTGTGTGTGTGTGTGTGTGAGAGAGAGAAGCCTCATTTGAAGACTTTGAGATCAATTTGCTTGCTGAGAAAAGAGAAACCAGCAACTCAGTGCAGCTACAGTACATTACCGAGACTCAGTGATACTTTTAAATCTCTCAGAACTAGCCATGATATTTGAAATTGTTGTGTTATTATTATACTGTATTCTTGGTTTGTTATGTTGTGATCATGTAATTAGTCCTAATGAAATGCATGATGCTTTCCTTAAGGACTGAAATAAGATCACATGGAAAATAACAGCCATGATGTCTCTGGTGGTGCTTCAAATGGTGTTCCTTAGACCATAGAGTTTCACATTGGGGATCTTTTACTGTACATGTTGATGTAGTCAGTGTGCCCCAGCTTTGCATAGCTATGGCGGGGGTGTTGCAGCCCAGCCCAACACAAGCATTCTCACTGTACAGTGTGATGCCATGGTTTATTTAGGGAACAGTGCAGACTTGCAGAGTAGCTGCTAAGCATCTCATAATGTTTGCATCTCCAAAAGGGATTTCTTTGGTTGATAAATCCCACTGCCTTTGAGGACAATAACAGGAGAGTAGTTATAAAATTATTCTGCAAGTTATAAAGCCATTCTGATATCATGGAGTAGGCAATTCATTGCTGTTAAGAGTGTATGAAAGTCATTTTAAAACCAGTGGTGAGTTTACAGGTTAGTCTGGGGAGTGTGAAAAGTAAAAACCATAATAAATTTTGTTCATATATTGTAGCTAGATCAGTTAGGGATAGGTGTTATGTAAAAGATGCAATAGCTATAAGGGTTATATTGTGGTATTTACCAGCAGATTAACATTAAGCTATCTTTCATTTGTATTCAGCTTCTGTGTTTAAACTGTTGCAGAAAGACAGTGTTTTACTCTGCCTCACTTGTAAGTCACTTTGGATAAATGCATCTGCCAAATGAATAAATGTAAACGTAGAAAACATGCTATTGTTTTCAATACATCTTCCCTGTTATGGGTTGCTTCCTTATAGTATGTGTGATCTCAATTGTTGGTGTTGCTGGTGTAGCAACCCAAGATTGTGACTTTCATCTGATAACTCCTGTCAGTGTTTTCCTGAAGCAAACCATCCCAGTGTGCCACATTCCTTATCAGTGTGTGCTGGGCTCAGGACCCCAGTTCATTTTATCCTACCAGCTAAGTGATCCAATTGGATGCAGAGGCCAACTCTGATAAGTATTCCCTAAATACATTTCACAGCTATTGTTGTGTAGTCTGCTACCATAGTACCATGCTACCATTTTTAAAGCATGTTGATGTTGGCTTATACCTTATATTAATCTGGACACAGTTTTAAATATACAATGTCTTACTATGAGCACCTTGGATGCTTAAATGAGCTCTAGTTGACTGACTTTATTTGGATAAATCCTTCACAGGTAATTTTTGGTATTATTCTACTTTGGAGTGTTCATCTGCAATTTGAAGAATGTTAGTGTTTTTCCTCGCTAAAGTGGAAGCCACACTGAAATGCCATACTTTTTCAAAAAAGCAAGCCACTTTCAAGTTTTTTTTTTTGTAGATTTGTAACAAACATTATGGCATTCAGTCTCCTGCAAATCCCAGCATTTTGTACTCTCTCTCTGGTTTGAACTACTGTATGTCACTGTGCATGCTGGGTACTGGAAGCAGGCAGGTACAAAGTTGAGGGGATTGCTGTCATTACAACTGAAATTTTACAAAATGATACCACCTAGCTAGCATAACTGGCTTAACTGGTCCAAGAAAGCCACTTGAATATACTTTGAAGGCTCATATTGAGATCTGATGTCAGTATTAGTGAAAATTGAGAAGTGGAAGTTTTCTGTCCCACCAATGGTTGGGTTTATTTCATAACCCCCTAGATTGTAAGGAATAACTCAGAAATGCATTTGTTTTGTAATTTACTGTTACAAGTGGTGCAGTCACATTATGATAAGTTTTGTTCAAACATTTTAGCCACAAGATCTCTGTTTTCAAAAATAACTAACTGCCATTATTTTTTGATCTTGTCTAGTAAGCAGACCTTTTATCCTTACAGTACAAACATTTAACCAAACTCATTTGCAGCTCTGCATTGCTACCAATTGTGGTTCATTGATGTGAGCTACCAGATGTGAGGTACCATGTTTATCAAATATAATGTCTTTAATAGCTAATGTGAACCATTTGATAATGGATTTCTGCTAACTCCAACTATATTTACTTTTTACTCTTTGTTCGTGCCTTGTGATTTTGAAAAAAAGCTCTGTAATAGATTTGTGTTTCCTATGTCAATAATACCCAAGAGTGATGCGGAGCCACATGTGCCCTGTGTTTGACACTGTAGGTGAACCAGGACAATGTGGTGAAAGTTGGCCATAGGCAGGTGGTCAACATGATTCGACAGGGTGGCAACCATCTGGTCATCAAGGTGGTGACAGTCAGCAGGAATATGGACCCGGATGACACTGCTCGAAAGAAAGGTAAAACACAAAGTCTATCACAAATAAACAATGGGTTTCTTCTCATACCATCCTTCTTTTATTCCACAGAGTGCTCAAGGACCCCCCCCCCCCCCCCCCCCCCTAAAATGAATGTATTCTTTTATCCACTGTAATGCCATGTGGCCAGCTGACTGATTGACCAACCAGTCGATCAGGATGCAGGCTTTTCTGTCTTCCTGTGCAGACTAATTAGCCCATTTCATCAGACCAGTAATGACATAAAAGTGTGTTAATGCCGTGTATGGTCTGTTATCCCCACGAGCCTCTGGGAAGGAGACCCAGATGAATGGGATGGGGAGTTAGGAGGGCAGAGTCTGGCTCTTAATGAGGGAGTCTGCCGGGGTATTCTGCTAGAGCCTAGCACAGAGGGAGCTGAAGTCTCTGCCAGATGCCTGCAGTACTGCAGGCTGCTGGCCATTTAACTGGAACCACTTCAAGGCACATGGGCCTTGCTCCCACTGGTGGACGTTCTGGGCTCAAGCTCAGCCTGGAGTTCAACGACCTGGACATGCCTGTCCTCCCTGAACACTATCCCTCGCCACTAGTTGCAAACAACCCGTAGCTCACCATCCTGACCACAGAATGGGCAATACCCATGAATACAGTACTCTCAAAAAATAAAAACTGTAATCCTGTATGTGTTAAGTGCTTAATCAGACTGCAAACTGTGCAGGGTATTGATTGTGCTCCGATCAGTGAACAAGACTGAAACAACTGAAACAGATTACCCAGAGAGTGTGATCTTATAGTGACAAGCTCCTTTGGAATGGGAGTGTGAATAAATGCAGGAAACCTGCTGCATATCAGTGCCACATTGTTTTTTGAACTTGCTAAGATTAGTATTTTTCAGTCAATTAAACCCAAATCTCTCACGCCTCCCTTTGTATCTGGTCTTTTTTTGAAGCACCCCCACCTCCAAAGAGGGCACCAACTACTGCATTGTCCATGCGCTCAAAGTCTATGACCTCTGAGCTGGAGGAGCTAGGTAAGCACTACATGTGTGGTGAATCTGAAAAGCCATATGCTGTAAAGGTGTAAGATTTTTACTGCAGCACTGTAGCCAGGTTTGTGTGTAATCAGAGTACAAAGATACACTGTAAATCCCAGGGACATGCATTATGCTGCATCATAATTCATTATATGCTGTCTAATCCTCTAATGTTTACATTCTATTCTTATTTTATCTGCAACTACAGTTGATAAAGGTAAGCAGTGCCCATGTGTTTTGAATTTCTGTTTTAACATTGCATTTGTACTGAATGTTTTGAAGATTGCTGTGATAGTTAAGTCTGTCTTCTTCCTCATTTCCTTTTGTAATGTGTTTTTTGTCAAGTTCTATGAAGAGTCTATTCAGAAGTCACCATTGTCATATAACTTGATACATTAAGCCCACTTACATTAAACATGCACTCCTGAATGAATTTGAGTTTTGTATATGTGCAGCTTTGAAATTTGGGCTGTCTTGAATATCATGAGATACATCAGTGTCACAGTAGAGATGTTAAATATTAACACTTCAGGGCTGATGAGATTGTTCAGCCTTCTTAGGACCTCTGCATTTTGCTTTGTGGTCTGAGATTATGATTAAATTATGAACATTAGGGTCAGGGACAATTTCTGGGAGATCATTGCTCAATCCCAAGGCTTGGCCTAAATGACCCACAGATTTCTGAACACAGTATATTTGTGACTCATTTGCCTGTTACTGGTTCCTAAGATATTTCCATTGAACCATCTGCCTTCTAAAGTTAGTTAGTTTCCAAACACTGAATCCGTAGCATTTCCTTTAAATCCAAGTGTTAATTTGCCCACTTTTTAATACTGCAGTTTCTCTTCCCTGAATAGTTATGCAATAGTATTTCACTTGTTGCTGAGATGCTAGTGCTGATTTTACTGATCACTAGATCTGAACTTCATTTGAATGTGTTCACCAATTCAGTCTACATACTGTAACCTCATGTGGCTCTGTCCTGCTTCTGTACTAAGTATTGTAGAAGTATTGTAGGGTATTAATAGATTGAACAAATTCCATAGAGCTAGAATAAACAGCAGTTGGAAGGATTTATCTCCATTTGCACTACTGCCTCCAGAATATCTCAGGGTTGACCTCATGCCAAAGCCAAAACTGATGTTAATCTTTCCCACCCAGATCACCACTCTCTTGCTGTCACTGTTTTCAGATAAACAAAGACTAATAGCTTCAAATTGAGTGTGCAACCATTAGGGGTAACAGTTGTTTTAACAAAGAGAACACGTCCGGTTATGGCAGCCATGTAAGAAAACGTGCCTCACGCTGCTCTGATAAAGCTACTACAAATCCTACTGGAAATACTCTTATTTGCAACAAAACTTCAAAACGTAGTGTTAGTGTGGATATTGTAATGCCGAAGGTTGGCAAAGTAAGTAAAGAAAAGAGCAAAGTGTCAAAGCAGCCGAGGTTAACTGACTATCGCATTGTGGTGAAACACAGAAAGCTAACGAAGACATGGCGGAGGAGGTGGCCAGTGGAGAAGTGGAACTCGGAGGTGTGAAGGCGGATGCAATACTGGCTGCTATAAGCTCCATGAAAACACAGTTTTCATCAAGATTTGATGGAATTATGGCAGTGATAGAAAATATGAGGAAGGAGATAAGCGATTGCACTGAATAAGTATCGCAGGTGGAATTACGAATATCAAGCGCCGAAGACAATGTAGTTAACCTGTAAGCTAAAGTACACATGTTGGAGTGAAAAAATAAAACTCTGGAGGATAAGCTCTTGAACTTGGAAACCAGATCTCAATTGAACAACCTGAGACTAGTAAACCTGCCGGAGGGTGCCGAAGGACGGGATCCATGTTCTTTTTTGGAAAAATGGATTCCGGAAGTACCGGATGTTGCAACTGTACAATCCTCAGTTGTTTAGAAAGGGCGCACTAAATCGGACCGATGAGGGACACCAAGGCGCCACCAAGAACACTAATCATGACGTTTCTCAACTACAAGGACAAGCTGGCAGTCATTGCTGCTACACGTGCTAAAAAATACATTCGATACAAGGACCAGCAAGTAAGGTCTTACTCAGATTTAGCTACGGGAATACACTAACTGAGGAAACAATTCAACCCAGTCTGCCAGCAATTGGGCAATCTAGGGATCTGACATGGAGTGATTCACCCTGCGAGACTGTTGGTAACACATAAAGAACAAACCTACACTTTCAAAACCCCAACCAAAGTACAAGAGTTTATTAAGAAGATTCAGAAGGATGCCGGTGGGAGCTAAATACAATATACTAAAATGGTAGAACATATATGGTAATAATAATAAATAAAAAAATTAAATATGGTAATATATGCAATCTGAAATATGGTGCTAAAACATATGACTATTACAAAATCTATTTAACCAGTGTTTTGAATTTTTATATATTAGCACTTTGGAAGCAATTTCAGTTATATAGTACTCTCACATGCATACACATCTATGCATAGGCAGTCATACATACACATGCAAAAAAATACACACTATACACATTGAGCTATTAAACATACACTTTATGCTGGTGTTGTAATTAACACGTGGGACAAAAAATAAATCATGCACACACATATATTCACAGGGAGACGTACACATGCAAAAATACATACTAAACACACTACACATACTGAGCTATTAAACATACACTTTATGCTTATGCTGTAATTTACATGTGGGCCAAAAATATATCACGCACACACATCTATTCACAGGCAGACATACGCATGCAAACACACACACACTAAATACACTACACCTTGAGCTCTTAAATATACACTTTATGCGTATGTTGTATTTAATAGGTGGGACAAAAATATTTAAAACTGTTATGAGGCACAGACTTATAAGGTACAGACTGCAGATGAGTGTTAACTGATGTCACAATATGGATAGCAGCAGTGATTGTTTGGTTAGTGGAAAGTAAAGAGTGGACTGACTGATCCTCACTAACTGTGAAACTGGCGTTAGTGATAGCGGGAGACAGAATGTTTTTTGGGGGGGCTCCCTTGAAAGTGGGAAAAGGGGAGTTGTTCATGTTCAGTGTGTTGGATGTGGATTCTAACATCCAGGTTTGTCATGCTTCTCTGTAATTTTATTTCCATATTACAAGGTAATCTAATATTCTTTGTTGGAGATATCTCAAGGAATAAATCTTAAGTTTGTTTCTTGGAACTGCAGAGGTCTATAACAGCTTAGAAAAGTTAAACAAGTCATGAATAAAATAAAGGCTGTAGACTCCAAAATTGTATTCCTACAAGAAACTCATCTTTTAGATGAGGACAATAAAAAGATTAGGAGGTGGTGACAGGGGAGTGTATTCACAGCATCGTTCTTATCCCAGGTCAGAGGAGTTATGACTCTTATTCATAAAACAGTCCCATTTAAAAAATGTAAAAAATGTAATCAAAGATAGAATGGGAAGATATTTAATAGTGCAAGGTTCTCTATTATCAGAAAATTTAAATTTAGTAAACTTGTATGGCCCCAACATAGATGATCCTAACTTTTTTGTAGATCTGTTCCTTACTCTCTCAAAATTTGCAGGACAATACATAATAGCAGGGGATTTTAATTGCACATTAAACCCCAGTATGGATAGATCCACAGGACTACATCAATCGCATAACAGGTGTAGAACTGTTATTTGTCGTTTTATTAAAGAATTAAGTCTGTTGGATATATGGAGAGAATTAAAACCACATGCCAAACCTACTCTTGTTACTCTGACATATTCCAGACATATTCTCAAATTGATTATTTTTTAATTTCCTAAGAATTAAGGTCCAAAATTCATAACTGCTTCTATGATAATATTGTGGTATTATTATATATATACGTGGATAAAAAAAAATTGACAAAAGACCCATCTAGATGGCATTTTCAGCATAAATGGTTACAAGATGAAGAATGTGTAAAATATATAGGAAAACAGATAGATGAGTTCTTTGAAATTAATACTAGTCAAACATCTGTGTGTACATTTAAAGCTTTTCTCAGAGGACATATTATTAGTTATACAGGCTCAAAATAAAAAAGGCGCATGAGGATAGATTACAATTGGAATATAAAATAAAGATTCTCCAAGAAATGGAATGGAAAACGATTTACTGATTTTGAGAGCTGAATATGATAAGTTGTCTGCTTTCAGAGTTGCCTCTAGTCTTTTAAGACTAAAGCAAAAATACTGTGAACAAGGCGATAAATCAGGCAAATTATTACCATGGCAGATTAAACAATTAGAAACTAAAACATCAATCACAACCATTATATCCAATGGGCATGTTGTTGTAGATCCTACAGAAATTAATGATGCCTTTAGAGGCTGCTATAAAGAATTATATGATACATAAATTGAAATTAATTTCCAAAACCTAAATAGGTTTTTAGATGAACTACCTATACCATATATCCCAACAACAACTGATCAACAAATGATTCTCCTCATTGGACAGAAATGGAATCTCACGGTCTAAAATTTCCTCTTCCCTTATACATATACTCAGACACCGTAAAAAACAAACAAGCTAAAAATCCAATTGTAAAACACGATAAAGATATGGTATGATGTAAAAAATATTTAAAAGAACCACATTCATTGTGACAATATAGTCCAATATGGGGTAATCAGTTCTTTGTACCAGGAAGAGCAGATGCAACATTTAAATTATGGGACTCTAAGGGACTTAAAATGATCCAAGACCTTCATTTGCCAGACTCAGATATTATGATGTGTTTTGATGAGCTGAGGTCTAATTTCAACCTTAATAGAAAACATTTCTTCAAGTACCTCCAGCTTAGAAGCTTTGTTTAAGTAAATCAAAATAATGCACTTACCAGACCCCTACACTCACTTTTGGAAAAAATGATGATAAAGGACAGTTTGAGAAAGGGTATCATATCAGAATTTTACAATTTGCTGACATCGTACTCATCCGAAAATTCACAGCATAAGCTGAATGCCTGGAAGGAAAACTTGCAATTTTAAATTTCAGATGAACATTGGAAAGCAGCTTGCACTGATACTCATAAAAAGTCTATAAATACACGCCTTAAACTAATACAGTATAAATGGTTAATGCTGACATATGTGACACCAGTGGAATTAAATCGATATAACAAAAACATACCAGACATATGCACAAAATGTACGGAAACTAGAGGAACATTGTTTCATTGTATTTGGCAATGCAGAAAGATTAAAACGTTCTAGGAAGAGGTAAGAGTTATAACCGAGAAGGTTATTTCAAAATAAATCTTACTGGACCCTAAGATTTTTCTGTTGGGTTTATATCCAGAGAAACATAATTATAGTAAAAATGAATGAGCATTTATAGACCTCAGCTTGCTTAACGCCAAAAAATGTATTGCACTGTTATGGATTCACAGACCAAGCACTACTCAATGGATTTTATCAAGCCTTCCATTAGAAAGGATGACTTACATATTAAAGGCCATACAGCATATATATGAGAATAGGTTAAGGATTTAGATCTAACAGATGATCAAGTGAATGACTAATTTTTGTGGACAATGCCGTTTCCAAGCTTATAGAATTTGTTATTTTTCTTCTAAATACTTGTTATATTTTGCATCTGTTGCAATTAATATACTCCATTTTGTATAGATTACCATTTGTTAAAACAGGAGGAGCATTCTTGTTTTGAGTTTTTTGTGTTAATGCAGTAATTTATTTTTAAATTAATTTTTAATTTAAGAGAACACAACAGCATTCCTCTGGTTGGAAGGACATTGGCAAAGATGTCCTATTACCTCAGTGCACCTCAGCATCAGCAAAAAGCAGAAGAGCAACTTTGCGGGGAGCCTGACTTTGAAGAATCCTTAATTGCTGGTGTCCACACATTTGCAATGACTTGGCGTTTTGCACTTAAGGAGGGCGAGTGGAAAATTTTGCATTGCATAGTTCAATCCACTTTTCCCCATTCGTTTTATGTAGCTTTGCTCACCTCTTTGTGGACAGAAAAAAGGATCATTGCTTTTTGTATATATATATCTGTCCTTCTGTTTTTAGATGTTTTTCATTTATCCTTTGTTTAAGAATAAGCATAAGAATAAGAAATACTTTTGATTTGTTTTGTGGGTGTCTATATTTCTGATGCTTTCAGTAGGAATCAGACTCCATACTTTCTGTGGATTAATTGTGTGATGTTTCATAATCATCATGAGGTGATTTTTTTTCAGTTGAGTAATTGACGCTCTCAGCTCTGTCTCCATAATAGTATTTAGTGGTAATGAGCATGTTACCCTTAAAGACACAAACTCACATGGTCTGTTGCAGGATACTAAGCGCTGGTTTGTCCTGACAGAATAGTATTTTTAATGTTCTCTCTTTGTCATGTAAAAATAGTCTAATAAATGGATATTATTGCAGTGCTGTTGTAGGTTGTTTTAGGTTGTCTGTACATATATATATATATATATATATATATATATATATATATATATATGTACTGCTTGGTGTTGACAGTTATGTGTCTCAAAGAGCATATATCTATAAGCTTTCTTAATTCAGAATGATAGAATTTTTTTTTTCCCAAGCCACCTTGAGGAAAAAGAAGAGTGGTAAGTTTTAAAGGCATGTTTTATACTGCACACTGTATTGTGTCATTTTAAATTCTGTACTTTGAATAGTGATGTTTTAAATGTTGATAGTATTTATTTGACTACATGTGGGAGAAGCTTTGGAAGTGTTTATTTGTTGGTTATGCTGACTTCACCATTGCATTACCTCAACTTTTGCAAATTGAAAGACAGTAGTATTTATCTGTAATTTTGTGCTGGATTCATATAAAACATCATCTTTATTCATTAAAAAAATAAATACAAAATGTGAAAACATAGTGTCACACTTACCTTGAAATAATCAAGCACTCATCTGATCCAGAATTGTGTTTAAACATATTTAGTTTGATCATTTATCAATCATAAACACACAAGCTGCCATTAAGAAATAACAATACTTTTATATATCAGTAATTACATTTTCACAATATCATGCTTTTTGCATAGATCCAATTTTCTTGAAAAAGCTATAGGATTATGTTCGAAAAGCTATAACAAAAATGTACATCCCAGGTTACAGGAGATTTTTTGTTTGTTTGTTCAATGGAAACGTTCATCAGATATGAATTTCATAGGAGTTCTCCCAACAGGAGAGACTGTGCTTTCCTTAAAGGCATTTCAGTATCTTGGCCCACTCAAGGCTTTGACTCACTGAGATTCAAGACGTTGCTATGGTAATAGTTCTGCATTTGTCCAATATAGAAACATTACACCTGGAAAGCAGAACCTAAGCCAGTTTCTCACTGTTACTGCTACCACTTGTCATAGAAATCCAGTGGTCATTTTCAAAAGCAGGAGCAGTTTTGCACTCTAAGGCAATCTTCAAGCGGTGTGCTGAAATATGTGTTTCTTAGTACTCCAGGGAGGAATCCTGTGACATTAATGTTGCAGCAACAGTGTGTGATCCTGAAAAAAGTGAAACGGAGTGGATTCACTCTGTTTAATAGAGTGTTTAATGGTGAAGGCAAGTACTTTATATGTGCCTTTATTCTCAAATTGATTTCCAAGTACAAAGTGGACCATATATTGGCTATGCCAAGTCAAGCATAGCATCACTACTTTAGTATTACATATATTTCTGCTTTTTCAGTTTAGACCTCGCAGTAGGTAACCCCTAGATTCAATCAACATCTGTAATGCCTGGATTCCACTCATATGTGTCCAGGTTCACTTTCTGTTTCTGTGGGAGAGCTGATATTTCAAAGTAAACGTTGAACAGGTTCTGTCAGAGACAGTATTTTATGTTTGGGAAAAGAACTTAGAACTTTCATTTTATACTTGAATTTATTCAGTCTTCTTTGGATCTTTTCTATGGAACTTACTTGCTAGCATGCTACATTTGAATGAAAATTGAAAAACACAGAAAAAGGAACTACTGTTTTTAGTGTTACCGACCACACAATTCAGGAAGATATTGAAATCTGTCAATTTGGCCTTTTTCCACATGCCTACCTAACTGCTAGTAAGTGAATAAGTGCTAGTTTTTTCACCTAATTAGCTGGCATCTGATGATTGCTACTTGTTCACCACTGTAAGAGAAACATGATGGAAAAAGAGTAGATGTCTGATGCTCTTCTGGAGCTAACTGCATCTGAAGGGACTGTAAAGAAACACAATTAATTTTAGGGTGAATTTGTATCAGACTGGGGCTGTCCACCCAAAGGTCAGTGTAATGGAATGTAATGCAAACAACCTACAACCTGTGACTCAGAAGTGAAAGCAAGTGATACTGCATGATCACCAACATTTGTAAATATTAACAGTGGCTATAGTGAGTTATATAATGTTATGACCACAGGGTGCTTTGCCCTATATTTATGTTCCCTTGTGCCTCTACCTGCTTTGCATTTCCTCAGGACACAGACCTAAGCCCTTTTCAGTAAACTTCCTAAGCCTGGTCTCTCAATACACCTGTTGTGTTTGCATACAGTGTTGTGCAGATACAATTCAGCTTATACTGAATTCAACAAAGCATAGCATGTAGGGGACATCTTCTAGAAATGCACTGTTTTCTCATCCAAGACACCCCATTTCACCTCATTCTTCTCTGTAAAATCTACAACGATTTCCCATTTATCACAGGTTTCTTCAGAAGTGTGTCAGTAAGGGCAGCTGGTCTCTGTCTTCCATGCGTGGGACAGCAACATGTGTGATCTTATTAGATAATTTGATGCCTCATGGCACACTCTGTCCAGCACTGAACCTCCTTCTCTTCCGTTTCTGTGTAGATGCTCAGCCTTCAAATATTGAGGGTCTGAAGAAGAGGATTGTTTTTCAAGTCACACTAAGTAATCACCCAATGCATGGTGGCTTTCCAAAAAACGCCCGCATGTTATGCAGCAGCGGCTAATAAACCTAAGAGCAAATAGACCTCTGATCAAATAATTAAAGAGCTTGCACGGCTACAATTTATTTTTCCACTTTCTTTTTGTTTGGATTTAATATAATTTCATCTGCATTTTGGAAAAGATCTCTAGACCATTGGCTTGAAGGGTCATTGAGTCTGTAAGTGGAGGAGGGGGACCTGTCCTGTACTCAATGAACCATGGGGGGTTTGTCTTCTAGATAAAGTGGATGAGGTCACTCCTGCCCAGAAGCCCATAAGGGATAATGTGTCTGTGGACATGAGGGTCGCTACCATCAAACCACGGCCATCCAGTAGGTGTTTTGCCACCTCCACAGAGATGAATGTGAGTAGACTTCATCTGGTCTTTTCTGTAGTCCCGTTTGATCCCAGTGCACAAATAGTACAGTGCGTGAATTAAGTGCATGTGCCTGTGCACATCCACTTTGAAAGCACTGCTGCTTGCTGATAGATCACATCTCCTGAGAAATGTGAGTGCGGGACAGTGTGGATGTGAGCGAGTGAGTGTGGAACTGTTTATGAACTGTGTCCAGTTCCTGGAAAGGTGCTTTTGCCTCTGATGCGAATGGTTGGGACTGAGTCTGCTGTTCTCTGTGGACCGATTCTGTTGCACCTTAAAGTTGTTTCAGTCCTGGATGTCTGGCTCTTTTTCACAGCTGACATCTGTCACATCTGTTTTTGATGCTGTTGAATTTTGTAGCTTTCAGTTGTCCTAACTGTTGAGTTTTCATTTATATTCTGAAACCTTTATATTGACATTCGACTCCTGGTAACTGCACATTCTGTGGGCCATAGTGAAGTTATGCACTTATGCTCACAGGTGGTGTATATAGTGTTTGATTAAAACAGCATACAATGCAAATAATTTAAAATATGATATGCAGTTATAGGGAGTCAAATGTAATAATAACCTAAATATACAAAGTACAAAGTAAATATACAAAGTACAGTATTTTAATCCACAGGAGAGGTGATCAGTAAATCGGGCTTCACCGAATGATGTGTGATTTCCCTGTACTGTAAGATTCAGGCAGTACTGCATTAGAGGGTTTCTGAATCACAGTCTCTCTCCTGCTCCTCTTTTTGCAGTCCCCATATGATCGGCAGGGCGTGGCTGTGGTGCCCCCAACAGTGCCAGGGGGTCCCAGAGGCTCCTGTCTGGCCATGTCAAAAGGCACCATGAGCAGACAGAAGTCAATAGGTAATATTACTGCAATGCAGTCTGCACCTTAATCAAGACTCAGGCTCAATGGTATCCAGCCACATTGCCCCAATCATTGCTTTTACAGTACTGGAAAAATGACCAGATGACTCACTGAGGACTGCACTTAACTGAGGAACATCCATTTGTTGGTAATATATGCATAGTGAGTGCAGGTGACCCCTATATATTCACTGTGTTAAATAACGTGACATGCAGCATGGTGTGGAATCCACACTGTGGATCAGTGGCATCTCTTTAGTTTCTTTAGGTTTCTTTATTATCAAATCATTTCCAAGGACTGACTTAGATCACATGTGGATTATTGAATCGCAGTGCAGTGTATTTGGATGTGTTGTATCTGTTCTGATCCAAAGTTATTGGTGCTGGGTACTTTTTGATGTTTGCATATATTCTGACTCTCGCTGTCATCGACAGGGCATTTTTTATATCTCAGGTATTGATTGTCAGTGGAAGGTACAACCTGAGATCAATTGGCCAGAAGCCATTATTCATATGTTCAGATACTCAAATTGGATCAGATTGGATCAGATTGGATGCTGGATCCAGTCAAGACTCACAGTGAAAAGTGATAAACCATTTCTCACTATTCTTTTCATGGTCATAGGTTTTAGCGCTGCTTTTGTAACATTCAAGAGCATCTATTACTTTTATATTGTTGAATCAATGATTTATTTCTTTAACTTAAGAAGAATGCATGTTTGTAAAGATGAAAATGTTCAGAGTCTGTTTGTATTATCTTAAATAAATAATTTTCCAGCATAGCACTGATTTTTTTTTTTTGCAGAGCACTTGAGTTTAACATTTTAACCAAGTTCAGAGATTTCCATTTCAGCCAAATGAGTAAGATCAGCTAACCAGTCTGAATGTTTAAAAAGGAAGATTAAAACTTGGAAGATTAAAATTATGCATATGCTTAAAAACTTTAGTCACATTGAGTTCTGTTTTATGATTAGTCAGTTCATTAATGCATAATCATTATCTTGCTGCTTTTTTATAGCTATAAAACTCCATAATTCTCTTGGTCCTGAATGGCTTGCCTGTGTCACCCAGGGCCATTTACAGCTTCTTTACAGCACATTTTCCAGTGTATGCAGTTTCACTGTTTTACTGACAGGATGGAATGAGATTTTGAATGAATGTAATGTTATTAATGAATGTAATGTAATGTGAATATTTTCTTTTATATTTGTTCATTTTTCATCATTGCTCTAATAGATATTATTAGTGGATAGAGTTTGCCAAAGTGGTATCAGCAGCAGTAGCGAATATGGCTGTGTTGCTGACTTAACTTGACTTAATGATTATAATTAACTGCCATCTTTCACAGGAATCACAGAGGAAGAGAAACAGTTCCTGACCCCTCCACTGCTGAAATTTACCAGGAGCCTCTCAATGCCAGACACATCGGAGGATATTCCACCCCCACCAGCAAGTTCCCCTCCATCACCCCCTTATAACACCCCCAAACCTCCTTCTGGGAGAGGCTATGGCACCATCCGACCAGGCTTCACCCAGAACTCTGCTGCCAAAGGCCCTGCCTCTAACCAGGGAGACTACAATATGGCCACCGTGAGGAGAGACAAGGGCATGTACTACCGCCAGAACTCTGAGCAGTTTGACACTGAGGACTCTTACAAAGCAAATCCCTCAGCTCAGCAGAACCTCCATAACCGCAGAGCCCAGGTGCCAGAGAATCCCTACTCAGAGGTAGGGAAAATGGGTAACAAGGCACTGTATGTTCCTGCTAAACCTGCAAGGAGGAAGGGGATGCTAGTGAAACAGTCTAATGTGGAAGACAGCCCAGAGAAGACGTGCTCCATCCCCATCCCCACCATCATCGTGAAGGAACCCTCCACCAGCAGCAGTGGGAAGAGCAGTCAGGGCAGCAGTATGGAGATTGACACATCTGCATCAGACAACCCAGGCCAGTTGCGACCAGAGGACAACCTCCACACCAGCAACCCATTTGCTGCTGCCATTGCTGGGGCTGTGCGAGACCGGGAGAAGAGGTTGGAGGCCCACAGGAACTCCCCAGCCTTCCTTTCCACTGACATGGGTGATGAGGATTTAGGACCAACCCCTGCCCCCCGTCTCCGGCATTCCAAGTCCATCGATGAGGGAATGTTTTGCAACAATGAGCGGCTGCGTAAGCTTATGGCTCCACCCTCCTCCCTTTTGGTCATTCCCCAAGGAGGGGGGAATGTGACTGACTTCAACACCCCTGAGCCTACGCTGGTGAGGGAGCCTCTCAGCACACGCACAAGGAACAGCCCCAACCTTGACAGTCCTGTTAGCCTTCCTGTGGGCAAGATGTACAAGTCCAACGGTGGAAACTACGTGCACCCAGTCACAGGCAAGGTGCTGGATCCCAACTCCCCCTTGGCTCTTGCTCTGGCAGCCAGGGATCGCGCCATGAAAGACAAAGGCCAGTCAGTCCTGCCCAAGAGTGAGCCCCTCAAACCTGACCTCAATATGCCGCTTTTTATTGACACCAAGCTACGGTCCAACATCGAGAGCAGCTTTCCAGCAGCTACCATGGGCCGGCCTAGCCAGCGCAGCGGCCTCCGGAGGCAGATGACAGAGGCTAAGTATGAAGCAGAGTCAGCCAAGGAGGACAAGAAAGCAGAGGAGAAAAAGAACATGCTGATTGACATTATGGACACCTCGCGGCAGAAGTCGGCTGGGCTCCTCATGGTGCACACTGTGGACGGGGCCAAGCCTGAAGAGAACTGCCTGCCAGATGGGGAGAGAGAGAATGCTGTCACCATTGACAGTGCCCCTGCTGAACCACAGGACTCTAACCAACTGGCCGCAGCTGCCCCCTCCAAAACTCTGACTGCCAACCATGACCCTGCCAGCCCACACAGAAAGACTATCATCACTATCAGCTCAGTGGATGAGCCTGTTAAGCTACCCTTCCATATACCGCCTCCGCCCCTGGCCTCTGTCGACATTGATGAGGAGTTTGTGTTTTCTGAGCCCTTGCCACCCCCATTGGAGTTTGCTAACAGTTTTGATATCCCAGAGGATCAGGCAGGGGCTATTGCTGAGCTGCTCAAGCAGAGGAAGAATGGGACAGGGGGGTCTTCTCTTGGTCCCTTTCACCCTCATTTGGCTGTGGCGGTTGCAAATGCAGACATAAAAAAGACAACGGGCCTCTCAAACTGCATATCCCCCAGCTACCCACCACCTCCACCTGAGAGCTTTGAGCCTATCACTGACTCAGGCATTGAGGAGGTGGATAGCAGGAGCAGTGGTGACCCTCATCTGGAGACAACCAGCACTATCTCAACTGTGTCTAGCATCTCCACCCTGTCCTCGGAGGGTGGGGAGAACCTAGACACTTGTACTGTCTATGCAGATGGGCAAGCATTTCTGGTGGACAGGCCCCCTGTCCCACCCAAGCCAAAAATAAAGCCCATCATCAACAAAAGCAATGCACTTTACAAGGACGCTCTGATTGAAGAGGGCCTTGAAACATTTGGGATGCTTCCCCCTGCCCCTCCCCCTCCCCCAGGTGGTGCTCAGTCAGAAGTTCCCAAAACTCCAACGCAAAGGACCTCAAAGCTCTGGGGTGACCCACCAGAGCTCAAGAGCCCACCCGCCCCAGACCCCAAGTCCAATATGATTAGTGAACTGAACTCCATTCTACAGCAAATGAACAGGGACAGAATACCCAAGCCAGGGGAAGCCCTTGATTCTCCCACTGGATCCAGGACAAATTTTGGAGCAAGGTAATCCCTCAAGGTTTATTTGTTATATTGCATTTTTACTGTTTGGAGTGTATTTTCCAGAGTTGATAAAAAAAGAAAACTCAGGCTAATTGCGGACAAAACTAGAAAATTATTCCCTGACCCTGGGCAAAAGTGAGAGACTCCTTTTGAGGCAGAGTGATGTCAGCAGATGTCAACAATGGCAGAATGCAAAGGGGGGGGGGGGGGGGGGGCAGGAAGGTTAGGGCCCATGGCCATGAAGGTGATCTGAGACTGTCTTGCCCCATTTACAGCTGGAGCCAAATAGATACAGTCCAAC
Organism: Megalops cyprinoides; assembly: GCF_013368585.1. NCBI lineage: Eukaryota > Metazoa > Chordata > Actinopteri > Elopiformes > Megalopidae > Megalops > Megalops cyprinoides. Next base: position 24,385,303 of record NC_050590.1, on the reverse strand, counting down.
TGGAAATGAGGCTACAGCAACTAAACTTCATAGCAGCTAAATTTTTCTAAAGCCATGGGCCACCCTCCTCCTCAGTACCCAAAAGTCTGTGAGATTTATTGTTTTACATTTAGTCTTAAAAATTGAGATTGTGCCCGATTACAAGACATAATTCGATAGGCTGTTCCATAATAGTGGAACTGTGTGTGAAAAGGCTCTCCCACAAGATTTCTTTTCAACTTTTGTAACTACCAGCAAGCCAGCATCTTGTATACAAAGTAATAATCACAGGGAATGAATAGATTCTGCAAATAAATGGATGCAAGTCCATGTAAAGCCTTAAAAGCAAGGAGCAGTACATTTTGAATGTGCTGCAAGGAGTTTGAGATGGCATTCAAGCATCCAGAAAACAGAGCAATACAATAATCAAGAGGCAATAAATGTTTTTCTGCATCTCTCATGGACATAAAAGGCCAGAAAAGGCCTTTCTGTTTTTGCATGGTGCAAATATTTATAAATTCTTCATGGCTTTCCTCTTGGTACTCCAGTTGTGATCTAGCAGAAAATGTCTTATCCAAGATGCTGAAACTGAAGTTTTCTCAACACATGATTCTTGCTGGAGAGTTTCTCTATGCTGCTTGCATGAGTTAGTTGCATGTTTAATTCATAGCAGGACTGGAACAGAAGCAAAGGCTTTCATGATCTTGTACCCATGACCTTCTTTAGATACAGATGAGGTAAAGTGTGACTGCTGCAGAATGATAGCACTGTTCTCATTATGGCTATAGTTATATGTTATTTTAATCTCCACTCAGAGGACAGTGGGATAAATGTATGATATGGCATTTGAGGTAAAGTTGTGCACCTATAGGACACAGATCATTGAGTGGCCCCTATGCATATTGAGAAGGGCTTGGGGTGGTATTATCTGGATACCAAAGGCATGTACACCATGAATGTGGGGTAGTTCACATGTTACAAGTGATCCTTGTAACCCCATGACAGAGGTCATGAACTCCATGTAATTCAAAGCAATTATGCATGCAACTGTTTGTGTAGAATTTAAAAAAGGTCTGCTGTAAAATATCTGAGCACACTAAATAGATTGTATGTGAGCTCAAATCAGTTATAATTCGGGCTCTAGATTTCCCATCAATGTATATTTATGTAAAAACTGGTGAAAATAGCCCAATCCAGTCTAAGATTATTTTAGTGACCTCCTTGGTATCAAATATAAAAGTCTTAAAAGTATGCTTTTAAGCTACAATTTTTACGTGTTGTCCACTTATACAGCTTATTATTTTACTGAGGCAATTGTGGGTATCTTGTCAAAGGGTAAACCAGCAGTGCCCCAGCTGGGAATCAAATGAGCAACCTTTTGGCTACAAGTCCTGCTTCCTGCCACTTGGCTACACTGCTGCCCAATTAAAGACAAATATTGATTGGATTCAGAGATTAGTATGTTTGTGCAGGGATACTCTGACCAGCAAGAAAACAGAATGAATTGAGTTGAGTTGAGTTGAGTTGAGTTGAGTTGAGTTGAACTATTTGTGATAGTTACTTATTGCAGATTCTAATTTTTCCATGTAGTTGCTACAATATGGCAAGTGTGCACCAATGGTATACAGCATAATTGGTGTCATGATCCATTGCTATTCATGAAATATTTCAATGTTTCTTCTCTTGGCAACAAAGGCTTCTAGGTGTGTTTGTATGACTTTGTTGTGATTAGTGCTTTCCTACTTGTTGGGATACTGGGGAAATTGTGGTGACTTGCTGGATTGGTTTGGAGCAATCTTAATATTAAGAGCTAAAAATAATGATAACTATGTATTGCGTGCCTTCCCCTGTCTGCTAGTGTCTGTGTTTTGGGTTGCAGGAAAGCTGTGCTGCTGTCTTGTTTATGCACGTTGCTCCGCAAGTGAGTGGGTGTGTGGGGAATCACAATATGCAGCCTCTGAAATGAGCACAGAACCAAAAGGGCAGCCCCCAAAATATTTTTACATGCATGCATGTGCGTGCATGTGCGTGTTCCTGCACTGGTCTATAAGTGTGTGTGTGCATTCAGGGCCATGTACATTTGTGTGCTTTCATATTGTGTGTAGTGTTAGTACAGCACAGGCACACATATGGGTGTTTGTGTTCACAGAATGATTGCGTGTTAGGTGGTGTTGTTAAAGTAATTGTGTGAAAACATTAGCCAAGCATCTGCATGAACCTCTCAGGATTGTCTCTGCTCTGCAGGTCATACACAGATCAAATGCTGCCTTTAATAGCAGCAAGTGAGTGAACCCGTTGCTATGAGCAACCCATTGAATCACCAAGCAGCTGTATCTCAACCTAAGCAGGAGCACACTTTATAGCAGTACATCATTCCTGTCTTCTTAAATACCTTTAGGTTTCTGATGTATTTATATGGTTGCTTTTTGATGGTGTGCTTAAGGAGATTACATTAGATAATGCGTCATCCACTGTAGATCCGAAAAGTGGAAGCAGTGCTAAGCCCTGTTATTTCTTATTTCTAACTGATTTACTTTAAAAGCAGCTGCACAGCTGTCAGACCTTACACAGAAAAATATATCAAATAAATGGTCATTTGTAAGGCTCAGATGATGGAATATGCTCATCTGCAAGGTATTCCACATAATCTTTAGAATCAAGGTCAAAATCAGGCAGTGGTGATTAAACCTGGTGGTGTATACTTTCAGAAGGCCAGAAATTTTCATTTATTTGGCCTGTATTCTAGGATAAAAAAAAACTTTTGCAGAGGACCTGTGTGGTCAGTTCTGGCAGAAAATAATAGCTGTTGCCAAAAACATTGCGACTGTTTCTAACCCCTTCTGTATTAATGGGACAGGACCTTTTCTTAGGTTAGAAACTACATGTATGTTTAAAACAGCATACCTGGATTCTGGCTGTGTATGTGCATGAAAATGTGTTAATGAAATGACCTAATTACCGTTATATTCCTTGTTGGGTTAATCTCAAACCTTCATCCCAATCCCTATCAACAGCCCAGGAATGTAACTTCTAATCATGTTTTTTTAATTCCTTGCTCTTACGTAACATGAAAAAGGATGTTGAATTATTCACAGTTCACATGCATTTTACATAAAGATGACCATCCATTACTGCTGAGGTAAAAAATGACATCACTTGTAGCTCATTGTACCTGCCAATTGATGAGGTGAAATAATCATAGCAGTCTTTTGGCCTTTCATAATATTTAGACAGTTTTGGCATACTTTGGACAGTGGGAACTGTGTGTAGATGCTGAGCCACCTGCTCATGAATCGGAGCTATCAGAAGCTCACACAGTCACTGACAAGGGTTGGTAGCGTCACCCAGAATGCTTAATCTGCATCTTGCTGTTTTTCTTCAAACAATATAAAATAAAGATTTTACAACATAGGCATGTTTTCGTTTAATGTTCACAGAATAAAGTGCATTCTGCTCAGGAATGAAAGAGTTGCCTAGCAACCTAATGATGAGAGCAGCCTTGAGTACTGGATGAATAATGTCGGTCCGAATAAACACAGGCTGAACGAAAGTGCTCTTAGGGGTCGGGGGGGATGGGGCTGTTGTGTCACAGCTTACTGTCATACACCAGTTGAATGACATCACATGCTGGTTACTGTTGATGGAGTTGTAGAATGGTGTGCATATTCATTCTTCAGTGTCTATATCAGTGTGTGTATGTGCAGTTGTGCAGTTCCTAAACTCCCTTGACCTCCCCTCATTAGGGGAAGTACAAAACAAAGCCCTGACCTCACAGATAACTGATGAAGAGTTAGAAAGGGCGGTTGTCAAACTAAAGCTGGGAAAATCACCAGGAGGTGATGGCTTCCCAAGCGAATAGTACAGGATATTTAGGAAGGAGCTCCGTCCTTTTCTTGTAAGATCCTTTAACTATACCCTGAAAGAGGGCAAAATCCCCCCCAGCTGGAAAGAGGCTATTATCTCAATCATTCCAAAAGAGGGCAAAGACAAAGAAGATTGTGGGTCATATAGACCAATCTCAGTCTTAAACATTGACTATAAACTGTATACCTCAATACTAACTGAAATTATAAACAAGTTCCTGCCTGAGTTAACTGATGAGGACCAAACAGGCTTCATCAAAGGTTGACAAACTCAGGATAACATTAGGAGAACTTTGCACATAGTAGAGGAGATTCAGAAAAGGGGGATGAGTGCACTTATGATAAGTCTGGATGCTGAAAAAGCATTTGATAGTGTCAGTTGGACTTTTCTATACTGTGTATTAGAGAGATTCAGATTCAAAGAAAAATCAACATTAAGACAATCTATCAGGAGCCAACGGTATGTATCAAAGTGAATGGTAGTTTAGCCAGAAATTTTTAGCCTTGGTAGGGGGACTAGACACACATGTTGTCTCAGCCCTACTTTGTTTGCCCTCTTCATAGAACCGTTGGCCCAGGCTGTGCGTCAACATCAGGGCATTCAGATTGGTGATAAAAAACATATAATCAGCCTTTTCACGGACAACGTTATTATCTACCTAAATCAACCTGGAACCACCCTCCCAACATTAATGTGCATGCTCAAAACATTTGGGCATTGTTCTGGGTACTCAATGAATGTCTCAAAGACACAAATCCTCTCCTTTAATTACTCCCCTAATCAGGATATTAGAAAGACTCTCACAATAAAATTAGATGCTAAATTATTAAAATATTTGGGGGGTTTGGTCACTAAAAAGTATTCTGACCTATATGAGACTAACTACACTGTTGTAAATAGAAGTGTCCAAAGACATTGAAAGATGGTCCACCCTTACTATGGACTTAGCTCAAAAATTGAGGCAGTTAAGATGAACATCTTGCCCCAGCTGTTGTACCTCTTTCAGTCCTTACCAGTGAAGGTCCCACAGCATCAGTTTATAACCTGGGATAAATAAATATCTAGATTTCTCTGGGATGGCAAGAAACCCAGAATAAAGTATACAACCCTACAAATACCTAAAGAGGAAGGAGGAATGTCACTACCTTGTCTGAAAGAGTATTACTGTGCTGCACAAATTAGACCTTGTGTAAGCTAGTGTAACAGTACGTATTCTGCCAATTACTGCATTCACCATACATATATGGATCGACCTAATCAAAAAATATAAATTTGAAAAACAATCAAGAATTATAGCCTGGTGTGCAGTTGATACTAACTTTAAACCAAGGAAATTTGATGCAAGATTCAGGCAGTGGGTAAATAAGGGTGTCACAACATTGTGTACATTAATACAGAAAGGAGAATTTATTACATTCGAAGAATTGAAAGTAAAGTATGCCTTTGAAAATCAGGACTTTTTCTGATACCTTCAGCTGAAAGACACTTATGACAAAGAAATAAAAACTGATCTAACGATACAGGCTAATAAGGTTCTTGAGGTTATAGTAAAAGCATACCAAGGAAAGGACCAAAGAATTATCTCAGCTCTCTATCAAGCCCTCAGGGAATACAGAGATCACACTACAGTATATATTAAAAACAAATGGGAAGATGAACTTCAAATAACCATCTCAGAAGATGAGTGGCCTTCTATATGGGAAACACAGTGTACTTCTACATCATCAAGATGTTGGAAAGAATTTGGTTGGAAGAATATAGTTCATTTATTAGTTTTGTTTATAGTTCTTTATTACACCAAAGATAACGGGTAAACAATTATCAACACAGCAAAGATGTGGGAGGTTATGTGGAGAAGTCAGTGCTGGTCACTGCCATGTTTTCTGGAGCTGCCAAAAAATAAAAGGCTTTTGGGAAATGGTCTGCATAACCCTGAGAGAAGTATTAGGCCATAATATTCTCAGAGAATATTATAGAGCTCAGTACTCTATCTAGGAAATTTAACAGATAAAGTGATTAACACACAGGATAAATACCTTGTTAAAATACTGCTATTGGATTGTAAAAAAGCTATAACTAGGCATTGGTATAAAGCAGAACCTCCCACACTAAAACAATGGATTGAGGTGATTGACCAAATCTATAAAATGGGAGAATTAACTTACACTCTCAGACTAAAAGGGGAATTGTTCCAGAAGAAGTGGCAAAAATGGACAAACTATAAACATAAAAATGAAGACACCATCTGAAGGCCACCCTATGTTATACGATCAAAAATATATTGTATGTATTGTTTGTATATATTTTACGTCTGTCATAGATATAAGACTGAACACATACCCAATGTTGGTGTGTTGTTGTTCTGTGAAGCCTATTTATTGTACCATAATCTGAAAACTCAATAAAAATGAAAAATGTTTAAAAAAACAATTAAGCTTAGTATGATTGATAGTGGTAGTGTCAGTGATTGTTTTTCAAGTGGTACTAATTGATGTTGTACTAGTATAGATAGTAGAAGGGTTAATAAATGTGACATATTCTCATTTTTTTACAGCTTGTTCAGATTTTCTTTATATTTCCTAAAGGTTTTCCACTAGTGAGGTAGCCGTAAATGTGAAATTATTTTTTTGGATGTGGCTCCATTTTGTAGTGATTGTTGTTAGTGCTTTCACATAAGACAATCTATCCTAGTGATATATATTATCATGGTGTGGAAATACACAATACAATACACAATATGATCACTGAGAAGTATGATCACGTGCTTTCCTGGAGTTTTTTTGGCCCAGATACACAAGATCCATTAGGTGAATTTTACCATCAAAAGTGAATTCTCTACCCTATTGTTCGCTAAGCCCTGTGGTAACAGCAGGAGCAGCCCCCTGCAAAGTAATAAGAAACACGGATTCAACCACTTGCTCAGCATCTAGTTGCCACCATACATATTTTTTTTTTTGCAGTTTACTCTTTATCACCACCTGACATATTTTAATGCATGTATATCTTACATCAAATATTGACAGTATAAAATCTCAGGGACCATATTCTCAGTTTTGCTATTCTTGGCCCAACCCTGATTTTCACAGTTCAGATGTCACTAACCTGTATTTGTTTAACAGTGCAGTTTAACTTTATTTGTTTTGTCCATAAATTTGTTTTCAAAAACATGAATACCATACACTCCAGTTAAAAGGCTCACATCTTTCTATGATGTATAGTAGTTTAGTTAGTTTAGTAGTTTAATATTTTGAGAAATTGCTTTAGCTAATTTGCTCAAACATGGACTAAACTGTATTTGAAGTGTACAGTATTTTTTGCAATCTTTTATTAGGGGAGGGTGGGGGTAAGATGAGTCATTTTTTACTTAAGTTGACCTATAGCCAAGGGAATATGAGACAGGAATAAAACTAATGCATACAACACAAGTTCAGGATGTGTGTCATCAGTTGAAACCTTGTGTGCCTAACTCAAATAGACAACAAAATATGGGGTCCCAAAAAAAAGTGGTCTTGTGGTGAGTAAGTTGGAGTAAGTTGATCCAGCTGACAGGGTAAGTTGAGCCATCTGAGAAAACAGTTACTAACTATTGTATGGTCAGAGGAACAATTGGTGTGCCGAACCATATGCTCAAGGAAAATGGCAAAGGTTTCTTCATTGATCCATCCACATCTAGTGCCGACACCAACTTTGTTCCTGCAGGTGCTCATGTAATGAAGTGCTCTTTGTATCTCATTCTTGGGAAAATCAGCATGGGTGTGATTGCACTCCCTGTAGCACTGCCCGCACATACCACAGTCAAGAGCTCTCCTTGTTCAGCAGATGTAACAGAACTTACTTGCTTCTTCCCTTTCTATGTGACTATTTGCTTTGGTGCTTGCACCGTAGGCACACCTGTTTCGTCAAGGTTATAAATCATATTTGGAGGGAAATTGTGCCCGGAAGACAAAATATTGAAATGTGAGAAAAATTACAATAATGAAATAATTGAATTATTTATAAATGTATTTATTGTCCTCAATTTATTACACTCTAGTTTCTAACATTTATTCTACACAACTGGGTAGTTGAAATCAGATTGTTTTACTTGTATTATACTTTATTTAACAACAAAGAAGCTTGAATCTTTAATTAGGCTAGTTATGTGTTTTGTTCTTGTACCTCTCCATCACTTTGGCAATATCTCAAAGAATTCTCCCACGGTGGTCCTATTAAAGGCTGTAGCCCTCCCTAAAGATGTTGCTTCAGCCATACAAGCTCTACAAGCTCTCGACCTACAGTAGAAGAGTTTAGGGTCACTCAGTTTAACTTTCTTCCACAGCAAGAAAATGGAGAACGCAAACTATTAGGGTCATATGACAAATATTGTGTATGGTTGCTAACATACAGGTGGTGGGTCAACTTACCCACTAGCTCATCTTACCCCACTCTCCCCTACATAAAATATGTATGCCACATGTTGTACTCTGCAAGCTGCAGTGCAGTAGTGCAGTCAATGTCCTTTAGTAACTTAAAACGTGAAACGATAATTTCACTCTAGTTAATTATTTTTGACTGTCTCTATAATTGGCATAATGATGCCTTGCTGATTCACTTTCATTTTCATAATGTGACAACTTGTTTGTTCAAGATAGGAATTGCCAGTTTTTAAGCTGTTTTTCTTGCATTGGTCATAAACCGCACAACTTTTTCTTGAAATGATTTGTGGGCTACATGATTTGGTAATTAACACAAGATATTGTGTTTAAAATTCTATACAGAGATTAAAATTCTAACATTTTTTGGAGTTTGAAAACAGTGTTAGCATAGAATTGGTTTCATCCAGTGTCATTTATTACTTTGTGTGGTTGATTCTTATATCAGAATTTCTTAAAATCAGAGTGAGAATGTTGTATTGTTTCAGCATTTAAAAGATGGCTAAAAATAAGTTTTTTTATATTAGTAAAATAAAATACATGTGTCTCTTAACGTCCACGATACGTTCTGTGAAATAGGACGTTATGTGATTTGGACATTATGCGAACACCATACAATTTATATACAGTATATGGTATACTATGTACTGTACCATTATACGCCTGGCAGCACAATCTCTTTATTTCCATGAGGCATGAGATACACATGCAGGAAGCGTTGCCTTCACTACGTATGGTTACGTCGGCTATGTCCCGTTCTGCAATGTGGATTTTTAAACTTTATTATAACCTTATGGGACTATTAAGATGTTGTCAGATGTCCGAATGGACGTTAAGCGGTGCATGACTGTACAGTTTTGGTCATTTTGTAGGAATTCTTTAGACTAGTGAATCTTGGTGGAGGGTGTACTTGTAGTTTTACATAAGTAAGGATTGGATACCATCATGTTGTTGATTTCTTACAGAGATACAGAGTAAAAGGTAATACCCGATAAAAAATTGAGATCATTTTAGTAGCCATAATACTACTGAGTGAATCACTGAAGTGGACAGCTGTGAAAATTGTTTTATCAATGACTGATAAAGACAAAAACAATTGCACACAGTGAGTTAAAAAAAACACACATATATATTGTTACTCTCATTACAGCTGCTGATTAGACTGATATGATAAACTACAGAACAACAACAAAGCAGACTTATCAGAATCCTCAGTCACATTGAATATTTCCATCCTACTTGTTGATGCGTAAATTCTGTCTTTCTTATTCGCAGCTGTGAACTTCCATGTTTTGAAGAGCAACAGCACATTCAACTTTTAAAAACAGGATTTTCTTTCGCACTTTTTTCCAGTCAAACGTTGAGTTCTGGAATGGTACTTTACAGCAGTGTGTTGGTTTACTATTAACATGCTTTGTGGGTTAAAGGTTTGCTGAATGCTGTCTGCAGGAATGGCCAGATGTGGGATCAAGAGACACCTAAATCAAAGCAGGTGCTAATGACGTTCAATAGCCAGACTGATGCTATTGTTTTCAGAGCTGATTAAACTTGGGAGCAGACTGTGCAGATGTACTGCTGGATAAGATGACTGAGCGTACACAGTCCAAGTTTTTTCAAAGTACACCTCTCTAGAGAACCGCACAGAGTAGAGAGGTACTTTGTGTGTGATCACACCATTATACCGATCTGTCTTCAAAACAAAGAACCATTCAACCGTTCGTGTTTAAAGAGTAAACATTAGTCTGACCAATTGTCACCAATAACACTGTCTCCAACAAAGACAATATTGTTGCATAAGGTTCTTGCTGAATGTTCCACCCTTGAATACAGATTATCTGTTTCATTCAAATGCTGGGAATTGCTCAGGGAAAAAATATATGTTTTGAAAATGATGAGTACATTCATCATAGCATTTGCCCTCTTTTTGTTTCTCCTTTTTTACTGTGTGTTTCATCATTTTGCGATGATTCTGTTTTTTCTCATTCCATTCTGTCATTCCTTGTTTTGCTTCCATGATCGATGCGCATGAAGAGGGTCAAGCTGAAGAGACGTAAGTTTAAAGTGCAGAGCACACCAGGTTTGTATTTGTGCTGTCATCTTTTTTGGAATGTCATTCTGTGTGGCAAGCTGTTTCTTTTCCTCTTCTCACTCCATCTCATCCCTCCATCTGGTTTGATAAACATCTGATGGAGTGCATTATAACACTGTAATAATCACTCTTAAGATTGCACAGATAAAGTTGTGTCTGATACCTGCACCAACATAAGTGTCACTACCACACATGTGAAAGTTCATAGTGGCTGCAGTATGATGGATTATTGCTGATGTCAAACAAGATGTTTAGTTGGTTGGCACCATCACTATCAGGAGTGTTAAATGTGTCACAAGTTTCACACCTCACAATCCCACAGGTTCAAAATGTAAATATTATTACAAAAATAATATTTCGAATAAAATTGTCAGCAAACGGTCACATCCTTTCTTATTTCATCAAAGCATTGTACCTGATCTCCATGGTTACCTCAAAACTCCTTGGTCCTTGGTCTAGTTGGCCTTGGTTTAGTTCACTCCTGCTTGTGTGCCCCTGTGTATCAAGGAACCCCTCACTGTGGTCATTCAGAACACATCTTTCTCACTGCCTTCTTCTTCTCAATGGGGAAATTCACATAAAGGGATAATAATTCAAATGGTGCTGTGCCTCATTGCAGTAGAAGGTTTTTGTGCACTGTCTGTCTATCTATCTATCTATCTATCTGTCCTTATGTAATACATATAGACAGCTATGTGTTGTATACAGATGAAACACAAATAGCTGTGTAAACAACAAGAATGATACACCTAAGGAGGTTATTTGGGCTATTAGGAGTGCTATATATTCCTGGAATCACATGGCTTAGAATGGTTTATACCTCTTAAGGTACTTTCTAGCTCCCTATCAAAAAGAATAGAAAAGTTTTAAATTAAGTTTAAGTTTTAAATTAAGTTTTAAACTTTAAATTAAGTTTAAGTCTGGACATGATTTGTGAAAAATGATATTGATTAGCATACACTTTTACATTTCTAAAAGAGTGTGTGGAACTCTGTTTATTTTGTTTGTTATGATTTGCTGGTTAGTCAGCTAGCATTCCTCTGTTTTAATGTCTTTTCTTCTGAGGACATAAAGATACATACACAGATTTTAGCAAGCGGGAACAAACACTATTTGTCACCAGGAAAACTGCTGCACTTCCACTGGACTCTAATGTGGTAAATTGCCAGTAATGTGATTTGTTTTAATATTTCTGCTCAAAGATTTTAATTTGTTCCCTCTCCTCTCTTGGAAGTCAGAGACAAGTCCCTGTTTACTTCAACCATGTCACCACTACAGTGTAATGCTAATGATACAAATGTATGACAAAAATGTCTGTCATTAATTTAAATTTACAATCCTTCTCCAGCAGATCATAAGAAGTGTATACCTCTTCAATTATGGCTGTGTTTTTGTGACTGTGTTTTGAGTATTCCTTTTAAAATGTGGTGAGGCTCATTTTCAGGATCAACTGTGATTGACAACCTGTCATTTACTGAGCAGCATGCATGTCCTTTGATGTTACTCAGATAGATAACTGTGTGTTTAAATCTCACTGCATGGGGGTATTTAACATACAGTATGTGCCTAAGATGAGAACATAGCTTGTTGACAAAGTTATTTCTCTTTTTATCCATGGTCTCATCATTCCTGTTTTAAAAAAGATCCAATCTTAGTGGATATATTCAAACATCCAACAGTCAGAAGGATTATATCTTCTTCAGGAGCTTTTGGGTCTCACTTGAACATGATTGCACAGAGCTTACCAGCCCCAAATCCAACCCAGATGACTTGTTTTTATTCCTTTCTTTTATTGCATTCTATTTATATGTAGCATATAAATTTTTTTTTTTTTCTCAGGAACTAACCATGGACCATAGTTTGGCTACAGTGGAGTGGTATTTAACATGTATCTGGAATCTGTCCTAGTACTCATGACAATGCCAAAGGATATAATAAACTATCCTTTTGGGGATTCTGACAGCCACACACTACTTAAGATGATATTTGTAGTATGATACTATTTAAATATGTGTTTAGTAAGCCACTATTTGGGAAATAGCCTGTGTTTGTGACATCCAGCATAAATTCAGTTGTGTCGTCATCCAGGTCTTCAAAATCATTATTTTCCAGCAGAGTGTGTACATCCCATTATCCTTGAAAAGGTGGACCAAAACATTTTAAGACCACCAATGGCAAGTAAAGAGAGTAGAGAGCAGATGGTCTGGGAGAGGTAAATTTACAGACAATACTGCCATCTTGTGGCCATATTGAGAAATGAGAAAACCCAAGGTAAGATAGGCTGGACCCAGGTAACGTTTTCACTTTAGCTAGTAACTTCAACCAAGCACATTACCATAGTTTAGATATCAAAATTTTTGAAAAAATTGTAGGTTCCCTCCAAATGAGTGTGAAACAACTGTGTGTGCTGTAATTAGCAAATACAGCAAGACCCTACTTAGGCTTTTAATTGTGTAAGGCCATATTTATGTTTATGATTTGAGATTTTATGATTGGGAAATATATTTTAAATACACCTACTCACTCAGTAACAATTGGAGGTTGTTCCAGTCAACAACAAGGCCTCTTATGTTTCAGATATGAGGAAAAGAAAAGTGTGTAACATGTCTCAGCCCTCTTAATGCCGTCCACTGTAAAGCAGCATAGCACATGGATCAGCTAGGAAGGAATGATGCCTTGTTAAAGTATCCTGTGCATTCAGCTGCATGCACACACATGCAAAACAGAAATATACACGTGTGTGTGTGTGTGTGTGTGTGAAGAAAAAAATGGAAGAATGCCTTCTGAGTGCAAAATTGTCAGGTGGTGGAGGAGGAGATTCTCCCCAGTGTTCTACATCTGTCAGCCTCCCATGCTCCAGTGAACCTGATGGGTGTGGACTCCTGGCAAGGGAGCAAAGAACTCTGAGCCCCTATCTTTCACAAGAAGAGCAGCAGGACGCTCACTGCTTTCGCCACTGAAGTGGGAAAAGTTATGGATCTGAAACTACTTTCTGAAACTCAGCAGTAGTGGGGTGGACAAAACAACTACATATCATGCACTTAAGATCTTGTTTTAAAAATCCTCGGGTAGTCTGCCAGATGGTAGAGGAGCTGTTTAGAACAGAGTTTGTAGGCTCCATTGTTACTTTCTCCAGCACTGTTCATTTTAATGTTAAGTGTTAAGTCTGTTTATTATAAAATTGAATACTGAATATAACTGAACTACATACATTTTTGTGTACAGTTGTACAATACTATAAGCAAACTTATAGTTTCATCTCAAGTGGGGAGTGAACAAAGTGTTTTTCCTCTGACTGTGAGGGGTATTTCTGTGCCTGTTGGCTTGCTCTAACCTAACACTAAGGCCCATTCAATGTATAAGTAAAAAAGAGGATGGAGAAGAAGAATGCATGTCGATATAAAAGTCTGTCTTTGACTTTGGGTTCAGCGGTGTCAGAGTGAACCCTGATCATTCAAACCAATTCCAATATATACAGTTTAGGTTACGCTCTTGATGTAAATGAACTGGACCTGTCGCCTGTATGATAATGAATGCTGGTTTTGAGTAGGCCAGGATACCATTTGTTTGAGTAAATCCAGATACCCGTTGTCTGAGAAGGTTATCGATTGCCCACTCCCAGTCCCTTTCTATAATTGTTTACCGTCTCACTTGACCGCATTGTTAGGGTGTCGGCAGAGGTGTAGACCATCCTGTCAGTGTATCTGTGATAATCCAGTCATATGGGATGACACTAATTCAAATTAGATCACATCTGGTGGAATACACAATCTGGGACAGAATGCTGTAATTTCATTATTGGCATTTACAAGACACACTTTTCCAGAGCGACTTATATCATTTACAATTTATTATTTATTTTACAATATTATCCATTTATACATGCCGAGGCAATTGTGGGTTAATTACCTTGCCCAAGGGTACAGCAGCAGGGCCACAGTGGGGAATTGAACCGGCAACCTTTTGATTACGAATCCTACTCCTTAACCACTATGCTACACTGCCGCCCCAGTATAATTTCTTACAAATGCTTTATGATCGTTGGACTGTTTCACAGTGATGCATGTGCAGTTTGTTACATGAGGACCAAAAAGCTGCTGTCACGCAACAAGCATGAGTCCTACAAGATGAGTTCCTGATAAATGCTCAAAAGAACACCTAACAGGAGGGGCAGATTTAGTGTGCCATAATGACCCCATAGATTAGTAAGGCGAAAGTAAGTTGCAATAAACGTTGTGAGAGTTTTACATAAAGGTACTTGCAGGACTTGTTTTTCAGTGATACATTGAAATGGACGAACCTGTTTGCTTAGAAACCTTTTTGTGAAATTCCACATTATAGTGAAAAAGTGTCACTGCCACTGGTAGGTTTAGATCAACTTGCTGCTAGTTTTTTGAAGACCTACTGACTGATCCTAACCAAACCAAACACCTTTTATCATCAGATGTGTGTTGGTATATTTTTTCCAGCACAGGATAAAAGAATATTTGTTTTCATTTTCATATTTCATAAGTTATTAGATGAGACTATAGACAGCAGGTAATGCTAAAACAACAAGCAGTACTGTCTGCGTATCTCTGATTGGAGGGTGAATCTGTAAAGGTACATGCTTTGTTCTCCGGTCGTTATGTGTCTCTGTGTGTCCATAGGGGTCCAGAGGGAGTGACCCCAGCCTCAGGTACACAGCGAAACACCATGGTCACCTTCTCCACCCGGGTCGGTTCCCACCCAACCGCCACATCACCAGGGGGGTGCCAGCCAGAGAGCACGCCTCCTCAGCACTGCACTGCCGGCCCCATCATGTCCCCAGCAGACTCTGGCACCAACCACGCCTCCTCCCTCTCAGCCTCCTCCCCCACCTTGACGGACATGTTCGGACTCCCCACACCCCCCATCACTGGCGACCACTTCAGCCTGGCCTCTGGGCGCAGCCGTTCCCCCTCCCCTTTGACTCTAATCCAGGCCGTCTCCAACAAGCCTTTTGCCTCCAAGCCAGTATTCCTGTGGACAAAGCACGATGTAGCAGACTGGCTGGAGAGCCTCAACCTGGCTGAGCATAAGGATGCCTTTATGGACAATGAGATCGAAGGGGCCCATCTACCAAACCTCCAGAAAGAAGACTTAATAGACCTAGGCGTGACTCGAGTTGGCCATAGAATGAATATAGAAAGAGCTTTGAAGCTGCTAATGGACAGATAAGACAGGGAATCTTTCCTTCACAAGGACAGCAGGCTTCTAATCTCAGCTATTTCTGTTTCTTTTTCCTTTTTTAAAACGTTCTATCAAGTGTTTAATTATATTCCCATTGTGCTCTGGTCAGAGTATAGGCATTATCATTGCTCAAAGAATTGCCATTTTGAAATGAGTGCAGTTCTTGAATAAGCACAATAGTTGTGGTGAGTGGGAGTGGTCTCCTGTCTAAGGTGGGCTGAGAGGAGAGGATGAGAGAGCCTCTTTTTTTGTGATATACATGTGATAGAGACAAATTACTTTGGAATATAAGGACTTTTTAAATCTATCTCATTTGGATGCACCCAAACCAGCAGAGCTGGATTTTCATTTTCTATCTTTGCTAGAATTTCTTCAGAGAATATTTCTTCAGAAAAAAGGGTTATATTTATCAATGCATCAGCCGTCTAGAAAACGAATGTCTCACTTCTCACCTTTTTGTCTGGAAAGAAGATGATAAAACTGAAATCACTTTATTCTCTGCACACCTAGAATCCCAGAATTATTGGTGTTTCTACTTGAAAAAAATCACTTCTTAATATTCTACACCTGTTTCACATGAATGGGGGCACAATTGTAGCAAGCAGTTTTATTACTTTCCCTTTTTTCTTGAATCAGGATAGATTTTGACTTCATTTTACCTTCGGCATACCTATTTAAGTTTTTCAGACTGTGTAAAATGTGTATTTGTCATTATTGTCTTCCACATGAGTGCAGGTGAATGTCAAGGCCCCTTCCACTCTTGGATTGTCTCTCGTCTTTGAAATGAATATCCATTTCCAACAAATGTGCCAGATTGAGAGGAAGAGAATGCTGTTCTCCAGTATCATTTCTTGAATCATCTCCCTGCTAAAGTTCAGTCTGATCTTTAACCTGTTAATCTTTAGCACAAATCTATCTCCAGAAGTTTTTATCTCCAAAAAAATACTTCATGTGTTCACTCTGACCTGCTTCTGCATAGAGATTTGTATAAGGGGGATGTTTATGGGAACACCTGCAAAACATAAGTGTTGAAGGGTGGAGAATGTTTCTCTGCACAGCATTTCAGAAATTCCAGAGCAAGCAAAACTCATGTTTTTGTGGGCCAAACTGAACTAATAATTTTGGAATAGAATTGAACACATTGTGAATTTTTTGTTGATTATACAGGAAAGAAAGATGACAGACCAATACTGTGGTAAAATGCTACAGCAGGTGTGAACTGAGTTCCTCTACTGTATTACCAGTTTATCTTGTAATGGGATTCTTGGTGTAATTTATTTAGAAATATTATGCTGCAATCCAAACATATATAAAATAAGGGTGTATACAGATATTTAATACTGAGTAAAGAGATTGAAATATAATAAATATAGGTATTCATTCAACTTTTCTGATTCAGAAAAGCAGCATTGACTATCTCTCCACTGCCTTTGGGCGCCATAGCTGTTTGGGGTGGGAGACAATGACTGGTGTGCCCAGTGATCAGGGGAAGTAAATCAGGTGTGACACAGGAAGCAGCAGAGCCACCACATGCCCCTACAGTAAATCTAACAAGTGTTACTGAGGTGTAGAGTTCACCTAAAGGTATGGTTATCTGAGAAATTATGTCATAACGGGTTGCATTGAAAGTTTGTCATTTGTATTGAATTACAATTTGGTGGATCTGATGAAGTTATTTTCTTTGTCTGGCATCGAGTATACCCATCTTAAAGAGGTCTTAACAGAAAATAAATCTGTTATAGTCCATTTGAAACCAGTGTTAAGCTTTCAAGCCAGGGACAGCAATGTTTGCCCCTCAATAAAGAACCAGTCATTTCCATCCCCAGTGTAAGCAATCACTTAGTTAAAATAGAAGGTAAATTTAAATGTTGATAATTTTACATGTGTATAGTGGTTTAAAGAAAGTGGTATATATTATCAATGCCCTAAAGAGTTTATTTAAGGAAAAAAGTTTTATTTGGAAGTATAACTGCTTCTATAAAGATTCTTGTGGGCAGGACTTTAGAGTACAATGAAATAGTGCAAAATCTGGTGTTATCAGAATTGTTCTTTAAAAGCAAATGGGGATGGACCCATTTGTGTTCTGTATGATCTACAGTATATGAAAGGCTGTGATCTATAAGAAAGCCTGAATTGACTTTCAGCTGTATGAACTGAACTGGTTGTGTAGAACTGCTGGACATTTTTCTTCTCTGGTAAAATACTGAGTGAACATGAACAATTAATGAATCAGTTATCCTAGAAAGTAAAGGAACACTGGCCTTTGAGAACATTTATAGGAATTAGTCTGCTAATACTACTCATTTTTAAAGAGATCTTATTTAACACAAGACCTCCAAAAAAGCACAGTATTTTTTAATGATTTATAGAAATTATATGAAATTTTATAAAGGTATCTGGTTAGAAATGTTACAATTTTGAGAAATGACTTGCCAAAAAATCCATCAAATTTATGAGGTACCAGACAGGAAGCAATATTTAAATTGAATGGGTCTATGTTGTTGTTATTATGAAGTTTACAAATTCTTCGACCTTTCATTCCATTCATTCAAGTCCCCAAACAGAATGTAAACGGAAGAAAACAAATATATGAATTTTACCATTGGAACAAAATTGGCCTTAAGACATAGGTCAAACATTCTTCACCTGCCTCTGTGTCATATTGTAATTAAAATTTGCTTAGTTTTTGTGTAATGTGTGTATAAATTACCAAAATCTCACAGGCTGTAAATTTATATATAACCTCTCAGACCTCTTTATGGCAAATGGTGTGAGGGAGAGTTTGCACTAACATTTATCTAAAGACTAGCTGTGATTGTTGACAAATTGATTTATGGAACTACATATCACTAAGCTAATCTGCTTGTGGAACCAATGTACTCACTAAATAGCAGAGTCTCAAGTTAAAAAAAAAAAGTTAAAACCATTACCCTGTGGATTAGGCTAAACTGCTGACTGTGGAAATGCCATAAAGTCCCAGCTAAAATCAGTTTCTTCTTATAGATCAGCTTCAGTTTGGTTTCTTCTTTTTTCATTCTACATAAATATTAAGACGTTTATCACTCTATTTTGTGTAAAGACTTGTGTTCATGTTCTATGTTGCTGTAATTTTGTGCTACAGAATCCTCTTACTTAGAGTTAATTATTGAAATAAACAAAAAACAAATTCCTGTAACTGCACTTTTCCCCAAATCCTTAATACTCAACTGTATGGCAACCAAAATTTATTGTAAGAAATAAATATAACATTGCACTATGTTTGTAGTCTTTCATGGGTTTTTTCTGTCCCCAATAAGCTCGGGTTTAATTCAGTTAAATAAAGTTTTATTTATATAGCGCTTTTTACAACATGAGTTGTCACAAAGCAGCTTTACATCGATATTCCAGGCCTGATATGCCCTCAGAGCAAGCCAAAGGTGACAGTGGCAAGGAAAAACTCCCTGACTAATAGGAAGAAACCTTGGGCAGGACCCGGGACAGAGGGGAGCCCATCTGCTTCTGGCTGGCACTGGGTGGACAAATAGAGTAGGAAAGAGTTTCCTAAAAAGTTCTTAACAGTACTTAAGTATGGTGAAACATGTAGGTAGTAAGACCCAGCAATATACGGTGCATAAAACATAATGAGTCTTGTAAATCTTAAATCTGAAAAGTTATACAGCAGAATATGCATGGCATGTAGTCCTTGAGGGTCCAGTTCTTGATACATGGAGGGCTCCACAGGAATGACAGTGAGGAAGCTGAGCTGGGGGTCCCGAAGTGGTGCTTGAGTTACAGATCCAGGCAGGAGCCCGGAGCCGGGTGAGGAAAACAAAATTGAAAAACATTGATTAGTGGACGAAAAGAATGGCAGGAATGTACAGCAGAGAGGCAGGAGAGGAGGGGCAGGGAAAAAGATGCCAGTATGCAACAAGGAAAAAACCCTGACAGACTAACATTATGGCAGCATACCTAGGGGACGGGAGGCAAGGGACCGGCATAATCATGAGGGCAACCCTAAGGCAGTCAACACCAGATCACAGAGTCCATGCCATGATAAAGTGACAGCAATGACCGCTTAGTCCACTAGAGACTCTATGATCCATGCCAGCACCAGGCCATGTCCCTCAGCTGAAGGATTTACTGTATAGATATGTTTTGAGCCTAGACTTAAAGGTGGAGAGAGAGTCTGCTCCCCGAACCTCAGTGGGTAAGCTGTTCCACAGGAGAGGGGCTCGATAGGAAAAGGCTCTACCGCCTATAGTAGTTTTGCCCACTCTTGGAATGGTGAGAAGCCTGGCATTTTGGCAATGAAGGGCTCTTTGTGGAAGGTATGGGTAAACAAGGTCCTTAAGATAGGGAGGGGCAAGCCCATTTAAAGCCTTAAATGTGAGAAGTATTTTAAAATCAATGCGGTATTTAATGGGTAGCCAATGGAGAGAAGCTAGAACTGGGGTAATGTACTCAAAGCATTTAGTTCTAGTTAAGATTCGAGCAGCTGCATTTTGTACCAGCTGAAGGGGTTTTAATGAGACGTTTGCACATCCTGACAAGAGGGCATTGCAGTAGTCTAATCTGGATGTTACAAAAGCGTGGATTAGCTTTTCAGAATCATTAATTGATACAATTTTCCTGATTTTGGCTATATTTCTCAAATGAAAGAAGGCTGTCCTAGAGGTGTTAGTTATATGTGTTTCAAAAGAGAGCTCAGGATTAATAACAACACCAAGGTCTTCGCTAGCTACATTCAAGGCAAGGGAGACAACATCAAGGTCTAGTGTAAAATGAGTGAATTTGTTCCTGATTGGCTTTGGGCCAACAACCAATATTTCGATTTTGTCTGAGTTCGGACCATCTATTTCTTTACATCTGTTAGATGGGCCTCCATGTTTGATATATTCAAAGGGACATCAGGTTTGACTGATATGTATAGCTCAGTGTCATCTGCATAACAGTGGAAGCTAATGCCATGGTTACGGATGATATCGCCAAGAGGCAACATGTATAATGGGAAGAGCAGAGGCCCAAGCACAGATCCTTGTGGTATACCATATCTTACTCTGGAACGAGGGAAAGATTCATTTACCATTGTTAATACCCAGATTATTTATCTGATTTGAACAATACTTTAAAATTTGTATCTAATTTAAGTTGCCTCAATTTGTCAAAGCCACACAAAAAGGATTATTGAATCAGTATCCCATCTGGCACAGATAAGTATTGGTAGCCACAATCTCACTTTTTTGCATGACATACTGAAAAGACATCTTCACATGTGTATAGAACGTTAAGGTACTATTAAGGATTCATGTAGGTATGCACTTTAACCTAAGAAAGTCATAAAGGGAAAGCATGGATGATGTGTCAGTTTAATATTCACAATTTGCATTCATTTAATATTCACAATGCACTTCACAGCAACCCCAGTTATAAGAAATTGAATAAATCAACTATCTAGAGACAAATATTTGCAAAGCTTGGCTGGCTATGAAAAAGCAGCCAGTTTCTTCTTAAAAAATTGCCATGTCATGTCTTGTCAGTTAAAGCTGGTTCCCTCATGTAGTGGCCTGTCTGTTTTTGTAATACTGATGCTGTCTACCAGGGGGAGACATACAGTTTCAGATACAGAAGAGAAACATACAAGACAAAATTTAAGACTGAATGCACTTGAATGCCTGAATGAAGACTGAATGCCAGTTCTTAAAGAAGAATTTTTGATTCCCCAGGATTAGTATCTATCTGTATCTTTACAGGCTTTAAGGACTTAGATCAGATTAGCTCTGTCTCGCTACACCGACCTTGTGCTCAGCTTCAGCACTATCTGCTTGTATGACCTGTACACATCTTGCCCTTGTGCCTGTTTGCCTACTATATGCACTTTTGTATGTCGCTTTGGATAAAAGCATCTGCTTAATGAATAAATGTAAATGTAAGGACTATTCACAAGTTTGAATAATTTCTTCAAAGAAATTTCTTCACCATTGAATACACCTACAAAATGCTAAATATGTGAGTTTCTCTTCCACAGAAAAGAATAACCCTCTGCATATGCAGCATTCAGTCTTAATAAAAACAAATACATACATTCACACATATTGTTTACTGAAAACTTTATTTAATTACATAAAAAAGAAACAAGCAGGTAATGTGGTGAATTATGCAAGCTGATACAAAGATATCTGAAAAAAATAAGATATCTGAAAAGGTCACTTTATTATAAAACCCCAACCCAACAATTTAACAGCTACAATTTTCTCTGCGGACATATCAATACTATTACATCATGAGACAGGTGAGATTTTTAAGATTGTCTTCATCCAAAACCTCTCAAAGTAATCTGCATATTAATATTAACCATCCCCAGTTCCTCCTTTAAATGTTATGTTTTATTTATTTCTTAATACACAATGTTCATCATGATAATGACAGTTATGTGGCCCCAATTAGCACACCATGTTCCAAAAAAGATGAAATGCAATGAAATCAAAAAAGCCAGCATGGCATGCCCATGATCAAATATACATATTTTACTTTAACAAGGAACAGGAATTTTAGTGATACTTCTTAATATACATTTTGAATACACATCATGACAATGTATTTCATTTATATAATTTAATTCTAAAATTGGATTATTTTTATTTATTTATTTTTTTAACCAGTACAATGAAGGGGAGATTAAAGCCTAATGCAATGTTTAGCCACATGGATACCCAAAAACATATTTGTTTGAAAAATGTGTAAGTTGCAATAAGTGAAGAGTTAAATCCAATTCCAAAATACAGCCCCCTAAACCTACCTATAGGTCCTGTTATAAAGTAGGAGTGGCCCTCTCATTTAAAATGTATGATATAACCATCTTCAACTGCAAGACATGTCTCTCTTTTTCCCATTTGTCCCCTCCCAGTCTCCACAAGCAAAAATCCATTTTCATCAGCACCCAAATAAGCAATAATAAGAAACTAGCTGTAGCAAGCCACCAACATAAATACTCCATGATGCAGTGTGGCAACGTTACATGTGCAAGTAAATAAGCAAGCAGCAGTCCTCTCCCAGTGGCACAGGCCTTTTTAGACAAACACATGATGCTTCAAAGGTCTGCTCAGCTATCAGCCAAACTACCCTATGACTGCAATAACCACTGCACGTCGTGTTCATGCCAAACCACAGGCTTGAGATTGCACTCGTCTTTGGTGGTCCTAATTTCAGAACTAGCCGACAAGCAACAAGGTTTTAATGCCTGATTAATACCTTGGGGTTTATTAAGTCAGAGTATATGCACTTAGAAAAATAGAAAGGTGATCTTAAAACAATAAAGGAGGCGATACAAGGCGAGTAAAACACTAGAACCCACTGGGAATCATCTTCTGATTCTTTTGTTTGCAGAGAAACTCCACCTCATGTTGTATTAGTTTCACTCAAAGAAAAAAAATCAAAAAAAGAAACTTAAATCCTTTCAGAGGAAAAAGAGTCGGTTCATGATTTACAGTCTAAGCCAAAGAAAAGCCTGACAAGCCTGTTTCTATTTCATCTGCTCTCACTGAAGTAGATCAGGAAACACTTTACCCTTAATATAGCTAAACCTGTCTCCCTGTACGGGGAGTTAGGACTTAGAAGCAGCTTTCAAAAATCTTGCAATGGGGATCAGGGCCTTAAATCTTAAGGACAGAGTGGGGAAGACAAAGGTAAAGTAGAGCCGAAAGACCTGAGAATAGACATAAACTGGAAATACAAGTGGCACAATCAGGACAGACACAAAGGGGGGTGACCTCCTCTCTCCTTCCAGAGGGAAGGGGGGGCATGTGCGTGGGCGCGATTAAGGCAGGGCCAGTGATAAGTGGGAGTTTCACTGCCTGACCTCCACGTAGTTAGCAGGGAACAGCCCGTAGGCCCCTTTGCACACGCCCCTCCACCAGCCCTCATCGATCATTTCGATGTTGGTGATGATGTCATCAGGGTCAAAGGAGATCTCGTCATCACCGGCTGGAACATACAAGTGAACATTTTATAGGCGGTGCACTCTATTTCAATTTTGCTATAAAATTTGTTTTTGTTTTCCACTCATTTTCTCACCTGTATTTTTTGACTTGTAACTGACCAAACTAACCTTCAAGATGCACATAGGCATAGTATTCAAAAAATATGATGTTTTCTAGATACAAAACTGGGGAGCACAGAGAGAAGACAATGAGAAAAACCAAAGCACCCTATCTCTCTGTGGCAGTATGGCTCAGGGCCATGAGGCCAGTGGAATGTGCTGGAGCACTGCTGCCCGGGCAACTCTGCATGTGGATGCAGGGAGCTGACACATTGAGCACAAAACAGCCACACTCCTAATACAGCATACACTACAATACACCAGCAGCTCATACCCATCTTTCCAACATTTTCCTTCTCACACAGGGGCTGTCCGCCCCCACTGGGCCCAATGGCCCTGTTACAGGGATGACTCTTTCACTCACCGGCCTGGTAATCATACAGAGCCACTGCAGTCACGCCCAGGTCCTCCCCATACTCTGCATAGTTCTGGCCATCTGAAGAAAAACACATTAGAGTTGGGTGCTGTTTCTATAAATATCCAGCTGCGTAACAGGAGAATACTGTATGTGGAAATTAGTAGTATAGATTGCCCTGGATAAATAGGCCATGAATTGATATATGAGGCATTTTCACCTCCTTGGTACTGGGCATCATCGTCGGTGCTCTGGTAGAGTGGCTCTTCCTGGGCAGGCTGCTCTGGCTCCACCTCGTACACTTGGTCCTGGGCCTTTGGGACAGTGGGCTCTGCCTCATACAGATCAGCTCCGTTCTCCACTGCACCCTCATAGGTAGGCTCTTCATACACAGCAGTGTCCTGCAGGACAAGCATGCCATTCTCATGTTATAGAGTACCTATAGGGTGTGCAGAGCTCTGCTGCTTAGCTGGGGATTGGGTCCCAGGACAGACATAAGCTACCTTCTCATTCACCCTGGCAATTTTGAAGCATGTGTTATTATACTGTCTGTCAGGTCCCATATCAAACTGAGCATTAGTCCAGTTTTATTTGTCAACATTTACAGTATCTGTCATTCTGTGCCATTGAAAGGAAACCCAACACAGAATTGACCTTCATCTGCAACCTAAAACAACAACCATATGTGGCCAGAACCCCTTAAGAACTGCTGATGTTCCATGAACCTTCACTGCTACTATTTACCAGTTCCTCAAGTGGACTGTGACCCTGAAGAACCAGGGTTGCCAGTGGCTGAAGTTCACATCCATAGTATGATGTCACCTGCTTGGTTTGACGCTCACCTCATACACAGGGCTGGCGGGCTTCTCCTCTTGTGGGGGCTCAGCAGCTGCGGCTGCGGTGGGTTCTGGGGAGGGAGGCTTCGCTTTGGCCTGCTCCTGTGTCAAAGCAGAGAGACCATGACTTTCCAGAGAAACACACACAGCCTCAAAGGGCAAAATAGGTCTATGCTACCCATAAAATGAAAAACAGCCCTTCCTTCTGCCACATGCAGAAGGTGACACTCAGGCCTCTTTTCCACCAATGCGAACTACGTGCTAGTTCTGGGCTGGTGCTAGTGCCAGTTCAGAGTTGCTTCAACTCGCACACCTTCTAAGAACGGGTTTGCTTTTCCATGGGCTTTCCATGGGCCACGTCATTACGTCACTGTATATGTCTGTATACGTCTCCGCTGTCCCGCTTGCACCAAGCTAGCAGTGGTGGCTGGTGAGCTGGAAACAGCTTGGGAAAGCCCAAACACTACCTTTAAATCTATCATTACTTTCAAACTGTTCCCCTTTATCCTCCTTGATTAAGAATAAAACAAATAATTAACGGAATAATCGACACCAATGGCGTAATTGGAATAAATGATTATGCTCGCGAAACACCACAGATTGTTTGTGGTTTGTGCGCTTGCGAAAGCTACAACGTGAGATCGTTTAATTAACGAGGATGGCATTTATCATTTTAAATTACGTTAAATTCTCATGACACATCACAGCTTTTGTGAGGTCTGTGTTCTAAACGTTATTGTTCATTGCACCCAACCTAATCTAAAAGTTTATTCTCAGTAATTTAAATCGATCTAACTAAATTTAGCTCTGTTTTGTAATTTGAATTTTGTAACACAAGCAAGCTATAATGTGAAACATTTAAGAGAAAGCTTTGCGATTACTTGCCACTTAATTATTCAAATTCCCATCCTTGTTAATTTAAACAGTCTCATGCTGTAGTTTTCGCAATAGCACATAAATTTCAGACAATCTGCAGTGTTTCGTAATCATAGTGTTTCGCTAGCTTGCAGCTGCCATTGCAAGCTAGCGGGAACAAACAACAAAAGCAAGAGAACAGTGCTTTAAAAAACAAACTTGTCCACTACACTTTATACAATGTTAGCCTTTTGTGAAGCCAAATGTTAAGTGACGTTGGTAGGTGAGTCAATGGCAATGTTAAAAAGTAGCATGCTAACGTTAGCTACTGTTACCAAGGTTATGGTAGCTGGCTAGCAAGCTGTTGGTCAGCTAACATTACCCAAGCAAGCAAAGCTACCAATTTCTCACATCAATGATACAAACGTCGAACATAACATTGATGTGAGAAATTAGTAGCTATGC
Organism: Megalops cyprinoides; assembly: GCF_013368585.1. NCBI lineage: Eukaryota > Metazoa > Chordata > Actinopteri > Elopiformes > Megalopidae > Megalops > Megalops cyprinoides. Next base: position 24,359,163 of record NC_050590.1, on the reverse strand, counting down.
TTGCTTGGGTAATGTTAGCTGACCAACAGCTAGCTAGCTAGCCATCAATGTTACCTTCATAACATTGATGTGAGAAATTAGTAACTCGGTAAACAGCTAAGAAATACACAGTTGGGTCGCAACAAGGTGAAACATTTGAAAAAGAAAACTGGTTTTTCTTCTTCTTTTTAGGCAGACTAGACGCTACACTAGCTCTGATTTTTTTAAAAAATGGCGGTCACAAAGTTTTATTTGGTCTTATTGATCACGATAATCCCACCCCCAGCCCCTGAAGTAGCCGTTCTTTGTTCTAGACCAGCAAAGTGTTGGTGCCACTCTCGAACCAGTTTTCCTGGCCGAGAGCCGGTTCTTTGGCTGTCGAAATGCGAAGAACTGGTTCAAGATTAGGCACTGGCTCCGAGGCGGCCCTCGAACTGCCTTGGTGGAAAAGGGGGATCAAAAGAAAACACCAACTCTCATTATCAACTCTTTATTGTAATGCAAATGCCTCATTCACAGTTTGCAAGTTCACAGACCAACCTACCTTGTAATACCAGTTTCAACCATCTGAGAGAACTGCCTCAATTTTAACCCATGGTCTTGGGGAGAGGGGACACATATCCCACTGGTACAGTGACATCCAAGTGACAGTGGAGTTTAGGGGGCATTCCCTTTCCCTGTACCTCTATCTTTCTGCGGGCGTCCTCCTGCTCCTCCTTCTCCTTGGCTTGTCTGCGCAGCCTCTGCTCCTCTGCTCTCTTGCGATCCTCCTCCTCCTTCTGCTTGGCAATGTTCTCAAACCGTGCCTTAATACTGCCAGTGCTGGTGCCCGCTACATGGGATCCAATCAGAGGAGAATGCCCAATTAGATAATCAATGCCAAGTCAGATAACACTGAAAGGAGACCGTCCTCTACTGTTTACCTTTCCATTATCATATACAGATTGCAGTTCTAAGTGCATCTTAAAATGGCTTTCAAGGTTTCATTTTGTGGAAAACACCCCAAGTAATTTCATGTTACAATGAAAATTAATCAATGCGTCGAATGTCCAACCAAATACTTTTCTTTTAGGACCCTAAGTGAAATTACATGCCCTTGACATCATATAAACTTGAAAAACTTAAAACCATTTTTTGGGCTCCTGGAGCTTCGGTAGTAATCATCAGCGAATATACGAAGCTTCGGCCCGGGGGGGGGGGGGGGGGGCGCTGAGCATGACTCGGGAAGGACTCAGGCAGACATTTCTCCGTTCTCGGCTCAGATGGACGGCATTGCGCTGCAACACGTGTCTTTCGGTTTAATTAAAGGCTAGGGGTTGGTTGAAACCATTATGCCCTCTGTTTGAGTCCCAAAGTAGGAACCAGGCGATCACCGGCTCCTTTTCATTTCCCATCACCGTCTCTGCTGATGGAGCTGTGATATTTGAAAATGGTCTCAAGCCCCTCCGGAAGCAAAGAGAAGCATGGCATCGCTGCAGCTAGCATCCTTCCAGGGTGACAAACTTAGCTAGGGGTTGGTGGAAACACTTAGACCCTCCGTTCGAGTCCCAAAGCATGAGCTCGGCGATCGCCGGCTACTTTCTCATCACAGTGATGTTCACTGCTGTGAGTGAGTGGGATGTCAGGTGCCCAAGCTGAGGTGGTATATATTTCCACATTTTAATAGTGCAATTAAAAAGTATAAATATAGTACAAGAATGTGCTGACAAAATGTATTTTGCATTTCACCTTTATTGATAGCCTAAAAAAAATGAATATCTGAATCCCAAAATTGAAAACCGAACAGCTACCCAACGAATATCCGAATAGTCAAATATTCGGGTCCAGCCCTATTTGATAACTATGCAAATTCAAAATTTTCTGTGTGAGAGTATCTGACAAGCAAGTACATAATGTAATGCAATATCATGCAATGTAATGATCACTGGTATTCTTGCCATTATTTGAGGACACTGAACAATGTGTGTAACCTACCTGCTTCTACAGGTTTAGTTCTCTGATAAGCAGGGCTTGGCTTTTCAACCTCTTCAAAAGTACCTGCACTCTGCAAAGCAAACAGAAGAAATAAGCTTAACTAAGAACAACTGAAACAAAGTAACTGAAGTTATTTCTGAGCGTCTTCCTTAACAAAGTTGCATAAACAGTTTATACCAATGAAGTATAAATGTATTACCAATGCTTTATAGTTATAAAATGTAATTGTAATATCACAGTCCATATAAATTCATTAAAGCATCTTCAAAACCTTTAGTCACAATTTCGAAACATTTACTAAAACAAGTAAATGTAATTTTATCAGCTAACTGAACACGTGCTGTCTTTATGCAAAAATTCCAAAAAAGGTAATTATGCTGAAAATGTCCCTTGATTAAATCTTCATTCATTTCCAATAACAATGCTTTAAGTTACCAACATGCATTATATTTAAGATCAAAGGGAGCCTGGGGGATCAAATTAAGTAGAACACATTTAAGTACCTTATCCATTCTGTCTTTCTGGATTCCGTATTTTCCGCCAAACCCTTTGGAGTAGTCTAAAACAGCACACAATTTCACCATTATCACCAGGAAGAAGACATGTACATTCTCTCAATAAAAGGTAGAAAGATAATGAGCAACTCATGCAAATCTTAAAGAGCCGAGCCAAAAAAATATTGAGTAAAAACAAATTGTAACAAAGTACAATTCTAACAAAACAGACAAATGAACATTTCCTGCTGCCTGCTAAATGGCTCATGGCACCATTGTGGCTCAAGCAATGCATCAGAAGCCTTGTTTTGCAGACAGGCAACTGGCAGGATGTGACTATGCAAGCATGCATATGGCATTCTTATAGCATGGTCCAGAAGCAGATGAGGGCTGTAATAAGGTCATGAGTCATCACATTCAAAAAGGCAGGGACAAGAGAAAGGGGGAGAAAGTAAAATGAAGAAGGAGACTTCCAAATCTGCAGCCCTCTGCTAGCACAGACTGGGACACTTACAATCTCTACAGACAAAGAGCCAAAAAATTCGGGACTACAAAATTCCAAGAATGTCTATGATGGCAGACAAATTATTGTTTTTTTTTTTTTTACTGGAATCTGTACATTTCTTTTCATAATGTGTTGCTAACAATACATGACATGTTTAACAACATCATAAAGCACAAGACAGTATGTAAACATGTGTCACTATATGGAATGTAATGCAGAGACAATCTAATAGTGGAATTGTGAACCACTGTCAAGAGTATCACACATACTGTACACTTGCCAGTAGTAACACCCACTGGCCAGCTGGTGGCTGTAAACCCAGGGCTCAAGGTGATTTAAATGTGTCTGTGTGGAGTAAGGATGATGTTTCTGTTACATCTGTGATATGAATGTGTTTGTGGGCAAGGGTAGGCCTTAGCCCTGGCTCTGTGCTGTAGAGAGCTGCAGGTCTGCCTTGTAGTGAGTGGGACTGTGCCTTGCTGAGACTGGTGTTTGGCCAGTTTCTCCTTGTGCTCAAAGCCCAGGGCACATTTGTCCTGCTTCTCCACCTCTACCCCGTATTTCCCTCCGAACCCCCGCTTATAATCTGAAAAAGTCCATGGAGCCACAGGGGAGGGGAGAAGAACATCAAACTCCGACAAACACACACATAACACAGGACAAACTAAACAGTGTTAACCAACAGGTAGTTAGGACAGCACACACTTATGTATTAACAGCCATTTCCCTTCCATGAGAATTTCTCTGATAGTGTGAAACAATGGAGAGGGAAAATTGAATACACAAGCTTATGTATGTAACCCTGTATAAAATACTGCTTCAACACTTTCTGACAAGGCAGTTAACCTAAATTGCCCTTGCTGTAGAAATGGGTACAGCATTTACCGTGAAGTGAGTGAAGGGATGCTATGTAATGGCCATAGCCACCTCACCTTGTTAATAACATACTGGTACTGGAAAAGCATTTGCCTTTGATCAAATCTTAAAAATAGTTTTCATCCAATTTTGTGAGAACACAGCACAGCAGCTTGTACAAAACATACATATCTGGCCTTTGATCTTAATACTCCTGAAATATCAACAAAGAATTATGCTTAAAGTAACAACTGTTGTGTACCAAACAGTCAGCAAGCTTTTATTAGACATCTTTAAGGAGAATGAGATTTCCTCTGTTGCTGCCACGCTTTTAACTGTGAGACCTTGTAGCATCGGAGTACTTTCATGGAAGTGAAACTATAGCAAAACATCACACAGAACCTTTTCACCTATTTATACCAAATCACATTCTCAGTTCTCCAAACCTTTCAATGACCAAAACCACCAGTGGACATCAAAACAGTTATACTATAAAGGTGCTCCACACATTCTTTGAGCGTGGGCAAGAAACACAAACGCAGACATGAGGGACAGTCTGAATGTATACACAGGTCCTGAAGAGCCACCAACAGGACTCCATGTCATCCTTGATCCACTGCAACTCTCAGCAAAGAAATTAACTCAGATTAATGACTTGACCAAGGTGGATCTGTTTGGCATGAACAAACCAGGGCCATGACCATGACCGTGCTTCATGTGCTCATATGTAGAGCCTGTGTATTTGGGGAGGAGTGACAGATGGACTCTGGTACCTTTCTGGGACTCGTGAAGCTGCAGTTTCTCCTGGTGGTCCCAGCCCATGGCCGATTTGTCCTGTCTGTCAGTCTGCACTCCAAACTTCCCTCCAAAGCCCTTCACATAATCTGAACACACACACACACACATTATAATGATACAACAACACTGGTTCATACACTAATTATAAAGTGGGCTGCTATTAATCACATTCGACAATGAAAAAATAAAGAACGCCAATGTGGGAATTCATAGGTGCCATGTGCCAATGGAGGATGTTACAAAGGAAAAACAAGGAAACCCTCAATGTCCTACAAAACTCTATACCCTGGTGGAACAAGGCCAATTTGTTCCACCACTATGGACTCTCAAAAATCACTGGCAGATGACATAGCTGGCTTCCAAACTGGGCCATAGGGCTCAGCATGTACCTGAGACAAGTACTTTTACTGGCTGAGCTACTCAGGAGCCCCAGTTACCCTTTTTAAAGAAACATGATATTCCCAAAAGAAAGAAACATGATATTCCCAAAAAAAATATACATTTTAAAAATGTCCTATACTCGAGGATAAGTCAAAATTGCTAATGCTAATGATGCGGTATAAAGGGTGGGGGTGAGGGTCAAATTAAGCCATAGAGCAACAGGCAAATGGGTGACCCTACTTGATGTGACAATGTTGAAAAAAGTGGATCAAATGCTGGGCAGGTATCCAAGGGACTGAGATGAAGCTGTAAGGCCAATTTTAAGGTCATGACAGCTAATGCGTCCAAAGTACCAAGCAATTGCCATTCTGCTAAAAACTGTCAGTGAATATAATGTGGTAAGGTGATGCAGGCAAATAAAATACACTCTCCAGAAGAAATCAATTTTCAGGCCTAAATGAGATTTGATTTACAGAGATGGATTCACATTATAGAAAGAAAATGAGAGGATACCAACTACCAAGGTAATAATGTTAAATCCTTACAACTGGATTACAAAAATAAGCTTTACCAGAATGCTGACAGCCTTTTTGGAAAGGAAGAAAAAAATACTCCTCTTTAAGAGGAGGTGGCAATCCACTTATAATTAGAACTACCTTAGATTTGGGCCAATACGATGCCCAATGGTAGAGGTCTCTTACAAGTGCATGCACCCCCAACCAACTCAGAGTCTCTTGACCTGTGTTGGTTGAGGGTGCAGGGGGTAAAGGTAACTACCTTACTAATAAAGCACTTCAGTACACAGTTTCTGACCATGTGACCAAGCCTAAGAAACACAGCATCACTGCATCATGGGATATGCAAAAAAACACACTCTCCTAATATCACCTAACAATGTCAACTTCTCTTCCTCTTACAAATACTGAAGTGGAGAAGCTACTCCATTATACATCTGTCAAACCGTTTTCATTGAAATCTTCTGAAGGAATGCTCTTGCCTCACAGACATGCCTGGACAACACAAAGAATGAGCTGATTGCATTCTTCTGATACTTAACACACACCCAGGCAATCCTATGATTTTCTACAAAAATAACAATTGAGAAAAACAAAAAAATGCAGGAATGGATATTAATCCTACTGATTGTCTGACTGACAAAAAGTCCCCGTTAAAAGCCATTTCCCTTTAGCTGAGCAGAAGTGAAATGGTTGACAAACCTTTCTGGGACTCGTGCTTTTCCGTTTTCCCCTGGTACTCAAAGCCCACTGCACTCTTGTCCACCTTGTCTGTTTCCACGCCGAACTTTCCACCAAAACCTTTCGCATAATCTAATAAACCAGAAGAAAGTAAGTCACACAGAGCAGGCCATGATGCTAGTAATCCACAGAAGAATGGCATTACAATTAAGACTGCAGACTGACGAAACTAACATGCTGGCTAACATAATTTTTCCTTAAATGAACTGAGTTTCCTGAATTGAGTGATATTTCTGTTGTGAAGCTGTCACATAAATACAAATTAGGGTGTCGTTACAGTAGCCAGGAGAAGCTCAGCAAACCTCCGATGGGGAAATAATGCACAAAAATTGAGACTGTGATAACTTTCCACCAAAGCAGAGAACTGAAAATTATTCTATCTACTAATGCATGAAACAAAAATGTACTGTTTGGAGCATCGTGTATGAAACTGGAACTTTATTATTTACAGTAAATCAATTAAAATGGTTCAGTAATCAACAAATGCAAAACATGCATTAAGTAGACAGCATTAATAAGTGCAAAACTGTGGAGATTCTCCTGATATTGAAACAGCACCTGTGGTGCTACCTTTTTCACACTCCTGAAAATGCAATATAGCACCACCTGAGAGAATAAAATGATGGAGCAAATGACTTTTGCAATTAAAGACACGCTTGCTCAGGCAGGAAACATGTAAAGCAAAAAAATCTTACACTGTTCTTGCATAAGCTTGAACCAACCTGGAAGGGGAAGGTTTTAAACCACTGCAAAAAAGGGAAACAAACCTTTCTGGGACTCGTGTTTTTCTGTTTTGCCCTGGTAATCGAAGCCTACTGCACTCTGGTCAACGCGGTCCGCTTGGACCCCGTATCTCCCCCCAAACCCTGTAGTGTAGTCTATGTGATTTGAAACAGTGAAAGCGATCAAGCAGGTGGCAGCTACAGCAACTGCAAAGCCACACAGTGGTGCAGTCTGCATGGGAGACATCAATGGGCGACAGTTTAATCACAGCAAAAGAAATCAAGAACATGGTTTCAAGCAGAAAACAAAAGGGATGGAGAGGCATTTGCAGTGTTAAGGTCCAGCTCCAGGTTCAAAGAAACTTTAGGGAAAAATATGAGAAACTTCTGCACAGTACCTGGTACAGATTTAGCAGTGCTGGAAAACTAGAAACTATTTAGCAGTTATGAAGCCTGCCTTCTCAATGAAAAAAACACAGCTGAATCAAAGGTGTAGCATTTTAGCAAAGTGTGACATAATACAAAAATGCCAACCTGCAACACATTGAGCAACATAAGCTGAAAGACAGGGTGGCATGTCTGCTAGATGAGCTGCTCTAGTTACTGCAGGGCAGCAGGCAGGTCAGCAGTGTCCCTTATGGTCAAGTAACATTTCAAACATTGATTACATTCATCCATGTTTGTCAACTTTGATTTTGACTCATTATAGATTTAGGTTTGTTTCCATAGGGGAGAGCTGCAGCAAAGGGAAATGCAGTCCTATCCCCTAACTACAATTGAGCTTTAGCGTAAGAATATGTGGCACCTTTCTGCGATGCATGTTTCTCAGTTTTGCCAGTGTACTCGAACCCCACCGCCGACTGCAAGAGGACAGGAAGGTGAAATATACTTGATTAGAAGAGTCATGACCTACAGCAAAGCAAACATTTAGCACTCAAAGTTCTAAGTTTGTTTTCCTGAAGGATATGCAGATAACAGTTAAGTGAGCTCACAAGATATGAATTTATATTCCTCACTTCCCAGAAAAGTGCTAATTAAAACACTACCTATCTTGTTCATATCACAAACAAATATTTCTAGAGACACTTCCTCTTCATAAACAGGTCTGATTGGATCATGTATTTTGTTACCTATTCACTCAATTATGGTCTGTTAATTACCGATATAACCTTCACATCTCCACAAAGGGGTACAAGTTCAACAAAAAATGCATAAATAATAAAGTAAAGATTAAGACCATATACTAACTCCATTAAGAGTTTGTTTTAAAGCATCCGAAACCCATAAACTGGTGGTCATCTCAGAATAAGAATGCAAACGTCATTTCCTTCTGTGTTCTTAGGGTTTTGTTAATGTGAATGTTTGACCTTACCTGGTCAACACGATCCGCCTGCACTCCGAACTTGCCCCCAAAGCCTTTTGAGGTGTCTGTCTGGGAGCAGTGCTTGGACAGTTTGCTCTGATACTCATGGCCTACAGCAGACTGAGAAGGGAGGCTTGGTCAGATAAGAGAGACAAAATGAGGTTCACATGCTGTCTGACAGCCTTCTAATATAGGAAAAAACAAACAACTTGAGCACTAGTACTCAGCTGATTTGATCCCATCTTTCCCTTCTTAGAAGAGACCTAATGGGCCACTCTTGCAAGCATGCAATTATACTCTTTCATGGCTTGATTCATTTCAGCAAAAGGAGGACAAGGAGGGATAAAGTGGTATTAAAAAGGGCTCAGAAAAAAGGGCATGTGGTGATAAATCCCAAACATGTTACCAACTGCACAAAACAACATAAAGCATCTGCTGAGTCCAACAATAAAATCCCAAACTGAGGTATTCTGTGTTGTGAACTGCAGGTGTGAAAAGCCTACTCCCTTTGAGCACACACTGATCGCCCGGTTTGAGGGTTGACCTATGGGCCACCGCAAAGCCACAGACCCTGACCACTAACACCACAGACGCACTGAACTGTGCGCTAATCCTTTCACGCTGCCACTGACCTGGAGGCCAGTACTATAATGTGTGCTCCCTCATTAGGATGGTGCTAGCTCATCACATTGGACTCTAACTGCAGGGGTGGTGACAGACGGGCCTGAACCCTAGCCTCACTGAGTGTGTGAACTGTGAAGTCCCCATGGGTGTTGTCCCCTTCATGCAGCAGACTGCCGGATGCCTCATTCTGTTGGTGTTGGCGGTGGCTTGCTGACCCAGGAGATCGGGTGGCGCGTGCACACACACATGGTGAAAGCAGGTGGATTGTTCCACCAGGAAATAACACCATAATTAATGAGTGTTAGAGGCAGGACAGTGCCAGCAACCAGGGAACATAATGGGCCTCAAACGGTGAGGATTACATCAGCTATGGCTGCCAGGAGTTCTGGCTTCACAGAGCAAGAGAGCCTGAGCTCATTTCCTGTTAGTCAGCGAGTGACGGACTCATTCATGCAGGCCAATAAATTCTAAGAGCATTAAACCGTAATCAGAACTGTAATACTTTGATGTTAAATTAAATATTGCACACTGGACTAATCCAAACCATTGACCCATCTCTGCAAACTTCAATGCTGCAATACTTTTTTATTTTGGAACAGTTTGATGTGATCAACATTGTGATCATTTCTATATGTTTTCAAATCTCTCACTTAACAAGGTGAGGAGAGTCACAGAGCCTGATAATTTGCCAGGCTGAAAACACAGTGGAGAATTCAAAAGGCAAAACATTTTAGAGAATTTCACTAAAGTGCTGATGGAAAATGAAACCCCAAGACAGTGCAAAAGTATCCCAGTTCCTCGGAAAAAGGACTTTACCTCTCATGAGTATCACTGCTGGACATCTGAGGTTCAAGCAAAACCCAGGTCTGAGACAAAAGTATATTGGCTTTTATCTAACTGTATGCTCAAAGCTAAACAAAACCATTTAAAACATTTTATATTACACTCAGCATGTTTAAAGAGGTCAGGCCACTGAGTCTTCAGAAAGGTCAGCGAGTGCATTGACAATGAATATTGTCTCTAAGCTGCTACCACAGAAGCCACTGTTGCCGATACCTGGATACCAATATGATGCTCTTTTCCCTGGCTGACACTTGATCATCAACTGTAAGGTTTTCTTTCTTTATGGACTTATTGCAGGAGCTCTATAGTATCTTCTGTTTTCCACTCTGTTAGTATGTAACAACTCATGCAGTATATGTGTATATGCCTCAGAGTGAAATATTTAAATGCAAAGTGTGGTGTTTGTAACTCCAGTTTTGTTCCAGAAAATAAAATTGTCAATATGCCACTGAATACTGCACACACTCTGCTGTCACTGTCAAGAAGTCAAGAAGCTGTGTATTTCAACTCCTCATTAAAGGATTTATCAACCTCCTCAACAATTCACTTGCTTGAAAGAAATCCAGACACAATCTAAGTCTAATGTTGCTCATCAGCATCAGTTCTATGGGTAAAAGTAGGTGTTTTTACCAGGGTTACATCACTCAAAATTCACTGTATACACATGTATAGACTGCAATAATAATAGTAACATAACAGAAGATGTCAGTTACCAGTGAAGAAAACTAGAAAGAATTTATGACTGTCCAGGTCCTTACATAATCATGTCTTCAGCTGTAATGTATTTGTGGAGTCATCTTTCCCCCAAAGTATAAGCTGAAAAACATCACTTAATTTCAAGCTGTGATCTATCATTATTGCTGAGGTTGCAATTGATTTGTTGTTTCTGCCAGGGTTTTCAGTAAGTGTTTGGCAAATCACGCAAGACATTCACATTGAATTTTATGGAAGTATTTCCTGACACTGACCACCATCAGGCATGCATTTTTCCAGAATGTTGTAGGGAAATACTCACATGACATAATGCTCACCTTGTCCATGCGGTCCTGCTGCACCCCAAACTTGCCCCCATATCCATGGGAGGCCTTGGGCATGTTCTCCAGCTCTTTCTGTTTCAGCTGGATGTGCTCCGTTGACACATTCTCACGCAGTTTGTGGATGCTGGGGAAAGGAAGCCACAGTCAATGTCTTGCAGTCAGCAGCCTCCCTCTACACGTAAATGGCACTGGAGCCATGGGGCATTTTGGAAACACACTTTACAACTGTACTTTGGCTGGCAGAGATTTGTTTTCTGTAGGGAAGCTATTTCAGTTTGATGTATGCCCCCTCCCATTTACGTTACATTTACACATTGTCATTTTAGCAGATGCTTTTATCCAGAGCAACTTCCAATGTGGCTTCCATTTAACAACTTCCATTTAACAAAACAGCACAAAATGTTGTACAAAATAAGGACATGTACATAATTCATCATGTAGAGTGCAATATTTCCATTATGATTAGATTGAAAAACAAAACTACAATATAATAAAATTATTTAAAAGTACATAAAAGGGGAACACAATGCTGAACGACACAAACACTAGCTCACCTGTCCATTTTAACAAGGCTAAGGATAAGTTTTCATATTATGACTGCAATGGTACTAGAGGTGTGTTTTATAGATGTGGTCTCACTACAGAGTTCCAAATTTTATTTGCCTTGCTCTGTCATTGCCCAGCTGAAATCAAACGTCAGCATAATTCTTGCAAATGTGTCATTAAATCTGTATCAAAGGGACGTACATTGAGGGGATGGTTTTACAATGAAAATAAGACCATGACAGCAAACAGTTACCCACTTTATGTGTTCCTGATGTCCTGAACCCTCCACAGTCTTGGCACCCCAACGCTGTTCCTTCTCTGTTATATCATTCTGTTTAAAACAGAGACGAAGTCATTCCAGCAGGAGAACATGTAAGTTGCGAATCCTGGTGTCAGTTTGTGGCATTATGAAACCAGAATTGAAAGAGGATTGTTCTAGTTGTGGCAATGTTTTTAGCCCCTGACAAGATCTCATTAACATGGTCTTCATGGCCTAAGGTTGCTGTCAGAGTGTAAAAAATAGCCTAAATGATTACCAGCCATTATTGACCATACATTTTTAGACATACAGATGGGACTCAATATAAACATCTAGAGATGGTCACAAATGTTAAGTCGCCAAGTTCTTCCTGACCTCCCCAAACCCTGTTGAACAAGACTGGAATGACAAAGACACTCACTATCCAAAAACCAAATAGGAAGCAATCAATATTGAAACTCTTCTCAACACTATAACATGTCAACTCAGCATAACACTGAATCAGCTTTAACATAGAACCTCTTGGGTGTCAAGCTTGTTCCTCACCTCAAAGTCTGGGTCTGTCTCCCAGTCATCTCCACCATCATTTTCTTGAAGGGTGACAGACTGGCCAGCTGCTGCTCTCCACATCTGAGGAAGCAAGTTGAAAACAGTGCAACTAGCCTTTCAACACAGCCACACCTGACTGGCGCATTTTATAGTTAACAAACTGACATTCAAACACAAACAAAACAACGATACAATTAGCTACTGTTGCATGTGTAGCTAATGTATTTTTTCCTTGCCTTACCATGTTACCAAGATACTGGTCAAAAACACCCTAAGCACCAGGTAACTAAACCTTACCCTGAAAAGCTCGCCTTTTAATTCCGTATGAATTAAATCAGTTTGAACGAATAATGCAGAAAAAAGAGAATTCACAGCACAGTGAGGTAAAAGAATTTGCGTGATAAGTTATCATCTGCTTTGGACAGTGCTGTGGCCCTGATCGGGCAGTGGATGACTACTCTCACTAAGTGAACACTTATCCCTTCATACAAGAGTGCTTCCTGACTCAGCGGGAACAACCCTGGCAATAAAAGTAGCATCCGTCTCCAATGCCCGGGCTGGGAGAGCTTCTACGTGGCCGCTCTTATCCCGTGGGGATGAAAAACCCACGCCGTTTTTTGGTCTGCCGCTCCCTCTGCTGTAGCGTAATGTTGCGGTATGTACCAAGGTCGGTGTTATGGGACACGAACACCTTCCGCCAAACAAAGTTGCTCAACACCACACCCTGTTCCAACTTGCTCTACACTGTGTCTCATTTCGGTACCAGATTAGAATGCTGCAACTGAGCAAAGAGTGTAAATACACACCCGCATCTGGGGTTAACGTTAGCTAACTTGCGAACAAGGGACCCAGACCAAAATGTGTTTGAGCTGATAGGAGATTTTTCTACCACTGTTCAATATAGAACTTACAAGGAAACAAAAACACTGTTCTTGAGCTATGACATCCACTTACAAATATACCTAGCGAACTAGCTATATAACTAGTTACATATAAAAGCGCGGCCTATTTAATTATGTAAATCTAATATATATTAGCTATATATTGGCGACAACCACTAACTGAATTAACGTAACAACCTATGTCAAAATGTTAAAAGTAGGCCATCAGGTTATATCAGTCATCGACTTGCAAATCTGATTACCGCAATGCAAATTGCATGTAAGTGTCACTTATTCAACTAACGTTAGCTAGTAGGCTAGCTAAATTATACAATAATCCAGATTCCATCAACACTGTCTATGCTATCGCGTTAAGAAACAGTGTTAAGAAAAAGTTAAGAAATTTATTGATGCATGTCATTCTTTCCCAGTCGTTTTGGTGGCTAGCTAGCTGTGGTTTACTGAATTCCACCCATTGCATACTCAACAGCATTATAAGGAAAAAGGCCATACACCATAGCAAGCCAACATCAGTTGAGACAACTGCCTTCCACAGGGCGATGGTCAGACATTCAAAAGGCGATCTTTAAACAAAGCTCTCACACACGAAATGCATAGAGAACATTCATCGACACATTTCCTGCTGGACATTCCATCCCCTCTCTCGCTCTTTCCCCTTCATGATACTGCTCAATGGAATTTTCTGGCTGCATATTCTATCGAAAAGCGCACGAACTCGTCAAGTGCAGGTTCTTGGCTCACGGCGGGACGACTGCACACACTTACGTTTTCAGCAGGTTCTCCTATTCAGAAATTTAGACAAAATTGTTGATAAAAAATACGTCAACGCAACCTCTGCTCCCTCTGTCTCTGAGGTGAAACGGGTATAGCTTTTTTCCTTACAACTACTCTTCCGGCTCTCCCAACATTCCAACTTCCTGCTTTAAACTCAACAGCACCACCTGGGATCGAAAAAGGGGAAGTGATTGTTGCTCATTGGAGCAGCACCAGTTACGTTTGGAGTAGCCCCGTTTACAAGCAGCACGTCACTAAACTGAATTGTCTAAATGCTTAAAACTAACAATGAGGGAATTCATACTATAAAGGTTCGCTAATATATATGTCCAGCATGTGCATAAAATAGTGTAAACTATTCAAGTAATTTAACGATTTAAACCATGCGTGTCTACTTTGTTTAAAATTGTAAGTATAAAATAATGTAATTTTAACTGAAGCATTCCCATGCATGTTATTCTCATACTGCTTTTCCGATGTTATAACATAGAAAATAATAGGCTGGAGAGGTGTATGCGTGTTCGTTACGACCGCTGACTCGCACCATGGAGCATGTTGATTGTTGTCCACAAAGACATTCAGACGCCCATATCAAATTTCAACACATCTGTTTTCAGCACTGGCTGCTCTAAGCCGAGCTATTGTGGGGTTAACGCGGCAGGCAGTTTGCAAACTTGCAAACGTCATGTCCTTAACTGGCGGCTGATTTTGCTGTGACTTCAGCTGCGCGGGTTTCGTGCCGAGCGAATTCTTTTACGTCATCGAATGTAGCAGAGCAGCAGAGTGGCTTCAGCAGTGACGTCACTCAATTAGACTTGGATAGCTAGCGCTGTTGCCGATGGAACAAAGGGGCAAATTGACTTTAGTTCAGCTGGTAACAATGTTGGACATTAGAATTTAGTTGTGCGATGAGAACAGAGGTTCGGATCTTCGGATCCCATTCAGTGGCCTATCTGGGCAGATTGTTTAAATCGCACACATTCGTTATCCTTGCCCATTGCTCTCTATGCAAGGAATCAAGAGGCATCCAAGTCTATTCTCCACAATGGCTCTGTTTGGTCTTACATGGCATGATGTACCTTAAATATAAGCTATTACAACACAACTCAAAGGAGCTAAGCTTACAAAAAACAAAAATTTTCAATAAAATCCTTTTGTTAGTTACTTTTGTGTAGGGTTTTACAGAATATTGAGGACAGATCGATTTTTATTGGGATAAAAGACAAATGCAGTAAGTTTTTACTAACAAAGACTTAATCTTTTTATTGGCAGTGGAAAATTTAAGTTTCAGTATTTTATTAAACACAGGCAATAAATAATACTGTGAAAAATAGTTCAAAAGTATAAGGAAGGCTTTACATAATTTGTGTTACAAAATTATGATTTAGGAGCAGAAAGGACAGAACATGACAGTAACAGAATCTGAATTGTGCATAAATGTCTAAATCACAAATTATTCAAACATTCAAAGAGGTAATATAATTGAGTACACAGGGGTTAAAAGCAACCTTTAGTTTAAACGTGTCTCTGATTTCTCAATACCATTCATTAACCTATACACTGAGAAATCTGTTTCATGACAACTGAATAAATTTCAGAGACACTCCAGCCGTCACGATGTGAGAAAATGGTAACTGCTATACAAATAATGTCATAGACAAAAATGAATAAATAAAACCAAAGCAAGGCTTTGACTAGGCTTTAACTAAGTCATCCAGCAATGCATTTGAAGGTTTCTGAAGAAATTCTGCCACCTTCTGACTCAACATTTGAAATGAGGCCACAGTGGGATTGGTCCTTCTAACAAAGAAAGCCATTGCATCAGCTCCTTTCCACATGTGTTTTCAATGAAGAGGGTACAAGGAATGGAGAGTTACTGTACAGCGTCTATGCTCACCAGAAATACTTTTCTCTTTGAGGACCTGGTAGCCCAACAGTGCATCCGAAAGGACTGATCATCCTCACTGTGTTTATGGCTTTTTCAAGGGTTTCTTTTGGTATTACAGTAAGAAAAGCAAATTTTACAGAGGTGCCAAGTTGACACAAATCTGGGGGGCCTAGTTGCGTCTGGTACTGTTTTAATTTTCCATTCTCACAATCTCCCCCCACATGCTCGCTCATGTGAAAAACTGTCAGTTAAAGGGATTCAATGGTTCTGATATGCAGGAAATGACATTGACCTAAAAAACAAAATTCATATAATTTAAAAACAAATGGATAAGGGAGTGAACAAAACACATTAAAGAACATGTTAAAAACACTTTTGCTGAATTTCCAAGATTACAGATAAAAGGGAAAATAATTATGTGGTCAATTCACAATCAGGAGTATAAAAACATTGATGCCTGTAGATAAATATACAAACCTCAGATTTGTAATACATTCAGTTACATACAATAAGGGCACAGGAGAATTTAAAAAGAAAAAACTGACAAAAAGATTCTTAATGAATAAACAGGCAAAATGATATACATTAGCTCTAAATAAATGAAATGTCCCATTTGTTTACATAAATATAACAAAATGTTCAATTGAAAATATTTTCTCTAGGGTATTTAAGAGAAATAACATTACTAATCAAACTCTGTAATAAAATATATAGTGTCCACATATGTCCAATATTCAGTCCAGACTCTGTGAAGGCTGAGTTCATCACCTGGATTTAAGTTGCATATATCACGTATAGAAATAGTCGGGGTAAACTGGAAACAGAGGAAAAAGGACAACCATTATTTTATGGATCTCACTGAAAAGACTAACACAGCTTCTTGGAGGTCAGTAGTTCCACCCGCAGTTTTAAACTAAGTTTTAAACTAACACATTCAATCATATTCATTAAACAGAGCTGTGATTCTGTGAGCTGTGAGTTCGTATTTGATACCAAAAGTCATCTACAGATACAGGAACTGAGATTTAGTTCACTTTAAACTTACCAGGGAAGGGTTAACAGGAGTAAGTCCTTACTGTAGCAGAGTCCAATCTTTGAGTCCCAGATACACTTCCTGTTTCACGGTATCCATAAAGACAACATGCACAACATGCAGTTAGTCAAATCCTACTGGTTAGTGAAACAAAGCAACACAGCTGATTAGTCCTCCACTGCTAAAAGCTGACAGTTTGCAATTCTCTAAGAAATACACAAGCAGTATGAGTAGTTTGGCTCAACAGTACCATCTTGCACTCAAACTCATTAGACACTGAGTATGTTCACAATGGCTGCATCCTACACTCTGCTCACTCTAATGATTTCTATGTAAAGAGATAGGAACTTGACTTAAAGATGAAGTGAGCAGGCTGCATTCTCAGGTTCTCCCCTCCTTCCCAAGTCTGGACTACTCTTGCAGGTTGCATCAGGGTAGTAAACACTTGATAACCAATGAGTTGTAACTCGTGCAGTTAGCCATTCTGGCACAAACTCATCTTACCGTCCATTTGCATGTTCTTTGGCTGCATACATGGCGAAGACATATTGTTTGTGACCCTGAAGTTGGCTGGAAGTGTTTCGGCGGACCCTGGTGACATCCCCCTCACATCTTTGGGTCGAAACTTCTTCCTCCAAGAGGGGGCCCTCCTGAGATTTTTGTCATCATCCTGAAAGTAAAGCGTATGGTCGCATCAACACATGCGAAAGGACAGTACTGGTCACAGCCTACTTAAAAAAAAATGTAAATGCTACAACCCATGCTAAACCAATCAAGTAAGCAAAGGGTAAACACCAAGCTACGAGGATGCTATGCTACAAAACACTAATGGCCTGTTCCATCTGAAAATATTTCAATTTCATATTTCAAGTCAATATTATGTACATCATAAGAGTTTAGGTCAGCTGTAAAGAATAATAACTGAAATAATGACTATGAATTAATGACTATGAACAATTGTGAATGCTGTGACTGTAAAAGACAAAGCCACCTAGGTTCTAGAAGCATATTCATAATAAGAAATGGTTCACCTTGAAGACAGGTCTATCTTTTAATCTCACCTCCTCTAGTCTCCTTTCTGTTCCTAGTGATAGAAGACAGTTGTACTCCTGCTCCAGAATGGCTCTTGCCTGCATTGGAGGAACAAGTTGAAATATGAAAGTTTATATTTCACTCTGCACTGGGGAACCTGAACTGCAACAGCTCTGTTCCATTCCACATGTCTGAGGCCAGGCAGAAATGTGGAATTGTGTTACTTCTCAGTTATCAAAAAGATCAATTCCCATGGCAGGCAGGGGAACATGGGAACCCAAAAACCCCGTTACCCAAAAACACCACAGTGAATACTGGATTTTATTCTGTATGACCAAACATTCAGTATCGCAAGGCTTGTAGTCATACTGAAACAAATGGGCTTTTTGCTTTGTCAGTGCAGAAGTGAACATATATTACTACAGAGGACTTTGGGGTTGGACTTCAGGGTTTAAACCCATCATTTCAGTGCCTATATTAGTTGGCTGGGCCACAGTGATCTTTTGCACAATAAGGCTAGATTGACTGTGACTACCAACAACTACACACCTTCAAAAGATGCACTACCTGGAATTCCAGAGCCCAAATATTGCCACCTGCTGGCTACAGAACTCTTCATTTATATGATAGCACTTTCTCTGGAGGACTTCAAAGGAAGTCAAAGGACTTCTCTGTCATCTTAAAACACATTATGGGTTGTTTTCTCTTATTTGTCCTGCACAACGGTTCACATTGTTGTCATCTGTAATAATACAGCAACCCACTGCCAAGGCTGCTGGAAGTGAAGTGCTGAACTGGGAAAGAGTGGATTACTATGCTTCATGTCTTTGTACCTGTGTGTTCTGGGTAGGGATTTGCAAGAGCAAGGCCAGTGCATTGTGGTCAAAGCTTTCATCTAAGGCAAGTAGGCCACCATGAACCCCACTCTCCAGCAGGCTGTTTGCATAGTCCTTCAGTCCAATGGACTGCACCCAGTTTATGACCCGCTCATTGCTCCACACCATTACATCTGAAATGACAAGGACAACCACACACTTTTTAAACCTTTTTAAACAGATTTAACAGAGTGCTCATCTGTCATAAACAGGGCAAAAAATCTGCCATGCTGTGGCTGAGGAGCTAACCTCTGAGCCCAGGGGCTCTAGGACACTACTGTTTCTTAGCAGCCAAACATGGATTATTTCAGAAAAAACACCAGTTTGTACCAGTGCATCAATGTCAACATTGTGTAAACACTGTTTTCCACATGACATACAGAGCTCCTCCTGTATCTTACAGTACAACATAGGCATTTTATCATCATCAAAAGCAAAAGGAACCAGTTTTCTACCTTTGACTTCCATCTGGGATTCCTCTCGCCTTCGCTCCAGCTCTTTTCTGTCGTAATTCAGACGTCGTAAACACATCACACCACACTGGAAACTATTTCTGTTGTGAAACAATACAACAGCAGATGATGTCTTCATAAATAGCACAAAGCTGTGTTTATACACCATTATCCAAGTCAGAATATTCATCTAAGGGGGGACTGGTACTGATTTTATTACCTAAACATTGTTTTGGTAGGTTACTTCTATTGATGCTTACATTGAATGAACTTATTACTATATTCCTCAAAGCAATCCCCTTATGCCTTCTGGGAACAGTACTCTAACAAAGGGGCTATCAGGATTCCAAGCCTCATCACAGTTTCAATTGACTTTTACTGTATGGGCTTTTTGTGTTGCCAAACAAGAAATGAACATAAAATACCTCAGAGGACTTTGGGGTTGGACTTCAGGTCTTAAAACCCTCTTTTCAGCACATATATTAGTTGGCTGGGGCCACAGTGGTCTTTGCCCAATAAAGCTAGATTTACTGTGACTACAGACAACTGCACACCTTCAAAAGGTGCACTATCTGGAATTACTGGCATTCCAGAGCCCACACACTGCCACCTACTGGCTACAGAACTCTTTGCTTGTCTGACAGCTCTTTTCAATGAGAAGGATTTCTAGTTGTAACTTTCTTATAAATTTTAGTGTTAAAACCCTCTCAAATTTATTTTTCTCCTCTAAATACGATACACGTTGGTTTGCTCATGGAAAAAAAGACAAAAAATTCCAGTAGTCCGTTTTGGAAAAAAGGATAACAATTTGCGAACTTGCTTACCTGTGAAAGCTATCGACCATTTTGAGCTGACCACGCAGATCCTTCTTGGTGAGGTGGTCCAGCATGCGGGCATCCACCAGGCACTCCATGAAGTAGCTGCGGTACTGAGGCAGGCCAAGACTGGGCAGCCATTCATTACCGATCCACTCATGGTTCATGTCTCCATACGCCAGTGTCTGCATACAGCCCATTGTCATGGAGGAATTCATATTACCATAATGTGCATCACTGCAATAATGTTTTATTTCACTACAGATATGACTACTATTCTTTTAAATAAGCATTTAACATCATAAGTGCTGCATTTTGTGGACCAAATGAGAAATTCTGGTGTGTAAATCAAAAACATCCTCATGAATAAAGATGACTAACAACTCATTTTTACAGTAAGATAAGCATGGAGAAAACACTTATGTGTAATGACAGGGTACGACTTTTAGATGTGCATTTTAACTGAGGAACAGTTAGTGGATGTAAACTGATGCGCCGATTTTCTGCATTTACTCTGACGCACTGCAAAAAATGCCTGTATATGCCGATTAGTCGCAAAGCAGAGGAATCTATTGACAGCTCTTCAAGGGAGCAAAGCAACCCCACGTAACAGGATCAGACAGAGTACTTCTGGGTTTTTAGGTATCAAGTGGTCCCAAAAAATAATATGGCAAGATTTTTTTGCCATTTTTGTGCTAATTAGCCTTGAAAACATATTTACAGCACTCTTAAGATGTTAAAAAGCAATGGCACAGATAATTTTAATGTAGAAATGACAATCACTGTAATGAGAAACACACTACCACGTTAGCCATACAGTGTCTTTGCCCCCTTTCTACACACTGTGGTATTCAGCATCTGCTGTGTTCAGATGGTGCTTTGGTTACTAGCCAGATCTCATGTATGGGCGCCGGGGTGGAGGCTGCAGCTCATGGGGAGGAATTGGCAGACCACTTACGGGCCTGTTCATCCATCACAAAGGAGCCAAACATTCCAACACTGTTGGCAAGAAGCCCAGGGAGCAGAGCATCTCCAGTATTGAGAAATCCCCTTCAGCCTCAGCAGATAAGAGCTTTAGAGAGGGCATCGCCAGGAGTGGAGAGAAAGCCAGCCTCTTGGGTGGAGTGCAGCGCATATGGACAGCAGCTCTCTCAGAAAACCACTCATCAGGTCTCTCTCATTACTGAAAAGTCAGGCTTTGGCTCAGAGTCTAGAGCAGGGGTCTCCTGAGCTTCCAACAACCAAAAATACTACTGTGATGGTCCCTGTATATTACTTGCTGTCAATGTAGAATTTGTTATGTTGGCACTTTTCAGGTGTTCAACAACCAAATCAGATATCAGATCCTTCGAAAACTCTAGTCACTCAGCACAATCCAACTCATATACATTTCATTGTATCAGGCTAAGCTTAGGGACACATGCACTTATCCTGGAGCCCTATGGTTATAACAGGGTTTCTGTTTATGGAGAAAAAGAGATAGAGAGAGAAGGTCAAACCTGGGCCCAGCTGCCCTCCTCATCCTCCTGATGTAAGCATGTGTTACAGGTACAAAGAGAAAAGAAACGTTAGTATCTGAGAAGTGGTTAGGGGGTACAGAGAGCATTGTGTTAGTTTCTGAGGCTATTTGCTGCAACTGGCCGATACCTTAGCAATCACACACACAAGTACACATACACAAACAATTCAACTAATTAAGAAGCAGGGGTCAAAGTTTCCTTTTGTAATAGCAGAAAGTTCAGGTCAATAAAGTACGTATCCGTGAAAACATATTTCTGGTATCTGAAGTCCACTTTCATATATTTTATCACACCCTTTCGTTAAATTTGGCTGCAGTATCAGTTACTTTGCTGTAGAGACTGTCAGTGAGATAAAGGCCTAGCTACAACAAACTCAGGGCTCATTCATGATTCAATCAGATTCGTGATTGTATGTGTGTATGTTCCTAAACTTAGGTGCAAACAGCAAAACACTTTCATTTTCAATTTAAAGGAAGTATCTCTAGTGGATCCATTAACTTAAGATACAAAGAAAATATGCATTGCCCACCTCATTTTCCAAGGCTGCATTGTACTGAGTCACTGTGACAGGGCATGAACAAGGGTGCACACAGAAACACACACATACGCAGATTACTAGAGAAGATTACTGGAGGCCACACTGGCAAGGTTCAAACAGGTGACTAACCATTTGAGGCGTGGCAGCGAGACTCTCCATCTCTTCGTGCGTGACCCACACATTGCCAGTGGACTAATCACATAACCCCCAGAGTGAGTGACAAAGCACAATCCAGTGTGAGTAGAATGGGGGAATAAAACAAAGGAAAGGTGGCAGAAAATCAAAGCACAAAGAAGTTACTGAGCAGCAAGCACTTGCAACCAGCAAAATCTGTGCACATCTTATTAGAAAAGACTTACATGTAACCATAGAATTAACCAATTGTGAGTTGCAGGCGTGTCATGCTGATTCGTGGTGGATTAAGTGCATTTCCCAATGTTAGTATGAAAAAGCATGCATTGATCAGGGAGTGAGAGCCCTAGGGCAGTGCTTTCAGATCAAAAAAAAATTAAAATGCATTTGCTGTAATTCAGATCAGATAAGACCTTATCTGTTGCCATGTATACATGTAATGCACTATCATTATAGTAGGTTAAATATGGACTACAAAATACCGATCTCGCTTATTATGAGGTTCAAATCCAAACTACTACCCTACATTGATAAAACTATCATTTAACAGAACAGAAGACGTTTCAGAAGGTAATCAGGTGGATCCTCACATCAGTAACTTGCCATCTGACATTAAAATGCAGACACACAGTCTGTTACCCAGGGGAAGACAGCCTTTCATTCAGTGGTTAAGTGAAAGATTGGGGGGCAAGATTTCTATAGATACACAGGTTCCTTCAGATACATACTACACCCATATGTGATACGTATATTGCTTAAACTGTGTTACCATGTGAGAATGAGGAACAGCCTGCAGCTGTAAAGTGGAGCATGACTGCTGTTAATGCTTACAAATGAGTGTTCTGAAAAACTAGGGATGAGTCAGAACTTGACATTCCTGAGCTGTTATCAAGAGATCTTAACAGGTGTGGGATAGATCAAAATCTAGCTGAGTACAGGAAAAATGACCATGAAAACCACCCATACTCTATCTAAGGCTAGAAATCAACAGCAACCACCCACAAACCATCAAGAATACGTAGCACAAACAGCCAAGATTTTGGCATTGTGGGGAGTCAAATATGCTAATTGCTGTTGTTATATATTCAGGTGGGTCTTAGCTTTGACATTATCTGGAATCCCTATGGGACTGCAACCACTGCAGGCATACCGTTCGCGAGGTGGGTGGGGCAGAGGGGCTGGTCAGAGACATGATCTCCTGGATGGCAAGCCGCAGTTTAAGCCGGTGCAGCGGGTTGCTGATGCCGATCTCCCGCTGGATCTCCGTGTCCGACAATGCCGACATGATGGCGCCGCTCTTCACGTTAGCTCGGCAGGCTGCTACGTACCAGGCCGGCATTCCCACCCACAGCTGACAGGAGAATAACACACAGTCCATTACTCACCAGCATACAACTGCAGTTTATAACAAATATATGACTGTGGCACCAGATGAGCCCCATCCTAATCATGGAGGGCTGTGATAGCTGCTGGGTCTGTTCAACTGAAGTACTGAACCACATACTTCAAAAGCAGTCTTTCCTACATCATTGCCATTTTACATCATTTCATTCACCCAATACTTATATGCATGAATGGAAAAAAGCACAGGACAGTAGTCTTCAGGAAAGCAAATGGTGGCTCATGATTTTACACACTGCACTTCCACGGATAAATATGTGATATGTCGTAACTACTCATGGTGATGCAACTTTTATGCGACTAGTCAGGTTACAATCTAGAGGAGCTACAGAGTGCTATGTAAGCTGTGATGTATGCACTGTCTTACCTCCAGCCAGACCACCACCGTAGGCCCGTCCCACTGAGCAAAGGGTAGACCCTGCCGCCGTGCCTCCTCCAGCAGCTCATGCCTGCCAAAACACGTCATTACCAGTGCTATCTCCACATGCACGCCCATGTACATTTGTACATATTCAGGTGCACACAAAAGTACTGCAATAGACATTAACATTGTTTAACACCTGACCACAGACAAAAGCCCTCAGCAAAAAAAAAACCTGTAAATATTTATAAAATATAGACAGACTCATGTTAATAAGGAGCAGGAACACAGTCTGATCTCAGTGGAAAGACAGAGAGGAATTAGTTAGCATCACATTTACAGGACTTGACTGAGCAAACCATTAAACTCAATGGAAAATGAAGCTTTCTCCTAAGCACAGCCATAAGGGGATTATTCAGAGCTGGTGTTAGTAGAGGTTAAGATACGTGTATATTACTTATGAGATACATTTATTTTACATGCATATGCCAAAGCCATTTTTGGGCCACATTTTTCAAGAAAATTCAAAACTTCACAGAGCTTTCAGCGAAATTCAGGCTGAAAAGTTACCACCAGATTTTTTTTCTTCAAATTTAAAATCACACTCTAAAGTGATATGTGTATGTTCAGACATATTCTCTTTGGTGAGATTTGGAATATTATGAATGTGTGGGGAAAAAAATGACAAATGGTACTGCCTCAGCAGAAGAACTAAAAACCATTAGAATAAACAGCACCCAATAATCTTAAGACAAACACAAAGCAGCTTGTTTTCATGTTATCCACCTGCCTTTTTAAAAGCATTTTTCCACTTCACCAAATTTCTTTCTCTGAACAACAAAGCAGAACGCTAAAAATGTGGTCCATTCACATTTAAGATTTAATATTAAAACCTACACAGAAATAGAAACATACTTGCTAGTTTCCACTAAAGATTGAAAAACTTATTCAGGCACTGAAAGCAGGTGAAGCAATGCATGGCCAAACAAAGACTAAGGCATACAGAACGGAGATGAGATGGAATGAATGTAGATCAAAGAAAAGGCAACGCATGAACTTACCCTGTTTTTGGACTACATGAAATGAGAAGGAAGGGGTGACACAAAAAGGAAAAAAAATCAGCAAAATAAAATGGGGAAAATGGCTCTAGCAAATTAGGCAGATTAGAACTAAAATGATTACATGAAGTGTTTTTGCTAAAACAATCAGTTTTCTTCTATGTCAAGATATATAGTAAAGCAGTCTATTGTCTAATAGTCTAAATAATTCAAACTGAAAAGGTAAAGGGATTAAAAGCATATGAAAAAAACAGTCAATGTTAAACTGATAAAATAAAAATGGAGTATTAAGTAGATTACAACATAAATCATCAGGTATCATTTGTTACAAAGAGTAAAAAGGTAAACAAAAAGAAGAAAAATTAAAGCAAGGTGAAAGAGGCTTGGTAAATTAATTAAAACTTCAGTTAAGTAGCAAGGTGAATCGTTCCTTATGCATACACACGCTTCCAAGAAAATTAATTCACTATTCAGCACTGGTAGCTGGCCAAAGGCCTAAACGTGCTCCACTCTGGTACTACACTTATGGTGTCTAAGGCATATTCCATGGCAGGAAGTTAAGCACTTACTTTTTCTGCAGCTTCCTGTTCTTTTCCCCTTGGCCTCCCAGTTTGCTGAGTCCTAAGGCATCCTGAGGGAAGTTCTCTGCTTCAGGAGTACCCACTGTGAGGGGACACAAATGTTAACTCAATACAACTGAGATATCAGGCACACCAGAAACAAAATGAGCATATTTACAGTAAATGATGGTCAGTGGTGAATAAAATTTCTTTGCTTAATGTTCAGATATGCCTTTGTCCTTCTATTATGAGAGAAATTACCCGACGATAACTGATTATTTTAAAAGAAGAAAGCCTAAAAGTTCATTATCAATTACATTCAAGGCATGTGCTTTCCCAGTTAAACCTACATCATGGTTTCTTTATTAAACTGCTTGATTAAAATAGTTACACCTTTTATATGATCTAGGCTTCCCACACAGTCCGGTTTTCGATATTTGAGACAGTCAGATGGCTGGACTGCTTCTCTCCAGGAAAAGGACTGGGCAGCCCTCCTTTAGATGTAGGCATGGGGTAGCCCACTCCGACCAAGCATATTATCCTTGTAAACATAAAAGGAGAGGAAGTCTGTATGAGCCCACCTTGACTGAAAGAGTCCTTGCCAGGGGGGCCAGGCCTCCCCTTCTCCTTCTTGCCGAAAAGCCTGCCAATGGAGGACTTGATGCTCTTCTTTTTGGCTGCCTTGTTCAGAGAGTCCTGGCTGCTGTTACTGCTGCTGGGGTTGCTGCCCTGGCCGTCCTGGAAGGCTGCATTGCTGTGCAGAGGTGGGGCACTCAAGGTCAGAGCTCTCTCTCACCTCCAACGCGGAGGCAGTTGCACAACCCATTTCCCCTCATTGCAAGACAGGTGACACCTAATTACAAAAATCTGAGTAGCTGCCGACCATCTGCAAACCTGTGCTTCCTTTGTGCATATGCACACAACCTTTGCCTACACAGCTGTGAGCTCACTTACCTCCTGATATCCCTGATATCTTCGTGACTCACTGCATGAACGGCGCCCTTGTTGAGCCGCATGGAACGTGGAGTCGTGGGAGGTGAAGTCTCACACTTTATTGTAGCTTTGTCGTCTTGTGGAGACTAAATGGGGAAAAGAGAGGGGACGGAAACATTAATTCAATGCCAGGGCACAGCCATTACATACGGCTTCTCACCAGAAACATTAATTCAACATTTTATCAAAGTGAATGCAACAAGCTTATTTTTGGTCATTTTTTTGTTGTATGGTTCTAAAAGCTGCCTTTTCACAAGCTCTCTTCACAATCTCAAATGCAAAGGCAATGTATTTCTAAGACTGTAATTTCAACCTTTCCTACCACACCTGGTCTAAAAGGTCACCTGGTCTATCACAAAATGTATAGCACACCTAATACCACAGTAACCTAAGCATGAGACCCGAAAAACTGATGAAGGAACAAAGTGATAATATGGCCCACAGTTCAGTATTTACATGGGTAGTGCAGTACTTATTATTCTTCACCAAAACCTTAAAACCACAAGGTGCTTTTTGAGTGACTAAAAATATTTTAAAAATACTTTTAAAAAGTCATAACATCACTGTAAAAGGTTAAGTACAATACAAATAAGAACCAAAGATTTACTGATTAATTGGACTTGGCATCTGCATCTCCATCCACACAATGCTAATCATAGACTTTTTATGTTTTGTGCTACTTATAAATACATGTAGCTGTAGGTTACACATAGAATTCAAACAACCCTGACCAGCTAAATTCCATCAAACTGGGATGGAAGCCTGTTGGTCTAGCCCTGACTGAACATCTCCAAAAATTACCTTCTTACGAAGCTTCCGTAAATCGCTAGGCTGTTGGAAGCATGAAAAGTAGGAAAGGGAAAAAGAAGCATTAGCTCATTTAAATACGAGGGGTCTGGCCAAGCCAACTCAAAGGAGAGAGAGAGAGGGAAAGAGGGGGACACACTCCATCAGTTTGCAATTTCAAGGCTGCAAAGTGGGTGATATTTTGAGTGCAGTAAATCTGGTTCGGTGCATCTGATATGTCATGCTAAGGCTGTAATGTAGAGTAATGTTGGTATGAAGAAGAGGGTGGTGGCACACAGAACACACAGTGAGAGAGGAGCAGCTTTATCTGAGATTAGCAACGGCTCCAACTCTGGTAACACATTCACACAGTGCTACAGTCAGGGTGGGTGCACTCAAACTGCAAAACTGCAAATGCACCACTGTTTGAAAAGCATCTAAAAATGATAAACATTCAAGGGAAAAAAATCCCCAATACACGTTTAGCCACTTTAGTCCTGGTATTTCCAATGTAAACGTTTGGGGTTGTGCCTTTTACAAGCTGCAAAGCGTAATTATGTGCTTCCGCTTTGACAAAAGATGAAGGCAGGAAAGCCTTGGGGATGAATGCCACAGACGTCTCTCAAGATTGAGAAATACAAGTTTACAATCTAGCAAGAATATGGGAGTGCATTTTTGTTATTTGGCAATACTGGGTTTGCAAACAACAGCCCAGCTCATGTCCAAGTCCAGCAAGGCCATGTTTGACTTTGATAGTCTGATAAGCAGGCAGATCCCTGAAATAGCCTCAGTGTGAATATGACCTCAGGACTGAGCATAGCATGCAGGGGTGGGCTGTACCTGGGTATAGCCCGGAGAATAGCTACATGGAGGAGTGGAGCTAGCAGAGGGGCATGATGAGTAAGCAAGTGTCTGATGAGATAGGGAGCTCTGCATAACAAAGGGGTCATACAGGGCGCGCTGAGGGACACAAACAGGCATAAAAACAAAATGGGCCCCAAAAAAGCAAACATTACAACAAAAACACGGATGCATCCATTCATAAGCATCACAGACCAGATGGCTACAAACTCTACAAAACAGAAACCAAAATGCATTTCAAGAGATATAATTCAACAAAATATTAACGGATAAGACAAATTAAAACAAGAGCACTACCATCCAAACATAGGGCTAGAACGGTGCAGACAATTCATGAGTTAAAAAATCATTTCAAGAACCAGTGTGAAGAACATTCACATGATGCATTTGTAACTGCTGATTGGTAAGCTGATAAAACTTTCAAACACATTCCAAGTGTTTTGACACTAACAGACCAATCAATTCTGGAAAAGTACAGGTTAACAACAGTAATTTTAATGCCAACTGGTTTTAATGGACTGTGATTGGGTGTCCAGACCACAACATGACCTTGTGCTCAATATAACTGATTTGCTTGGCCTTCTTTGTACATATTTCAATTAGATGTAAATTTTAATATTTATTTTTCACCTCATTCATGAAAGTCTCATATGCAGCATTACACAATACATACATTTATATACATACACACACCTGGATGTGATTACTTAAAGTCACTTAAGCCCCTATTACCTAAAGCCCACTAGTTCCGATAACAGGGCTGCCCAGACCTCACCATGGATGTCACGCAGACTCAGTAGGAGGGCCAGCCAAAACTGTTAATGTAGTATGCCCATTCTCAAAAAAATCTTTTTCCTTTAAGAACTTAGTGTCCACATGCTCTGGTTTTGGTGTCAGACACCAAGGTCTGGGCTCCATCACTGCTGCCACAGACAGAGGAAGAGAGAGAGAGAGAGACAGAGAGACAATGAAAGAAAGAGAGCCCTCCATAGGCCAAGGATTGGGGTGCTCACCAGAGTCATGACGCCCATGCGGTCCACTTCTCGGTTGGGGCTGCGGGGTACACGCCGGGGGGTGGAGTGGCCAGACCCGGGGGGTGAGGAACTAGCGTAGAAGGGAGGGATGGAGCTCATGGACAGGAAACGCCCACCTAGGCTATCCCCGCTGCCCACTCGGCTCTCAATCTCCTCTGCCCGCTGAGTTGTGCTCTCCTTCTCTTCCTGGATCATCCTAAAGGGGGCGCCAAATCGAACATGTCAAACACGAGCAACATTGTGATGAATGCCTCACAGATGAACCTGGCTGCTATGCATTTTAATACAAGCGTCCAAAAAGGTAACAATTTTACATAATATTTAAAGTTGAAAATCCACCCCGCTGAAGGAAAATGAACCGAAAATAAAAGTGTTGTCAGTTGACCATTTGCTACAGTTGCTCTTTAAATGAACTGCCACTTTCCATTTTTCACTTTCAAGTTTTAACTATTAATATTTGCTGGATGCACTTCCCCTGATGATTACAACTGATCCCAAACCCTGAGTTTAGAATTATGTTTGCAGAAATGACACCACATACATTGTAAGATCGGGGCAACAGTGTAGCATAACGGTACAGAGCAGTGCTTGTAAATATCCAGCTGTATAAATGGATAACATTGTAAAGAACTGTAACCTATGTAAGTCACTTTGGATAAAAGCGTCTGCTAAATGAATAAATGTAAATGTAAATGTAAATGAAAGGCTTATGGCTCAATTCTCTGCTGAGGCACTGCTGCTGTACCCTTGAGCCAGGTACTCAACCCACAATTGCCTCAGTAAATATGTGTAAAAATGTCACCTATAAGTCACTCTGGATAAGAGCGTCTGCTAAATGCCAATAATGTAATGTAATGTAATGTAAAAGTCAGTGCAAGTAAAAGTTAGTACTGTAAAATGACAGTAGACCCTTGTCAGTGAAGCACAATGCCACAAGCCCTGCCTGATCTCATTGTTGATAGCGTCCAGCTGCTCCTGTAGCATCATGGCCAGGGTCTGGGCATCTGCCTGGCCAGCAGGCGACAGCAGGTCCACTGAGCTGAAGATGGTCTCCCGATCATCTTCCATGTCTGACATATCCACGTCACTCTCAAAGGCATGTGCCACGTTAGCCAACACATTGGCTTGTTGTACACGCTCCCACTCCTGCTCATTCAGCGTCTGAACCTGGCAGTGACCAGAGGGTTCAAGGATTTAGTGTGGAGCAGGTCATTCTAGCAGGTCTCTAAATCTGGACTGCTCCAGTATACATGTGTCACAATGATAAGCAATTAAAGCTGTCTTCTAAGCAAATTATACTGCAATACAAAGCAGCAGAGATGCAGCTCCAGTGACTGCTCTTTCATAACACTAGCCTGAAAAGTATGAAGCATGTGCCTTCACTATTACATCAATCAGTGATGTCCAGGTGTAACATCTCACACTGACTTACATGTTTCTGATGTCCCGTGATGAGGCAAGAAAAGAGGAGACAGGAGAGTGAAAATCAGACACTAGCTTAGCTTCAGCTTATGTTGTGAGACAACCCAAATAACTGAGGTGCTAACGGTCTGTAATTCACACCAAGATACTGTTTTTCTAACAAGATTATTTAACATGCCTTTAAACATCCAGAAGAATTCAAGATAAGTTTAAAAAAAGGCAAGGGCAGTCCTTCACCTTGGAGGGTTCCTCTCGGAGTGCGGCAACCCGCCCTCTCTGTGGCCTCCTCAGAACCAGCGCACTGTTGTAGTGGTCCGGGTGGCTGTCCATCACTGAGGACGCTGAGACTGGGTACCTGAAGTCTGGGGTGCTGCCCAGATGGGAGCGCCTAGAACAGAGCAATCACAGAGACCAATGACAACAGACCAAGGGGGGTTCACTAAGCCACAGAATAACAAAACAACTTGAATAGCCACTTACCCATGATGCAGCATTGAATTGCTTCTGCTCCTTCCCTGTTCGTTCTCTGCCCTCAATGTCTCAATCTCAATAAGAAGTTGTTCCTATAGAATGAAAAAATTCACTAAGTATTGAAATTTTATCTTTCAACCCTTCCCTTGAACATCCTACAAAATACGTGAAGTTGCAGCACAGAAAATGGGCTTAGGAACTTGGCTTAATCACAAGGCTGCAAGTGTGAATCCACAATGGGGTGCTGTATCAAGCAAAGACTGGTACTTGCATTTACATTTAATTGCTTAGCAGACGTTCTTACTCACGACTTACATAGGATACAATTCTTCTATATTATATATTTATACAGCAGGTTATTTACTGAGACAATTCTTTGCTACCTCACAAAAGGGAACAACAGCAATTACTTAACCATAGCTATTTCAGAAAATATCCATTTGACTATATATATCAAATGTAATCTCTATAAATCACCCTGGAAAGAGCACTCCCTATGATGAATTAATATTTAAATTTGTTCACGCTATATCAAAGTTTGATCATAAATATAAACATCTATAAGAAGAAAGAAAGAACAGGAACACTGACCTTCTCATGGTGAGCTTCTTCGATGAGCTTCTTTGTGTGCTCCAGATCTCGGATTAGGGCATTCTTTTTAGAAATTAGAATAGATGTTTACTGCAGTGAAAAGGCACTGTTGATAACATGCATCTAGGCTTCATGGATTTACAATTTAGCAGATTCTTACCTTGTCCTCTAGTGCAGCCATTCTCTCCTTTAGGTGGAGCTGTAGCCTCTCATTGGACTCAGAGAGCAGTTTGTCTACTGTCTCTGAGAGCCGCTTGTTGTGCTCCTCATTCATCTTCTCCCGCTGCCGCACCTTTGAAACATCACCAAGCTTTTAATTCATACTATCCCAGCCAGGAGAATGCACAAGTTCACCATAGCTGCACTCTCACGGATTGTGCTTTCACAATATGGACTGGGTGAACTGTATACATTACAGAAGTGTATCCATTCAAGTTATATGAGCAACATTGCCCGACCTGGTTAACAGCACTCTCAGACCAGCGAGCGAATGCACAACACCATTCAAGCATCAACACAAGTTAACCTATGCTAGTCTGAAACCAAGACAAGCAAGAAACTGTCGAAAGTCATCAAAAACATACAATAGTATAAATCACACATAATGTAAATAAATTTCAATATTTTATTAACTCATGGTAATAATACATAGGGCAGCAAAATAATGGGGAAAGACCTGTTTACCAGAAATACAATGAAAAAACCGTCTTGTGGCAGAATAAAGAGTACAGAGGGGTATTAAAGCTGACTGTCTATCACACACCTGACCAATTGCTCAAACAGACTGATCTATAAGGCAACAGACCAACAGACTGGATGACAGGCCACTTGATTGGATGATGGACTGACAGCTAAGCCCTCACCCTCTGCAGCTCCTGATTCTTCTCTTCTAGCTGAGCCTCCATCTGCCGCAGTCGCTCCTCAATGTTGCCATGCCTCTCCTCTGCCTGTGGGGAGACCAGTGCTGTCAGACACCTCAGCTGCCCCCACTCTCACCCCTTACACCCATGCCTACAAACTTAACTGCAACAGCATGTGCCAAGAAGCAGGACTTGATGCTGCAACACAATGAAGAAGCACACAATATGAAGCGCAATGGGGCTGGCTCCAGACAACACAGGACTACAGACTGAGAGGAGCTTGGGACATTGAGTTTTAGAAGACACAGACGTACTGTGAAACATGGAACAGAGGTAAAGGAAGACTGAATCTTTCTGGTCCGATAATTCATGGAAAGTTTCACTGAACTGACAGGTGCCTGTTCAGCTAATTGTCTATTCCTTGCCAAGCCAGCTGGCTCAACTTAATTCTGAGCAAAAACAGAAAAATTCCCTTAGATGCCTTGAAACAACTTTAGCTGTTTTGTACCCCATACATGGGAAGCCATTTCCTGGACCTCTGTGTAAACACACTTCCTGTTTTGGATGGGTTACAAACATTGGGAGGGCAAAAAAAAGAGAGAACACGAAGAAAATGGAACTATTAGCAGCAAGCAGGAGATAGGCATGGCACTGGTATTGGCATTCTTGGCTGTGAACTACCTTCCTCAGGCTGGAGTGGATGTACACAGAGCGCTCAGTCTACAGTGACCAGGGAGGCGCACCGGACAAGTGATGCACAGGAGAGAGTGCAGGGAGAGGAGTTTAGTTGCATTACAGCTAGGCACAGGGCCAAGAGAAGGTGGGTGGGGATGGCCCCACAAAAATCCAACCGCTGGACTGCTTGTTCTTCAGTTTTTATGCAAGGTGTCATGGGACTGAAGTAGGTTTGAGGGAAATGGGTAAAAGGCTGACAATGTCCTGTATGGAAACTATACACTTATTAAAATTAATGGTGTTTTTCTAGTGATTCATGATAGTAACCCCTGGGGGTAACCGCTGCAAAACCCAGTGCATACGGACAGAGAGAGCGGTGTGGAGCACTCTTTGAAGATGACTTTAACTGGCAAATACCAGATGGACTGTGCTCAAAAAAATATACATCACATATTGTAATTAAAGAAAAACAACCGTAGCTCAGACGCTTCTTGCCAAAGGCCAGTCTGAATCAGCAGTCTCATTCAGCAGACGGAATAATAAATGTTTAATAAGGAAACCAGAAGCGTTACTGTTTTACTAGTAGAGCATTTTTACTGTTTGCTTCCTCCATCAGCAGTCAGGCTGCAATTGGGTGCAGTATAAGGAAGTGATCCCTCTGACATGTGTGCTGACTCTGAAGCAAGATGCTGTCTGTGTTTGGTATTTATGTTTTGCTTCAAGTCAACACTGCGAGTGCCAGACAGCCAATTGAGGAGGCAGAATAAAGAGATTCAAAATGGGATGGGAAATGTTTCAGACCATAATGCTCATTTCACTCTTTGGATAGCAAGTGAATAATGTTAAAAATTGAGCACTGAAAGACTTGAACTAATGACTGCTCCATTCTTTGTAGTGTACAAAATGTTCAGTTTTGTTGCACTTCCTCTTTCAAGAGCATTCATCCAATGAGTGGCTACTGTATATATCTGATTATGCTTAGCACAACAGCCTGTGTATGTTTAATTTTGATTGTTGCAGAAAAAAAATGTTGCTTAGTATGTCATTTATGGCGGTATTCTGAGCTTTGTCAACTCAGAATACAGAACAAACATGAGGTTTTTTGGATGCAGTGACTATTCCACTTCAATTGTGACGATACTTAAGTCAGTCTGAACATAATGAAAGAATACGAATGAATGTGTGCTGTCATCATAAAGATAAGTGGTTGTAATGGGAGTGGAAAGCATGAATCACGGTCCCTCCAGAGAAGGAGGGGCTGAGTGGAAGAACAGGTGCGCTCACCTTGGTAAGCGCTGCCACTCTCTGAGCCAGCTGGGCCTCCACCTCGGGCAGAGTCTCCGCTTTCCTCATGGTCTGCTGCAGCTTCTGCTCTGCCATCTCCAGCCTCTCCTGCAGCTGCCGGTTCTTCTCTTCAGTCTGTCAGAGGGATGCAACAGTTCACCATGCTGGAAATTTATCTCATAGTAAGGGCATGCTTTTCTACACTTTTTCTGAACTGCCAAGGCTGCCTACTTACCTCTGGTAACCTATGCGGCTGAGCCGGCTGATCAGAAGCAAGCATGCAGTGTGTGTAAGGAGAAAGCAATTCTTTCAATCTCCAGACACACACATACACACAGACACACCTCAACTGTAAACCACCCATGAGAAATGACAAGGCTACAGTGAAGTACTTTTTCAGGGGCATAAATTAAATTTCAAGACTAAACTGGCCCAGACCCAGCCAGGTCCTGTCTGAGTGCAGGCAGAAATCAACCTGCATAGTCTTCGTAATCAAACTGACCCAACAACAGAGAGAGATCATATTATGACTCTGTTAATACAATGACTGCTGAATAACTCATATTTATTCTAACAACTCTTCATTCTTCCCAGTACAATATGTTTTAGAACAAATCATGCCCTCTGTCAGTCTTTCCAACAGCATATAACCATCTACTCTTGTTTAAGACAATTACGTATTGTGAAAAAAGAATAATGTTGAGAGAGATGGACCTCATTTTTAACAGTGCAGTGACAACAGCAACAAAGCTCTTCAAAAACCTTTGCCATATTCAGTTTGTAATGCAGCATTTTTTTTAACATGGTTTTGTTTCAGAAGTGAATGTGCACTGGATGCAGTTATGGATCTCTAAAACAGGTTTGTGCTTCAGCCAGAATTGACTGGTGTTAATTTTTCCCAGGATAAGTAAACCAATCAAATTCAAAACCAATCATACAATAGCAGACTGGTGTGATTAGCCCTTTCGCGCATATGGTCAAACCGGTGTGATTAGAATACTAGATTGGAAAAATTCTAGTTAACGTTAGCTTTGAGGAAACAGTGATTTAACATTACAAAGAATAGCAAATGCGGCAGTGAAAACTATGAGAAGCTTAATAACGCTAATGAAATCATAATGAACTATGTAACGCACACTAGATGGCATAAAATAAATCATGTACGAAGGGGTTAACAGTGGTCTTTGCCACAGTTCTAGAGTGGAGCAGTGGTTGCACTGTGGAAGGTAATCGTTTCATTTCACAATGCAACTCTAGGACCCATTTAAACTGGGATTTATCAAAAGAAATCACTCACACTAAACAATGGAGAGGGCACTGGTGGGTAAGCACCGGTATCAGCCACACAAAAATAACATTCACACAAAGCCAGCTGTTTGATTCAAATCAACTGCTGTTTTTTTTTTTTACTGACCAACGTGTTTGAATGCAAAACATATTTTCACAGCAGGATGCTGCTCTGTTTATTGTCTTTTTTGGTTGAAAACAGAAAGACAATATTTTCTTAAGATTTTTTGTCAAGAAAATGCTGCTCACAATGCCCTCTTTACTGCAAGTGAGGGGGGAAAGGACCACACAGCTCTGTGGTCCAGGCGACAGCGACTTCGAGCATGTCTTGAAAAACAAGCATGGCTTTGAGCTGTCCCATTAAGGCATGCTGCTTTCATGGCTGTTGTGAGGCTGTGTGGATCCATTAAATGGGCTTGGACATGCAGTGCTACCGCCAAAGCACAGCAGGCTCTTCCTGCTGTTAAAAGAAACTGTCACACAATCTTCCATGGCCCTGGCACCACTTTCCTACCACTGAGGAAGGACAACACAGATTTACCACTGAAGGGAAAAAAGGATATGATCCAACAGAACAGTTGCCTTTGCTCGTGAAAGCAAAACCACACAAATCACTTTTTGGGACAAACCTCCACAACGTACACATCACCCCTTAGTCTGTTTTCATGTGAGAACATGAAAGATCATTCAGCTCCACAGGACTGGGCTCAACAGACACATGTTAAGCAGTGTTTTCTAACAATGCAGACACTAGATCATGACTTTGGAAGCCATCTGCATCTCTGAAAAATAACTGAAATCCCCCAAGAGCAGCGAGAAAGAGGAAAGAGGAGAGGGTAAAGACAATGCTGACCTGTCTAAACATGGCCTCTTTGTTGGCAATTTCATTTTCAAGTTTGTCGTTGAGATCATGTACAGACGTGGCTTCACGCTGTGCGGCAAGATAACGTTTTTCAAGGGTGGTGATCCTCTCCTCCATGTCATCTTTCTGGGCCATGGACTGGGGGACATTAAAAAAGCACATTACACCCAAAACACACTTCTACACAGCAAAAAGAGAGAACACCTTGAACAGCAACATATTCAAGACATCACAATGTGGTGACACATTTCAGTAACAAGCTTTTAGAGTGCTCAATAGGTTTTACATCTCAGGTTTTATCAAGAACACATTATCTTAAGGGGAACCCCTCTTCTCAAATGAAAGCTTGTAGTGACAAACATCCCCAGATATGAGATGAACAAGTATGAGCATGTCCAACTGTGTTTCAAGGCATACCATACCTCCCGGAGGTCCCTCTGGAGGCGGGTGTTCATGTCCTCGGACTTGATAAGGTCCTTGCGTGCGGTGTCCAGGTCCTCCTCCAGCTCTGCCACACGACTGGACAGCGTGCCCAGGCGCTCTTTCATCTGACCTAGGTCCTTGTTCTGGTGGTCTATGACCTCCTGTAGCTCTAGCACTTTTGTTACGTCCTCCTC
Organism: Megalops cyprinoides; assembly: GCF_013368585.1. Classification (NCBI taxonomy): domain Eukaryota; kingdom Metazoa; phylum Chordata; class Actinopteri; order Elopiformes; family Megalopidae; genus Megalops; species Megalops cyprinoides. The sequence continues at coordinate 24,321,894 of NC_050590.1, read as the reverse complement.
ATGGCTCAGAGACCCATCCGACAACCGCTGGAGGATGACAAAGCAGGCATCCCGGATGTGAGCTCTCCATTATATTAGGCAGAGGGCTGGATGCATTTGTTTTTTCTGCTTTTTTCCATAATTTAACATATTTGAGGATTTTGTATGTTATTCAGTGAGAGTAGATTTGAACAATCACTGACTGCTGACTGAAGCCAGCTGCTCATTTAGCTACCAACAAAATCAAAACCATTCAGGAACCATTTTTTATAACAGAATACAGTGTCCATCCCTCCACCTCTGAGTTATGGGCCATTCCTTCTTTCTCTGAGCCATCACCTTTACGTCATTCTAGGCTCTGCGATACAGTTTAATGTAAAGTAGAAAGAAGAATTCAAACTGTCCATCCAAGAAGCTCACATATACACAAAACTGAAGTCTTGGCACAGGAGCTGGCAATGCAATGTTGAAGTCTGAAAAGTCTGAAAAAGTGTACTAGTAACTGCATGTATTACACACCCGGAAAACCTGCCAGATCCCAGAATGCTCCTTGACTAAAAATGTAGATTTCATGACTGCACTGCCTCCACTAGGTGGAGTCATGCATAAATTAGGCCTTCTTGGACAAACAACAAGTACATGTTCTCTTCAGGATGCTATGTGCTTAGACTTGAGGGCTCTTTTTCAGCACAAATAGTAAAAATCCTATTGTGTAATGTATAGCGTATTTCTGCTCTTCAAGCCTGGCCTAAAGGCTTCAATTAACACTTCTATCTACTTTGGTTCTTCAAAATTAAACAACATCTAATGAGCAAAGACAAACTGAAAGGTACATGAAAAGGAGTTATGATGACATGCTCTGTGATACAAAAGGGACTAGATCGAAGTAGCTTAAAAGACCCCACTGAGAGATAACCTACAGTAGACATGAATTGCAGTGCAATTTTTTTCTGAGGCATGTAGCGCTCTGCAAGAAGTCAAAAAGCAACCAAGCCCAATTACTCATTTCTTCCTAAATCTCTGCTGTGGAGCCTCATAGCAGAACATGATTTTGTCAGCACTGATAAATTTGTACAGCCAGCGAACCAAAAATCACAGGACAGTAACCTACATTAAGAGTTTTCTGTAACCAAAGAGGCTGGGTTCTCCACCCATTCCATTTACCTCATATGGATTACAGTTTATAGAGGGCAGCCTGTGGCTTTTCACAGTCGGCTGGCTAATCACACTCAGTGTCCATCACACAGTTATTGCCTGAATGGCAGCACACGTGTAGGGTGCCTGTACTTGTTGCTGTATTCAGCTCAATTTGAACCATCCAACCCCTGCAGGTTTTAAGACCTTCCTGGGCATGGTGCCTTTCAAATGTTCACATCCTCCAAGAAAAATGCAAAATCAGCATCGCAAAATTAAGTATTTACTTTTTATAGGTACTGTATAAAACCAGAATAAAACAATAAATGTTTCAACAAATACAGCTTTTGTGTACTGAATAACATTTGCTTTGCTTTCCTGAGAACAAGAGCTAGCTTGCTACCCGTACAGTGCTGGGGCCTTACAATTACAGGATTTTAGTGAGAGTGAAGGTAGTGTATTCTGACCATTCAAGTAATACATAACTATGCATTCCCACAGCTCAAGGAAATGCCTTAATTTCCTGTTTGCCATTTTTCATCATTTTTAAAAGGTCTCTATTCTGCATAAAAAAAGAGTGGCCTTATAATCTAGGAACTTCATATTGGGACCAATATGATACTCTATTAACTTATAGGTTAAACTCTGTCATTAACATTTAAATTTTTGTCAGTGTCATTGTTGAAGCCAAGATATGATGCTGCCTTGTTATAAATATTCAGGCGGGATGAAAACCTAGTCAAAGGTGGCATCCCTAGCTACAGCATCACACCAGCACGGATAGCACCAGAGCTCCCATTACCAACTACAGCAATGCAGACATACATAAAAAAACTCATCACTCATCTATCACTCCACTTTCCATATAACGGTTATATAATAAATTCTAGTTTTGTCATTCTTTCAGGTTTAACAAGAATACAAAACAAGGTATCCTATTGCTTTATTTTCAACATTGCTGAAATAACGTGAAAATGAAATAAGTGAAAGATACTAATCAGTTGATTTTAGCACATTTATACTTCGGGAAGCATGTGTGTCTAATCAATTGATTAACACAATTTATGTTATTATTCCTAATCTCAGGATCATCAAACATATGTATAAAAGCATCACGAGACAAGATTTTTCAGTGGATGCTAACAGGATATCTCTCAGGGAAACTCGAGTCAGCCTCCGAGGAGGCCCACCCTGAAAGGCCTACCACCCACAGACCAAAAACATTTCACCTCACTGAATGCACAGGAATAAGCTATATATTCACTAAAATAAAAGCTAAAATATTCACACTGTTACAAAAAGGACCAATCCAACCATTCATCCAGGTAGATAGTGAGGTAAAGCAAAACTCAGGATTTGGGGGCGTTCAGTCTGCTTTAGACACTGTTGTGATTTACAAAGCAGCTGAAAAGTGCAAAAATGTGTTAGAAAACAACCAACTGCTGAGCAGAGTGTGATGCTCCCACCTTGCCATTAGTACTTGGTGCATTTTCAGAGTTGTGGTTGATTTCAACTGTTCCATCAACAGGTACCTTTTTTTGGTTGTTTTGCTCTCTCAAAAATGTCAGCTGCAATGAGAATAAAAAACAAACAAGAAAGTGCATTTAGCTTAAAAAATCAGGTAGAGTACATTGTTTCTAAAGATCAACATAGAAATGTATGATGTTTTCATGTCAAATGTTTCACTATTTCAATGTCTAGCTGCATTGCCATAAAACATCCACTACAAAAAATGTTAAGTTTCTTAAAACAGTCAATGGATGTCCACAGCTATACTTGTGACGCCATTGCACAAATCATTATTAAACCTCGACCAGCAGCACGATCTCCTCTTGGCAGAGTTCCACGGCAGAGGGATGGCACTGACTCTGATACTGTGGCTTTGCCTGTGGCTCCACAACACATATAATCCAGCTCAGAGCAACTGCTAGCGTGAGCCTCTTTCCAACTTATCTCCATCTCTGTATTGACAAAGGAATCTGGAACATCACACAATCTGCCTCTGATCTTCTGATCCCCTGTCAGTCTAAATCCCATCGCTGGTCAGTGACTTCCATAACATGAGGGTGTTTGTAGTGTTTGACTATACCAATTCCATACATTTTTTCCCTTCTGATTCTGTCTTGTAAACTAACCCGAGAACTCTTCATGGAGAGAAACTGACAACTGGCAGAATTTACTACTTAAAGCTTAATGCATACTTTGCTGAATTTAAATTTCCCATATCTTTATCAAAGCATAATTCCGTTGAATCTGAAGATTCCCTAAACTGAAAAGATACAATTTCCTTGTCATTCAAGGATGTTTATGAACTTTAAAGACAGCACTCATCAACCAGTTTATAAATACCTAGGAAAGACAACAATCATTGTTCCTTCCAAGAGGTGACAGAGGAGAGACGCTGACAGATCACACAAGAAGCAAGGGATGCTGGGATAGCACAAACCTCTTTATGAGAAGACGTGAGCTGCTCCTCCAGTGCACTGCACCGTTCCAGGGCAACCCGCAGTCTCTCTCTCACCTGAGACAGCAAGAAGGGTGATGCCATGGTTAAATGTGTTAATTAATGTGCATAATTTATGGAATGCACAGAAGTAGTGTTACTATTGTAAATATCATAACTATTTCATCATTAATAGTTATTGTACACATCCCAATTTACCAAAACAAGGAAGATGTACAAGATTTATATCACACTGCATAGAAAGGGCGGCACTTGATGTTCTGGCACATTACCTTTTCATCCAGGGCTTTGTGGTGCTCAAATAAAGACTTGAGTGCTTTGAGGACTTCCACCTCACTAGACACACCGGCTGGAGACTGTGCCTGCCTCTTCACCACTGTCATGCGCAGCGAGCGTTCATGCCTGGAGACCAGACACTCCAAGTGCTCCAAGAGCAGCTGTACATACACACAAAGGGCAGACAGGGGCCACCGTGAATGCACATTCATACTGCAAGAGGGAGTGCATACTGCAGTGGCATGCTGGTACCAAAGCTTCCATTAAAACTACCTCTTGAAGCACAGGGTGGGGGAAAGAGTGAAAGTAACTGGGGAATAAAGGCAAAATGAAAATGAGGAAATGAGATGAAAACCACAGAACTGTGAATGAAACTCTATTGCAACATATTGGTTATACACTATATGGACAAAAGTATTTGGCCACACCTGTTTTTCAGGGTTTGGGCTAGGCCCCTTATCACCAGTGAAGGGAAATCTTAATGCTTCAGCATACCAAGACATTCTGGACAATGCTATGCTTCCAACTTTGTGGCAACAGTTTGGGAAGGCCCTTTTCTATTCCAACATGACTGTGCCCCAGTGCACAAAGCAAGGACTATAAAGACATGGTTTGATGAGTTCGGTGTGGAAGAACTTGACTGGCCAGCACAGAGCCCTGACCTCAACCCCATCGAGCACCTTTGGGATGAACTGGAACGGAGATTGCGAGCCAGGCCTTCTTGTCCAACATCAGTGCCTGACCTCATAAATCCTCTACAGAATGAATGGGCACAAATTCCCACAGAAACACACAGAAATCTTGTGGAAAGCCTTCCAAGAAGCCTTCTAAGAAGAGTAGAAGCTGTTACAGCTGCAAAAGGGGGACCAACTCCATATTAAAGAATATATATTTGAATACAATGTCATTAAAATGTAATGGTCAGGCGTCCGAATACTTTTGTCCATACAGTGTATATAAGACCATGACTGGCTCAATCCAATTTTTTCATGCAGCTCAATAAGATCCCAAAGATCAGGGCTGGCAAAGTCCAACCTCTTCCTCCTTAGGTCTACACTAATCCCCCAAAACCTGAACTCTTAACAGCTACTCCCCAATTAGCCAACCCCTGACATGCTGCCCCATAGAACTAGCTTGTTAGGGTGAAGGAGATGGGAAGACCAGGAGAGAGTAGTCACCCACCCCAGGAAGTTTGAGCAGCACAGGGATTAACACCTTACAACTTCTGACGTCTCTCTGACACCTTCTTATAAAGAAAACAGCCTGATTGTCAGCAAATCAGAGAAGGCTTTGAGTGCCAAACTCTAAATCAAACAGCTCAAAACATTAATACAACACAAATAGAAGGCAGAATCAATGCCCTAAAGAGTACTTAATAATGCAACAGCTAATCATTGCTGTTTGAAGTAAGCATGTTAAATACTACCGATAAATGCATTTTGAAGATGGCCTCATTGTTGCATTTCACCTAAATGATGAGCAAATGATGTACATTTCACTAGTAGTCATTGAAAACATGACCCATAATAAATGATACAATTACCCAATGTGCTATTAAGCGGAGCTAAGGAAAACAACACTATGAAGTGAACAACCCTGGCGTTATCCATGTTCTCAGTCATGCTTCAAGGATGTGCCTATTTTCTGAGGGTAGGCACAAGCACAAAAGGGGGTATGAGCGACAGTTCACATGAATTTGCATCAGAAGACTTTTTCCAGCATTAGATATATAAAACAGGACAATGAAATGAAGTGTGACCTTGTGAACGATGATGAGCACATATTTGCCCTGACAGATCAGGTATATGAGTGAAAATATAAAATGTTAACATTCTAACAAAGGCAATAATTTCACCTAAATGAGGTAAACCAATCAAGGTGCTACTTCAAACAGCACAGGGCTCTTAGAGTAGTTTAAATTAAACCTAAAGTAGATAAAAGACTTAAGTAGATACAACTTAACTGTGCAGTGCTGTACCTGCTTGTCTATCAATAGATTTTAGAGTGGCATTCACTGCTTATTTTAAATTTCTATAACCAACTCCTTTCCAGAGTTGACTGCAGTGATCTGTGATGATCTCAGGATATGAGGGTGTAACGTTTCTGTTGGAGAAACAAGGTTTCACTGTGGTTCAGCACCCTCACCCTTGTGTTGTTCCTCTCTGCCTTCAGCTCGGCGATCTCCTCCTCTCGCTCCAGCAGCTGCTCTCTGCATAAGTTGACTTCTTTAGTAAGAGCTGCAAACTCCTGTAGAGAGAAAACAGTAAGAAAGATGTTGAGTGAAACCTGTTCTACATGGGGTCCTTGTGCCGCATAATCATAAAGCCCTCTTTCTAACACCAGGAAGCCTAATCTTTGTTGCTAGTCCAACCAATTTGTCCTTCAAAATCTCTCAACTACCCTTACCAATGCTATTATGTTCCAATGTAAACTATGCCCACCTGAGGTGACAAGAGGACTTCTACTTCAGCACTAGGCAGGCGAAACAAAAAAAGTCATAAAATGTCTTCTCTCTCACACACACACACACACACACACACAGCGTTGTCTACACACCTCATATCTAAATCCCCTACTACCAATAACATTAGACAGGACCACATGGACACATTCAGAATCGCCAGGGGATGACAGACCTACCAGGGGTTGTTAAAAGCCAGATAAGAACGTTTCAAGGGTTACTACAATAAAAACCATCTCAGTGAGAGCACCTCTCACTGGGGAAAATACAGAGAGCAGTCTAATCTTTCAGACATTTTCCCAGCTGGCACCAAGGTACCCAGATGTCCAAGGCGACTTCAAATTTAATTCACCTCTGCTTTTTAATTTATTTTCTGGAGAAATACAGGTTAAACATTGTATGAGTGTTGTGTCTTGTTTTAATTTCATTTAACAGAGATATCCAGTTTCAAAAATATGACCCCCTACGTTGTCAATGTCATGAATTATTAAGAGGCCACTTAGTAAACACATTTTTACATTACCATGGGCTACAGTCTGTAAAGTAGATGCATACTTTTTTTCAAAATCTCATAATTAAGTAGGCGGGTCATTTGGAATGGTTTGAAATTAAAGAGTGAGCCTCTGCCATTCCTGAAATACATGGCAGCTACCTGCACCTGCAGTTTTATTCAGCTGACAGCCAATAACCCCTCTGTATGCTGGAAGAGATTATATTCAATTTTTCCCCTACACACAGCAAAGTCCAAGTAGCACGGACAAAAGCAGAACAGAGGGTGATGCATGTGTGTCAGTACATCCACATCAGGGCCCATTGCAGCAGAGACCTGCAGGGCCCCATCCTGAGTTCAACAGAGATTACATCTACATTCTTCTAGTTTCTGATGTGGTGTATTTAATGTATTAATACCATACCCTTCTTTTAAGTCACTCTGGATAAGAATGTCTTTCAGAAAAAATAACAAAAATCACTTAATTGAAAACCCACTGAAGTTCTGGCCACTACCATCAATGCTGAATTCTTCAGTACAATGTGCAATGTCCTTTCACACCTAAAACCTGCTTAATACATACACAGGGACTGACAGACAGAAATTTGTACCTTGATACACTCCAGAAACCTCTCCTAAGAGCCAATGTTCCTACAAAACTGTAATTGTTCTTCAGTACCCATTAGGTCATCTTACGCTGTAGACAAAATGAATAATAAAGACCAAAGCATTACATAAAAGCCTATTTTTGATGTTAACGTGAGAGTTGCACATCACAGAGGGAAATCATTGGCAACTCAGATCACCTTTTCTGTCCTGAGGATTCTTAAGGATAGCCGAAAAGGAACTGACCTTTTGTGTACCAGTGATTGCAGTTAGGAAGATTACAGAATTTGACATCAATTTGCGAGCACTGTACTGATGGGTACATCACTCAATGAAAGGCTGAAAATTTATCTGAAATAGTTATACATTTCATATATCCATATTTAGATCTGAACTTTCATTGAATCAGAGCTACATTCTTCTGAGCTAATACCAGCAATGATGTTATACAGATTAAGCCAACCGTTCACTGGTACAGAACCAGATGCGGATGGATGATGGAATGACTTCCATTGCTTTAGAGATCACAAATTGACAAGATTAGGTGCAGGTTGAATAGGAAAATAAAGAACAGGAAAAATCCAATCTATGGCAGATCCATGTGTGTTATGTGCATGAATCCAATGTGGCATTCTATATCGAGGAATGCATTTAATCTCATTGGGGAGATGTGTGGCTCCCACAGTCCAGGATTATGGTAATTACTGAGCTGTAATGAGGAGGAATCTGTGGGAGCGGACTGAGGGACAGTGAAGACAGCGGGGCAGTTCACACCGCATTTCTGGGCCCACGCCAACAGGGCGGGGGGAAACTGAACAACTATTCATGGCATCTCCTAGTGTAAACGTGGCTGCTTTTTAAGATGAACAGCAAAAACCCTGGGGACATTTCAAAGGTGGGCCACAGTCATCCCAGAACTGGAAAACAGTTTCTGGATTAAATAGTAAAAAAGAATAATTCTTTCTTCTTGATCCTTTTTCTGGCCCTCATGTAATGAAGTTATTTACATGAACAATAGAACTTTAAACAATGTTCAGTCAGAAGAAAACTGTAAGACATACTTGTTCCTGCAATGTTTTCTGTTCCCTCATAATAAGAGGGATGAACACATACAGACAACACTGCATTTACACAAACAGGCATATATAAATAGAGGCTGAGACCAGGGCTTGAAAGCAAAGTTGAATTTCAGTATTAACTCAACTAATCTAGCTTGTGCAGCACCTACTCCATAAACCCAAGGTGTTACACTTGTGTCAACAATTAAAGTCCTTTTCATTAGTTCTGCTAACATATTCGCTGAAATCAGACACCGTTTGCCTGTTAACACCTCGTCTTTGTTCTGTCTCGGTGGTAGTAAGAGACTCATTTACAGGGCACGGCTTAAACTCATTAAAGATGGCTATGGCTTTCACCTCGGCTTAATTGGGAAATCCGGTCAGATGCCTCCACACAACCATGAGAATGAAGAAAAAAGGGAGGGAGGGGCCCGGTCCTGAAATAATTAATAATGAATCAGTCACGCAAGCTAAGATGATGGGTCATGGAAAATTTAATGACATCAGGCAAAAGCAGGTGATGGGAGAGTGTATTTATTTAAACAGAGACAGCAAACTCTACCTACTTAATGCTGCTGCACTGAATGACTCACTTCTGTGTGATTTTTATAGCCAGACAGACGCTTTTCTGATCATTACAAAGCACCAAGAAATGCTCAACACAATATTACTGAAATTCAATCACTTTGTCATGCAATTTGCATAAAACACCACACTGCACCTAAACCCATTGCTGCCTGTACCCAAAGTTTTCAACTCAACTTGTAGATAAATCCCTCTCTCAAACACAGTGCTGCTAAAATTGCAGCCAGTCAGTCAGAGGTAATGTCCACAGACAGATGACCATGGTGAAGCAGGATTTTACACTGTCCCTTCTGAGTGGATTGAGTTCACAGCTGTGTGCAGACAGATGTCACCCTGCTTGATGCTCCATTTCCCTGGGGGTGCACAGATCCCTTTCAGGTGCCTGGGGTAGGTTCGGTGTCCCCCCCCCCCATCACCACCTATATCCATCAAATCCTTTCACCCAGGTCTCCACCGCCTACTCTTCCCTACATGTGTATGCTCACTCATCATCGTACTGCATTGCTGGCGAACAGGTATAGAGTGACTTTGGTTTTATTTAGTAACTGTGAATAGAACGCATCTAAAAGATAGATGAATTATAATAGCTCACCCCAGCTTTGGCTATCTTCCCGGGTATCTCTGACCATCATACTGTGAAGGGCATACAACAGAACACAGAGGTCCCTCATGAAATATGCAATACAGTGCATAAAGGGTTGCCGACATGTGTTTGTGCTGTTTCCCTGCACGCTTTGCAGATGTTGCACAGATCTGGCTTACCCATGTTCTGCATGCCTGACAGTTTGGCCTCTCACCTGGGGTCACACTGCAATTATGGGTTTCCAGCAACAGGACATGGCAAAAGTGGAGCTACACATAACTTTGTTTATGGAAAGAGATTGTATTCTGGGTGTAATCGGTTGTCACTGGCATTCAGTTAGTTACTCAACTCAGTGTTGATACCTGGTGGATTGATATAAATGGAGATTAATATATTAAGGCATCTAAGCAGCCAGAGGCTGCCTGAGTGAACACAGGTATGCTTAGGTAGGACCTACTGCTGGCACATGTTTCAGAATCCCACTCTCAGGCCTCTGAGGGGAGTGTGGCTGCCACCACATGCATCTGCTTCCTTTTAAGCCAGATATTTAAATACAAATCTGCCACTGGACAGCACTGAAACTGCTGGGCCACCTGGAACAAGCTAGTCTTCGTCTCCTCCTGTATGTTTAAGTGAAATTCTGCAGTTCTTTTAATGCAAATCCTGCCAGTTTAGAAAAATTACTATGCAAAATAATTTTTCCATATAAGTGAACATAGATAGGCAAAAAAATGTCAGCGCTAAGTCTGAATGATAGGTCTAATTGCATTTCAAATTTGGCATTCCATCATAATTGCATTCAAAACAGGGGGCAAAACAGAGGGGGTACTTTGATTGGAAGCCTGGAATGTGTGCAGTCTGAGGGGTGGAGAGAATTACAGTTGAATTACAAAGAATTATAGTATTTATTAAGGTCTCTGTTCCCTGCCATCAATTAAATCTAATAGGGCCAGCCTCTGTAATTAGTTAAAATCAGTTACAGCTCATGCATAGTCTAGCATGTAGGTATACACCTGATAAATCAACAGATAAGAGTAACTATGTGATCATGTATGTTAAACACACACATATATGCAAACAAAGCAGGACATGTGGAAAAGAAACATTAACTGAAATAATCACATCCAGCATTAGCAAAGTACATAATGCCCTAAATAAAACTGTGCTAATGTTGACTGGCCCAAACTGCCATTGCAGCCTAATTTGTATAATACTGAACATGTACAAAAAAAATCTACATAATTGAGGTGATTATGTGGCAACTCTTTGTACCTTTCATAGTAGCTGGGATACCATGAAGAGAGAGCACTTAAGCCTTTACACTTATGGTGTACTCACACTAGGCAATCCGTACCGTGCCTGAGCATGTTTGACCCCCAAAGTGTGCTTCGTTTGACTAGTGTGATCGCTGCGAACAGGGCCCGGGCACGGTTCAGCATACCATGTCCGGGCATGGTTCGCAGCGACGAGGTGGGCTCAAGTAGGGATGTCACGAGAACCGATACTTCGGTACCAAGTCGATGCCAAAATTCTGAAAACGTGACGCTACTTGTTTTTCTACAGTACTGTAGGTATCGGGGATGTTACTTGTTGCTTTTATTACTCATTTTACTTAGTGATGTATTTGTATGGAGCACTACCATACAAAAAAATTCCTTGTTGGGGCAACCTACTTGGCAATAAACTAAATTCTGAAGTGCTCTAGTCTGCCGTTAAAATGCCAAAGGAAGAACACTTGGAAGATGATGACAAGTGCAGTCGCAGCGACAGCAACAGTAAGAGTCGTGTATGGAAGTACTTCGCGTTCGAGGCGGATCATCATGGATTAATAATAAATTCGCAAAACCAGTATGCAAACGGTGACATCGAACTTTTCAGACGAAAGGAGGAAGCACTTCCAACTTAGCGAAGCACCTCAAAGGCAGGCATCCAGATTTATTCAAAGAATTCAAGGTGAGTCAGTTTCAATTCATGTTAACGTTACATTAACGTTATCCAAAGTGTTGTCCTTGCTATCCTGAAATATACGTTACCATTATTTTTGTTGAGACCGCTGGCATTGCTGTGTAGCCAGCTATGTTCTATACGACGTTTGCAATGGCTAAACGCTAAGGCCAACGTAATGTAGCCTAACCATAGCTTGTAATAGTAGGCTACCGTCCTTACCGTCCAGTCTGTGTCATCTGTCATCAAAATATAACGTTAGCGTTTTAAATAAATATTTCTGGACTAATGGTCTGTCACCATGTCCGTAAATTTAAACTACTGCTTGCACTCTGAGTATATAGAGAGGTGTGTGTGTGTGTTTCTGGTATCTGGTTTCTGGTATCGTGAGATGCCTAGGCTCGGGCATGGTTCAGTTGGACATGGGCACAGTACGTATCAGTGTGATCGCTAACCGTGCCCGAGCACGGAACTCAAACAAGACGTCAATTATGCGACTTTCCCATTTAAGAAATATATCAGTTATAGCAGCAGTTAGCTGGATATCGGTTAGTTACATGCCCAGTCATAATAATTCCTTTAAACCATCATTTGATTAGCCAGCTGACTTCCTTAAATATAACAAGCTGGCAACCTCCAAAATTCGATTGGTTAGTTCTGCAGATCTCTACCTAAAAATAACTCTGTGGATCCCCACATTAGCTTGATTACTAGCAAGCGAAATAAAACTAACCATACTTTACGTGGCGATGTAAGCATTGCTGTTATCAGGGGCTTAGAGTATCACAAAGGACGCAACCTGTTTAAGTAGCTAGTCTTCAACAATCATTCAGATAGGTAGCCTGTTAGCTAACTAGCTACGTTTGTCAAATCTATCGCTAGATAGCTATACGTTAACTCCTCAGCCAGCTAGCATCGATTATGCAACGCAGAAATTTTCAGTTAATCGTGCTGCACGTATAAGAAGATTTTTACGGAGGCAGCTTACATTGAGGGAGGGATTTGGAGATGCTTTACTCGCAGACTACAATTCACGGTGATACAATACAAGGTGAGAACCAGGCCCGTTATTAACCCAAATATTCTCGAATGAATTGAAAAGTGTACTATCCAAGCAGTAATAGAAGATGCTTGTTGTTGTAATGATGACAGTAGCGCACACACAAGTAGTAGCCCTAACTGGTTAACATTAGCTAACATTATCGTGATTAGGCTACTGTAATCTGACACAAAATATCAGTCTGTCCCTTAGCATAATGACTGAAATGTCTCCATAAAAATCTTCTAATACGTGCATCACGATTAAATGAAAATCGCTGCGTTACATAATCGATAAATCTATAAGGCATGTGAGAGGGCCGTGGGTCATTCCAAATAAGCCACAAAGTAAGTGTGCTGTGCGAGAGCGCTTTTCTTCAACACAAAAAAATTGCATCTTGATGACGTAAGCATGCTCGGGCCCGGAACGTTAAGCGCAATGTGAGCGCAGGCCAGCGGGGGAGTGGGGAGGGGGGACAATCGTGCTCGGGCGCGGTACAAGGCAACCGGGCCTAGTGTGAGTACGCCCTTAAAGTAAAGTAACTGGCTTTACTATCCTTTAGACGGCAAGAGTAAACACAAGTACAGACCAGGGTTTCCGTTACCCGGTAATTACCGGTTTTTGCCTGATAAAATTTATTTTAAAAAAAAACCGATAAATTGAAAACTTGCCGGTCAAAATGTCTGGTAATAATGCTCATACAAAACGTAGCCATAATGAAGGCTATCCCTAAACAGGACATTTGCGTTTTGACAGCGAGTGATGACGGCGCTCCACGGTTGTGGGGGTTTAACTTTTGCAACAGCTTGCAAAGTGCTTATTTATGAGTTCAGTGAGCTGTACCCCGACTGGGCTACACTGGCTAAAATTGCCTGTGTTCTGCCCTTGTCAAACGTGCCAGCAGAGAAGGGCTTCTCTCTGCAGAACTGAATTAAGGCAGCACTGCGAAGTCATCTGGAGGAGGAGAGAGTGACGCGGTTTATGCCCAATGCAAGCTGCAAAGACACATTGGACACATTTGATTTCAAGTCGGCAGCAGAGGACATTGCTGCAATAAAAAAAGGAGAAAATAAAATGATACCTGGTAGCCTATAGGCTACATTCGATGCCATGTAGGCCTAGCCTTTTTTTAAACAGGATACAGATGTTACAGGTTACAGATGTTTCGTAATAGCCAACATCTTAGCAGCTAATGTTGAGGTTTTGCTCAGTCGTTACTGTTTGTTTTGCTTGATTGTTACTGTTCATTAAATAGTCAAACTGATTTTAGGTCATTGCCATTCTTTCGTCAACCAAGGTATACATTATATTTGCGTTTGTAACTGTTATTGAAACGTGACCAGTGTCCGGTAAAATAAATTCTTTCTGGACACCGGACTGGCAAGAAAAAATCCTAGTGGAAACTTATCCATTGCAATCTGGTGAAAGATCAAAATGAATCAGTGCAATCGCTTTGACTTTCCAGCCCACTGCCTCATACAGTCCATCTGTCCCTATATGGCTATGGGGATAATGAGAAAAACATGAGCAGGCCATGGAAAAAGCACTGCTCTCTCCTCTTCTGCTGCCAGTTTGGGCAGCCGCATTTCATCGAGAGCGAACTCAGAGAACTGAGCATATACAGCCTGCCAGTACAGCCCAGGTTGGACAGTGCAGCCAGACATCCTTTAAGAGCAGACATCAGTAGAGCAACAGAATGCTTCCAGGGATGTGCTGCTTCGCAGAATGCAAAGCAGATCCCACTGCTTTAACTGTCAGAGACCCTGTTCACACCTGGCATTAACATGTGTCTTGGGTGATCCAATCACAAGTGGACAGCTCTAAATACTTCAGTTTACACCTGGCATTAGAATGTGCCTCCACATGCGTCTCGAGTGACCATCAGATCTCACTTCCCTGTTTTATATGCAAATAAATACATACATCATTTCCATTTGCAGATGTAAGTTTACGCACCATTTAAAGGTCTGTTTGAACGAATCTTGTTATGACTGTCACTATGAAATAATGCGTGTTGTATCTGTAAATGAAAACCTAGTTGACTAGCAAGCTAGATTCCGTTCATCACTGAAATTAAATACCCTTAACTCAGCTGCAGCTGATCTTTTGTTCAATTCTGTTTATCGTTGGAAAAAGCAGAAACACTAGATTAGAACATTTTGAACTTCACCGTATTTGTCTGACACCTTGCCAGTATGGTTGAAAATTAAATAGGCTAAGCAAGATATTATGTTTTCAAAGTTTCTTACGTTATTCACTGCAATGAAAATGTTTCATAATGTAGTTTAATATCAAAAGGGTGTTTGCTGGATTGCTAGTATTGTGAATACATTTATGAATTACTTTTCTAAAACTGAAGTGTGCTTGTTATGGAAAAACATATTCGAAGAAAGAAGTGCATGCATTACCTAAAGAGCGACCTGTTCAGAGTTAAGAGTCTACATAACCAGATATTCATGATATCTTATGACTCCCATAATAGTCTACTCACATTTATTTGTAGAACTACAACACTTCACATATTATTCATAATACCATTTTTCCATGTAATATATTGCATTACACGTTTGGGGCTTGGAAATATTTGAGGTAGCTTGCGAACTCTAGTTGTTGTTGTTGCCTGTTGTGGCACTTTAATATGACACCATTGGTACACGAATGAGTATGTACTTCCACTTGTGGACGTCAGTTGAGTAGGCAGTACTTCAATGTGGCCCAGGACACATTCGCGTACACACTGCTAAAAGAATGTGGCCATATGCAGTCCAGACCACCTCCGAATGTGGTCTGAGCATTCGGATCTCAATGCATCTTGGGTGCGTTCATACCTGTACTTAGAGCTGTCCACTTGTGATTGGATCACCCAAGATACGATGATCCATGTTAATGCCAGGTGTGAACAGGGCCAGAGTTGCCACCCATAGCCCCCTACCGGGTTAGGCTACAGCCCCCTCACCTCATTATTGCAAAAGGGCTTTCACCATTTAACTACTTGGCCTCAGAATGATGTCCAACGATTTTACAAAGAAAAAAATGTGAAAGAAAATGAAAAATGTGAAAGAAAATGTTCTGAGCTTCACTGATTATCCAACTACCACAAACTGTATGGTAGCTTAACAATAGTATTCATGACCTTTGCTGCTATTATGCAATGTGTTTTCCAACACTTTATTTGAAGTATACTTCAAGCAGATGTCTGGGACAGGAACCTCTATCCTTACCACCAAGTTACCAGAAATCATGCCCTGAGAACATGGAAGGAGCTCACCCGAACACTTCATTTATCAGAAGATTTGCACATTTGAGGCAGAGGGTGATGAAACACACTCAGGGTTTGTCTTATCATCATAGTTACTCATAAGTGGTGAAAATGCTCTATTAAGTACGGTTATTAGTTTTTCAGCCAAAGAACAGCTACCTCCAAAGGAAGTTCAGATAGTTAGGTTTCAGATCAGCTTTCCATTTCTCACTGCCCAGACTTCCAAACCCCAACCAATTATTCAGGTGGACATCTCAAAAGGCAGAACAACCATTTCTTTTGATTCACCTATAATAATGCTCATACTAATAAGACTGTCAACAAGACAGCTGCTGAAGAGGAGCAGGATTGGTGAAGTATGGCTGTAGATGATTTATACATGCTTTCTCTTTGAAAAGAAATGTGCATCCTCTACATAAAAAGAACTACTTAAAGTTCTAAAAGGGACTCTATTTACAGCACACAGCTGTTGAGTTGAGAAGTAGTCCACATATTCAGCTGATTAACAGGGGCTCAGCTGGAACACAAGACTGGAATATTACATAGAGAAGGGGCAGCAGGACACAAGGTTGCAAAGTCTCTGAGTTCCACCAGACCCATACTGTCTTCACCATGTCCCAAAAGAAAGAGGAACTTCAGACTTTCCATGACATATAAAGAGTGAATCAACACACGTTACCTCTCAAGCTCACACTAAAAGGTTCCTTACAATCATAGATACACACTTCAGAAAAATTCTGATTAAATTAAGGCAAGTGAAAAAATTCAAGCTGGAACATTAAGGGGAGAGTAAGTGGAAGAGCTGGGGGGGGGGGGGGGGGGGGGGGGTTTACTCAATGGGATCTATCTGAAAAACTCTTTTTCCCTTCCTAAGCCCCTCAGTCTTCTTCAGTTCGCATGACAAGACCAATAAGCCTGTTCCCTCTTCTGATTAAAAAACGAGGGGGGTGCATGAAACAGGCTGCATTTTCCCACCAGCACAAAGTGCCCACTGTACTGCAGAAATATAAATGCCATAAAACTCGTCACTAAGCCAAGATGGGGTTCCATTCAGTACTGTAATAGCTGGGAACCAGGGAGATTTGACACTAGAGGCTTCAGCTTATGATAAACCAAACCAAAAGCAGAGCTTAAGTGGCCAACTTACAACAGGCATGCAACTACAATGTTGGTGAAAAAATTCACTTTGTGATGAAAGCACAGCAATACCATTCTGTAGACTTGAAATGTGTTTTGGTTGTTTTGTTTTAAACACAACATAGAGACCACCATGCATTTTATGAATGAGGTACAGCTCAAAAAGGACTAAGACTCAAATGCCAGTGTGGCACGCCTCCTCAAAACCTTTAGTGCATTCTGCGCATGGAGCACTCACTCAAAGGAGAGGGAGACCAGGAGGAACGGAAAGAGGTCATTGTGTGCTTTTAAGGAGGGTGGGTGGGCCCAGTGGCAACACTCTCAGAGGAGAGGGTGATAAAGTTATCTATTTAAAAGCTCTTATAGCAGGAAGGAAGGAGGGGATGGAGGGAGTTTGCTGGTTTCCTCTATTACCTCAGACATTACCAGACCACTGCAGGGGCAAGCTCTTCTACATACCACAGGCCACAGCTAGATAGAAGCTCATCTGAGAGCAAAGCAGTATGGCAGCAGCTAGGGATGTGGAAGGCTGTGATATGAAGGACAAGACCAAACTAAACCAGACTATGAAAAATGTTCAAAGAATGAGATCCTTATCTTCAGACAAAAATAAATGTTTCTCACAGCTCTGGAAACCTTCAAACCATGTAAGTGCAAAATGAGATAAACATTCACAGTTTGCCAACCTCTGAGCCAGACTGCTCACAAATGCATACAAACACAGCATGGCAGGGGAGAATATTAGACTTTTTGAACCTGCCATACCTGCCACAAAAGTAAAAGGGAAGAGAGTATACATCATTAAAGTTTTTCCCGTTGATGTGGTGTATTCCTTTTTGCAATATATCTATTGCATAAATATTGCCCACCAGTAGTACGAGGAAGAGCTGTTTGTTGAGACCTCACTTTTAAGATAGAGACTGTCGACACTGATGGAAACCACATAGCAGAGATGGATCCTGGGGACTGCACACTTCCCTGCTACATTTACAACATGTGTGCGGTGCCAACTGTTGGCCTGACCTTCCAGGTAACACAGACAACTACAAGCAGCTTCAATACACGTCGAGGAAATTCTCAAGGGGTCACTCTGCCAGCCTCATCATCCAGTGGCCATGCACTCCTGCACAGACCCAGAGCACTTTGGTACTAAATTTATTAGTCTGAGCACAGGACTTCCTGTCCCCTGAGAATCGATGAGCAATTAAAGCGATGCAGTTCACATTTGGAAAGGAGTGGGCCAGCCCACATAAACCATGGCACAGTGTGAATGGCTCCATGGATAAATCATATTGTCTTAATATTCTAAATCATTAGTCTTCCACCACAGACATTGCTTGAACACACCCCTTTCAGTCCAATGGTGTGGAATAAAACAAAACACAACCAAACAAATCTACTTAAAAACATGCTTAACACCAAATGATACAGTAATGGATGGAGCCCCACTGTTACAAGCTAATTAATATTTGAATATGAAACGGGTGTCGCATTTTGGGATTGCTTGTAACCACGACTTTAATTACATTTCAGTGTACTTCAAAATGAGAAACACATTAAACTGATTCTTTCACATAATAGAGACATGAAGTGAGAAAAAAACCCAATAATGTCTTGTTTTAAGAGCAGCTGCTAGACAGATCATAATTTGTATGGTGTGTATCCTTTTGCCTCAGGTGATTCCAAGAGGTGAGTTTCATGGTTAACAGTCTTAACTGTAGAATACAGTCTCAGGGCAGATATTACACACATCTGTGTACTTTCACAGGGAGCAGTATGTCCTTTAAATAGCTTTCACCAGTGTCATTTCAATAAGCATTTCAATTACACTTGTGCATCATGATATTAAATGGGTGTAGGATCTCAAACGTCATTCACAAAGAGCAAATCTCCAAACATCAAACACTGATGTTGGAGATTTTGTTGAAGCTGCTTACTGTCGCATCAATGAAACAGGCTAATGAGTCATTGCCCTTTTCATTCCAAAACAGCCAGCCTTTCCTACTTAAACATCCACTACCACACAATTTTACAGGGCTATTGTTTTAGCAATGGTGTTAAATAAAAAAAAATTCTACACATTTCACATTTCTATTTGCAAGAGTGAAATTAAACAGCTACAGCTGAAAATGTGCACTTTAAGTGATTCATGATGCTGACTACTTCTCCTATACAGTACATACAGAGAGGTTCTATATCATATCACAGAAAGGCATTCTATTACTGAATCAAATTAATTGAACACTGTCTTGAACCAATAATAATGGCTAATTTCATTTCTAATATGTAGCTGCACTCATAATTTGGCAAAAAATATTTACAAGCAAAGGAGGATACATACATCTGTGTGATAAACCTACATCTTATTTTCAGAGGGTATCTACATGCGATCTACTTTCATACATGACTGACAGTAGGGAATCAGGTCTACAGTGTCCGTGCTTAGACTAAGAATGGATAACACAATGTTGTAAAAAATGGTCAACAATGTGAAATGTCTTCTGTTTTCACAGTGGAAATTTACAGAGGTCACAAGCACACCATCTGAAAAGGCATCCAGCACTGGTGGCAACATTCTTACATGTTGTCCCTCTGCAGTGAAGCAGCACACACAACAGGCTTGTCAGACACCTGTTCTTTTCTAGAAGAAAATTCCACTCCATGCATTAACAATATGGGAAGCAAGTTTTGTATATATTCAGATAAACCTCCATTTCTTGTTTGGCTCAGTTGTGCTTCTCTGACACATTTGTAGTGAAGAGTGAGAACAGTCACCCCACCTCGCCTCAAACCTGGGTCTATGGGATACCAAACTGCAGCCATGACGGCGACACCAAAGAGCCAGGCTCATTGGTATGGCAGTCAGAGCGCATACTCAATAGTGACAGCACTACTAGCATTATTATTTTTGTGCCCCATTTTTGTGCTTTTCTGCCAAAGATAATAAATATTGACATAGACCTATAAATAACATTATTTTAAGCCCATATCACCTCTACACACTAGATGCACTTGCTGTTATTTTCACCTCATATACAGTACTTTCAACTGTACCTGTGGTTGGGGGTACACCGGTCTCTGACAGTTCACTTTCTGGTATGATACTCAGCATGGTCAAAGCAGGCCAAATGGAAGTAGGCTTTTTTTGTGATTTTGTCAAACCTTAGTGTAAACATATTCCACTTGCTCAGTCTTTTCCAATCCTTTAATAAGTCGATGGGATAGTGTGAACTCCAAAAATAGTTTCTATGAATGTCCATAAAATGAAAAAACTTGCACGCTATGGCACATACAGAAACAATTCCTATGTCTGTGGTATTTTATGTTCACCATACAGGAAACCAATGAGAGATCCTTATGAATCAGATAACTATTACCATTACAAATCTCAGTTAGGTTATCTACAGCAGTAAAGGCAACTCATCCATTAGAAGTGTATGCTTTAAAAATTAGAGGAATAGCTGTTATAACAATAGCCATGCTCATTTCCATATTTAGTAGTTGCATGTACTCAAGTAGTTTCTTTTTTGAGAACAAAATGTGAAAACCCAACTGTTATGCAGTATCAGCTGGCATAGAGGGGCAAGACACTTGCTCTGATTCAGCAAAAACCCCAAGAACGACTGAATGATTCCAAGCTTACATGGTGCCTACCACATACATTTGAACATGGCTAGTAAGAACATGGCTAGAACACAGTCTAGAGGCAGGTGTGATGGAAGAATTTACTACTGTAGCCTGAAGTATACTCTCACTAATAGGTAGCTGTTATTATTAATTTAAAATGTCAGTTTCAACAATACTTTTCATTCTGCTATCAGGCTATGAAACACAGACACAAACTTATAAACAATCATCAGTATCTCTAAGATATGGTAGCAATCATAGTGGTTGGGACTGATAAGGCTTTACATGCTGTCTGAGGGCTGACATTACACTTGAACCACAATCCAATGCTCTTCACTGAGATGTATTCAATGTGACAGGTCTACAAAATACATAAATATGAATCTTTAAAGTTCTGTCATGGACAACCCTCTTTAGCCCTCAGGTTGTTAAGTGAAACTGCAAAGCAGCTAACTTTAATTGTTACAGAGCTACTCTTCTCAAAACTTTTTCCTCTTTTTCACTCTACTTTTGGAATCACCGTTTGTACACAGTGAGCTTGCCTCACCAAAACATCCTCTACATTAGTGCAGGAGCACTGAAGCACAACAAGTGTATTCCTAAAAAAGAAAACACAGTTAACCCTTGGCCAATATTCCACTAGTCCCAGAGTTCACCATAGAAGGGCAAGTTCCAAATGGAGGATAAGCACACACACCCCTCCACTCATTTCATATGCATAACACACAGGTCGCTCATGACTCACTGAAGGGGCAGAACAGAGCTGATCACATTTCATCACCGCAGATAATGTCTAATTCCAGAGCCCAGACTCAGAAATGGACTTACTCTGTAGTGCTCAGTCTAAGCTTGTCGATGGGGCTATCCTTGCCTATATTAGCTAACTAACCAAGCAAGCTAGTGATCCACAGTACTAACTAGGAAATACAAAAATACTTCCATGAAAAGTAATGGATTATGGTGGCGGAGTCACATGTATCCTGACATTTACATTTACCATTTACAGCTGGACACCTCTCTCACTGTGGTACTACTTTCCCTCCAGGGGGCCCTAATTGCAATCCTTTAGTGACAGACCAAGCCCAATGAATCTCTTTGTGTGCATGGCGTACCTTTAATTACTGCATTTCTGCTGCGTTGCCCCTGTTAACCAGCTTGGGCCCAGGCAGAGGCCTTCTATGGGGCACCTTCCCTTACAAAAAGCCAGCTTATACAAGCCAATTCAAGAGTCACTGCTATAAGGCTTGCTAACTCACTAGCCAGCAACCACCACTGTTTCTGGGCCCTTTACCAATCCTTACTCTTCACTATAGCTTGTATAGAATGTGACAGGCTATATTTGGGAGACTTATACCATTGACTCTAGCCAAAGGAAACAGCAGGCCTTCCAAACCACAATCATCCTCAAGAAAGAGACATTTTTGCAGCATGAAAGCACTTGTCTCCCCAATTGCATCCAGACTGTCCAGTACATGAAAGGCTATCCATTACATAAGGAGGCTAAAGTTGCTGATTTCATAAGATTATTTTAATGAATATGGAAACATATTTTGTAGCGCATCTCCAGCCCATAACCAATAGTACATTTTAGTATTAAAGAGCTTTGCACTGAGAACTGAAGTTTTCATGCTTCATTTATCTGACATTTGATTCTGCATGAACTGGTAGAGATAACCTCTGCCTCTATCATATTACCTTACCAAAACCTAGTAACATTAGTACATCCACCAACCACTCTGTGTCTTACAATGGCACTCATAGTGATGTTAAACATGAATTTTGTAACCCAAAGCAATATTTGGGGTCAACTGTACAAATGACCAGTGCCATTACCAACCCAACTGTTACACCCTAACTCTTTACTGAGGCCCTCAGAACTTCTCTCACCTTTGATTACATAACTGGCTCCATTTATCTTCTAACATGTCATCCCACACGAGGGGCCTTCAAAGAGCAGACATGCCTGCCTGTATGGTCATGCAGGCAGGACCATCACCCAACAGACAAGGAGGACATACTTCCAGGCCCACACACACAGACAGGGGAGGGGGCATCATACTTCTACATGCAATACTAGTAAACTTCACACAACACAAAACCAAAAGCAGAGCTGCTTCAAGGTATCTGGGTATAATATAGTTCTTCCAAAAAAAAGAAATTTTCAAATAAAAAATAAAAAAATGAAATTTCTTGCTCTCCATCAAAAACAGATTGAAGCAAGTAAACAAAGAAAACATTCTGAGCACCGAGCTAAAAGCCCTTTATCTATTTTTTCACTGAATAAAATAAAAACACATCTAAAATGAAGTTTGGATTATGAAAATATTTACGTTTGGATTTAAGCCATGCAAATGTTAAACATTAAAGTCAAACTGATCACCAAATTCATAAAATACGCTGACAGAGAAAACAAATTCCCTCTAAAAAGTAGGTAAGATTTTTTTTTCCTTTTAGCTGGGGCTAAGATTGGCTATGAAATTATTATAAGTAGGGGCTGCTCACCATCCCTCACATTCTGAACTGTCCAGATGAAGACATAATTCTTCACTGGTTACTGTTAAGAAATGAAATGGCACTTGACTGTGACAGTCAAAGCTAGAATGCCCCTCATCATATTGAACAGGACATAGGGCTAATCTAATCCACACAGTTAAGGCCCTTTGTTATTCTCTTAGGTCATTTGTCAAGGGGAATATACTTAATATTTCAGTAGACAATTTGTGAGATGACAATTTAAACCTCAAAATAAAGTCTTGTTCAACCTTAGGGAACACTGTATAAAGCATGACAGCCAATAAAAACCAAACTTCACAATCAATGCTTGTGTTAACAGTTCTAAAAAAACATGAAGTTTACTACCATCCTGCAGTGCATCAATTTTAACATAGATGGGACTGAAATACTCAAATGTTTCAGCATTTTGCCTTTAATTAATATTGTTCTTTTTAAATACTTTTTAAAAAACACTAATATACCACTACAGGTACACAAGGTAAGAGAGAAATTACCAAGAGTTGCTCTCAATATTACCTGAACTCTTGACAACAAAGCCATAAAAGCAGACTAAAATCATGAGAAATAAATTGACTAAGGTCATTTTCAGCCTTAAGTCAAAACAGTGGTGCCACCTGGCTAAAAAAAAGATTCAAAGACCAAATCATGAAAATCATTATGTTTTTTCAATGAATCTCCCAGCCTTGTCTTTATTACAAAAATCATTAAATGCAAGTCTTTTTCATGAAACATCTTGAATTTTCTGAATTTATGTACCTGTGTTTTTACTTTAAGACTTATAACAACAGCACAATCCATTTACCAATATCCTAATAAGATAGGCTGATCAGCTTGATTTCAACAATATACACTGAGGCTCATTTACCTGGGGCAAGGCAGTGTTGAGCTGTCTCTGCAGGGAGTCTCGCTCGTGGCTGACTTCGTGGAGCTTGCTCTGTGTCAAGCCCAGGTTCTCCTGTGTCTCTCTCAGTGTATCCAACAGGCGGTCACGCTCCTCCAGCATGGACACCATCAGTGACTCAAAGTGGCCATCTGAGTCCGACTGCAGCGGGGAGCCCGAGCCCCGCTGCCCATTGCCCCCAGATGGGATCTCCGCCTCGCTGATCGTCGGCATCACCTCGCACATCATCTGGGGAGAAGAAACACCAATGCTCATAAATAAATAATGTGAATAAACAACAATTAAAAGCTACATATACATATGCCTCAAACTGTCCACAAGGGAAGATTATAATTAGTTAAACCTTGAGACTGGATAAACAAAACATCAGACCTGTGCATTTTAATTCTGACATCAGTTTTTTATAACTTAAGTAACTTCAGAATTTAACAGTGTTGTAGTGACATTTTGCAAATTCATGTAACTACAGGGTTTTTAGAGCTTTAAATTACAGGTTTAAAGCTCACTGTAAATTAAATATTAATGCAACTACTACACAACTTCAAAATGTATAGAATTCTTTCAGACTAGAATAGGTCAGACTTTAATTAAACACTGACGTTTCATGCCCTGTCACTGTCTAAATAACTACAACACTTCCTACATGTTAAATCTGAACACCAAAGGTGAGATTAAAGTCTGCTTGAGGCAATATTAATGTCACATTGTCCTTTCTGCTAAGAACAACATATAGGTAATCAAACACAAGTGAAGTATTTAATGCCAAATGAAAACAGTTCCATGCCCAACTTAGCTTTTACTTGCCCTTTTGAATCAGCTGTCCTTTCTATCTCCTTCGGACAATGTTAATTTTCACCCACTTCTGTCCAGTGTTGAGTTTAACAAGCAGTAAGGCACTGCCAAGAGCCAATGACAAATAATCATTCAACAATGCAGTGCCAATGAAAAGGAGCAACTTTCTTAAACTGTGAGTGTTTCCAGTAGATCCACAGGGAAAAACACACCAAGAGCTATGGAATAAGGCAGACAGAAGGAAAAAGTGTGTGGCCAAAAAAAGTCTGGAATACATGTCCACTGAGGGTAAACAAATGCTTTCCAATTCATTAAAAAATGCTACTCATTTTTTTGTAGAACTTCTTTAAATTTGGGTTCCTTCACCAAATTCACTCTGAACATTTACTTGATTTTATATTTTATCAGATTGCAATGCAGAATCTAGACCTGCCTGACAGTAAATTTGTACTACTGTTACAGTGTGGGGTTTTTCTGTTTGTCTACTCACTTCAAAGGTTTCTCTCTGAGAAAATCCTATAATTGATATTTTTAAAAAAGTAAATAAATAAACACATTACCACTTTATACATATGTGAATGCTACTCCAAGTAGCATTTTTCAGATAAAAAAAAATTACTTTAAGTCTTCAGATGATGGAAACTCGGGAAGAATAATCTGCAAAGGCAGAAATGTGATATATATCTTGTCAGTAGATATTTTATTTATTAATATATGTGTCATTATTGGCATTCTTCTGGTTTTCATACTGAAACCGAGCCATGTGGAATAGATGGGAACTAAAGGAACACCAGAGGAACAGGACCTTTCGACGGACAGTTTTTACTACAAGTTTTATGCGCATGTCTAATGTAAATGCGTCAGTAGCAGTTTTGACATAGTATAATAAGGTCAGTCGGAAAGAATTTTACAATGTAATTTGACGGGAAGGCCACTTTCCTGGGGACGAGAAAAAGTGACAGATGGCACACCTCTCTTCCATGCGCCTCTACTGTAAACAATAACGCTTTTCGTCACGTAAAAGCAGGTACTACGACGGCTTTTCATATTTACCTATACTTCTTCTGCAAAGGGTTGAACACAATTTAAGAAAAAAAATTCATGGCCAAAGGTGACATCAACGTGTAATCCATTACAATGGAGGTCTTTATCTGTAATGTGGAAAAATACGAAAACTAGAAAACCTGACAGTGGAGAAACGAGGAGAATCTTAGCTCGCGGAAACACATTTCATATGAAAAAAAAACCTCCAATGATTTGTATATCAGCTAGCTTGTTGCTTAAGCGGCAAAATGCAATTTCTTGCGATATGAAGACTCATACACGTTCATGTACGAGCCAATTTCAATGGTTGGTGATAGTTATAAATCAAGCAGGATGCACTTAACATTATGCCATGGATCTATTAATCTAAAATAACTACAAGAGATCATTTAATTTGCTCAAATAGCTACGGTGAATATAAGACAAAATGCGCCCTTCGCTATGGTGTTGGCTACATCTAACTTCAGCTAGCAAAGTGTCGGCAACTCACTCAGCTAGACAGCTACTCATTAACCTTAGTTCCATTTTGAGTTGGGGCCCAGCAGGTAACACTAACTAACCTGGGCAACTGGCTAGCAGGCCAGTCAGCTAGCTAAATTTTCCAGTGCCAAGCTTGGTGCTCTATGGCTTTGTGCAACAGCTTCGTGGTCGTACACTTTCCATTTATGTTCCTGCGAGTACTAGACTAATTAATATTTGTTGAACTAACCTACAGAAAGTTCAGTTAAAATTGTTTTACGTTATATTAGTTACCCAGCATTTGCATGCTTTCTATACTTGACTAGTGATCAAACAACAGTTAATCAGGCACTAGGAAACAAAGAACTAAAACTAAGACCCAGAAGAGTTTTCGATTTTGTGAGCTACAGTTAACTGGGTACATATATACTAGAAACACTGCTACGAATAACGACATCTCCACAATAATAAAAGAAAGGGTTTAGCAATTCACCTTGCCAGTAGAGACAGAACCTCTTCGTCAGGTCCACTTTGTTCCTTTTTCTAGTTAGTTAACGTGATCTTCAATTGAACCCTTTTATCCAATTTATCAACTTTGATCTTTATGTCAAAGTGTATGACAGCGGTGTATATTCCGAGCCATCAATCCAGTGCTTAATAAAAATTAATCAAATGTATCCAAAAGTTGGAAAAACAATCCCAAGGCCGCAACACGGCGCGCAGGAGGACAATTTTCGGACACTGTTCTTCGCTGCCTTCTCTGCTCGCTATCCAGTCTAGCTAGCTACATAAACATACAGCTAACTACTATAACCAAATGTAATTAACGTTTGTCTGCTAGCTCATGCGATTAGTTATACTGCAGCAAACAGTCATGATCAATAAAGGTAGGTCGGTAGCTAGTACCAACTAAATAACCCACAATATCTTTAGCTGCTGGGTAATGGTAGCTAAGGAAAGCCCTATATTAAATACTTAGCTAGCTAGCTCTGTAGCTAGCTAGCTTGGTTCTGAAACGTTTGATATTCATGTCGGACACCTGGTAACATTAAGTATGTAAGACATTTATAAACCACTTTTACGGTGAAATGATCATTCCCTCGCAAATAAATAAAAATTAACTACTATACCGTATTTCCTCTAACTACATAGCTAGCCATAAACTTATTCGTTGTTGAGGATCTAGCGTTAGCTAACTAGCTAGTTCAGCCGCGTCACCACACCAGTCAAGCAGCAGAAGAAAAGACAGACTCCGTCCCAAGAGAAGCCCAACGATAATCCAAGGCGAAGTGAAAAATTTACTGATTTAAAAATGTGGTTGTCCTAAATCATTTGGATACTGTGTTGCTTTGGGCCAAATAAATCCAGTTTCCATCCGTATGTGAAGTTTTCAGTCCCGGTTCATGGTAGTTTGGCTCACTACTCCTTAACACCCAACGCAGCAGCCTCAGCTTCTGCGAGCCCGGTTTCCCACTATCCCAATAAATCGTTAAATCTCTGCGTCCTGATGACGTCGACACGTGCACCACAAGGAAGCTCAGAGCGGGGAGTATAGCGCCCTCCCGAGGAATCATCATCGCATAATTACCTCTTTAGTCACACCATATTGTTGGGAATGGGGAAATGCATCACGAGCGAATGTAAAAAACATGTAACCTATCAGTCTCTCTATTATATATATATATATATATATATATATATATATATATATATATATATATATATATATATATGTATACACACACGTAAGTCAAATGCCTTCTCGTATTCGATGAAGTTGACGTAAAGGGGCGAGTTCTACTCCAGCGACTGCTCCAGGATGATGCACAGTGTTGAGATCTGGTCGATGCAGGATTTGTCCAGAGGTCAACAGCATCTTTCATCCTGTTCCGGAGGACTGAGTTAAAGACCTTATCTGGGATGGACAGAAGTGTTAACCCCCTGTAGTTGGAACAGGAGCTGTTCCAACTGTTTTAATTAGTTACATGTTATTTGCAGCTAAATGCATTAATGATTTTTTTATCTGCAATTTGCAATAGTTGAGCTTATTTCAATTAATTGCATTGCAAACAATAGATTGTCATTGTCTCCCTAATCAAGTGTCTGATAGTGGAAAAAATCCTACCTGCCTGATTGAAGGCTAATTAGAAACAGATATATGGCTAGAGAGAGGAGTCACTTTCTTTAGCAGTTTGTTTGCTGTTGCTGTGAAACAACTCCACAACCTTTTAAATATTTTCACCAGCGCCTGCTGTGCAGTAGTGAAGATGCATAGTCTCTTCACTCCACTGGCTCCCTGTAGCTGCCCGCATCATGTTCAAGGCCTTGATGCTCACATACAGGGTGACCAACAAAACTGCACCTTCCCACCTGAACTCTCTGCTCTAACCCTATGTTCCCTCCTGACCACTACCCTCAGTCACCAAAGGCCGCCTGCTGGTCCTGTCGCATCGCAGTGTAAAATCACTATCCAGGACTTTCTCCGCTGTTGTCCCCCGATGGTGGAGTGAACCTCCACACTCATCCATTCTGCTGAGTCCCTTTATGCCTCCAAGAAACATCTGAAGACACAGCTCTTCCACTCTCACCTGAGCACCTGAAACACTACCCCTAAAGGAACTTCTCATGACTCAAACTGTCTCCTACTAGATTATAAAATAAAATTATAAAAAAGTAATCTAGTTTAATGCACTTGTTAGCTTTACCAGCTAGTTTGTACCTTGCTTGGCCAACCATTGAAACCTGGTCATGCAGCGCTTTTAATATTGTTAATATTGTTAATATTTAATATTGTTGACTCCGTATGGTTTTTTTTCTTATGTTGTATTGTACCCCACTTGTAAGTCGCTTTGGATAAAAGCATCTGGCAAATGAATAAATGTAAATGAGTGTAAATGCATAGCTCTTGCAACGTTGTCACTTTCTCAGTACAGTTTTACCTTTAGATTTTTCCCACAATTACCATAGATTGCAAAAATTTACCCAGGTTTCTACTTGATATTTTAAAGTACAAGGGGCAGATATTATTGGCAATGCTAATGATTAAAATCAACACTATTTAATGAGCTTCTAAAGTGACACGAGAGATATAACAGACTTTGAAAGAGGTCAAATAGTTGGTGCATGTAAAGCAGATGCATCAGTGACAGCAATTGCAAAATTATTTAATGTGTCAAGTTTAACAGCACTGAAAATCATAATGGCATACACCAAACAAAGAACTGCATCAGGAAAGACAAGCAGTCATCACAAGTGGAAGCTCACCACCAGGAACAGATGGACACTTCATGGGGTAATTACAAAAAACACAAATCAATTGTCTTAATAAAGCCTATAGAATCTGAATCTACATCTCTATGACCCAGTATCAACAAAAACTGTGCAGTGTTAGCATGACAAAGCTGATATTTTTGGCAGGGCTATCACTGGCCAATGGCCACAAAACCTGGATGTCTCAGCACTGGTAGAAAGTAATATGGTCTGATGAATCATCTTTTACTGTGTTACTTAATCTGAATGGGTTTGTGTTTGGAGGAAGCCAAAGGAACCCTCAAGCCATATTGTCCATTCCAAACTGTTACACATGGCAGTGGATCTATTACGGTATGGGCAGCACTTTCATGGGAGTCTTTCGGACCAATTATTACTGTGCATTGAAGAATTCTGGCCAAGCAATACGAAGCCATTTTTGGTGACCAAGAGCGAACATTGTTTCCTAAAGATGTTCCTGTTTCCTTAGATCAGGGGTCGGCAACCCACAGCTCCAGAGCTGCATGCAACTCTTTAGCCCCTCTCTAGTGGCCCTAGCTTTGTCAAAAAATAAATAAATAAAAAAAAAAAATATATATATATATATATAACTTTTGTAAGTTAGCAAACAACAAAAAATGTAATGTGGAAAGACATTTCTAGAACAAGCACACTGCATTTGCTGAAAAGTATCTGGCTGGGGATGAAAGAAAGAGAGCGGTTTTGGAACTGCTGTGGAAAGCAGAGCGGAGCAAAGGTAGTTTTAAGAAATGGATCAAATCCCCAAGCACCAAATAATCATAAATAGCCTACCGCAGCCACCTTGTGGTAAAACATATGAATGAATGCTCATTTAGACCTAGTAGCAATGTTGATAGGCCAATTTAGACTAATAGGCTGTGTTACCTGCATTTAAAGGGCTCAAATATTTTTTGCGCCAGTTTCACCCGTAACTGGGTTCAGGCTAAATTGCTGTCACAGTGGGGTGTTGGTCAGGACACAGGAGTCAGGTTCCGGATTCAGAGGTTTATTGGGGATTTTGGAATGTGTGGGAGTGTTGTTTGGGGTGTGTGTGTGTGGGTTCCATGTGTTGTGAGGGTGTGTGTGGTTTCTTTGGCACAGACGCACACAACAACAGCACAATGCTTGGTCCCCAAGGCCTTGGTCTCCCCAGTTCTTCACTCTGTGGGTGTTGGCGTGGTACTCAGGTAGGGGAGGTCACCACCACCTTGATATTGTCCTGTATCCTTGGCCCTGTTGAGGCTCCGATTGGTGGCCGAAGGATACGGGCAGGTCAGAGGGCAAATGGTGACCTGGGGGCCGTCCTTGGGGGTGCGCCTGTGCCTCGGGTTACCTGCGGAGGTCCTGCTGATAAGGGGAGCAGCAGGACCGGTTTGGGCAGGTTTCAACTGGGTTGTAAACAAAGTGCCTGTGAGAGGTGGGGGTGGTGTGTAAAACAAAGACACAGACAAAGACAAAAACATGTGGCCCTTCTCTACAGGCTCCAGACAGATATATATATTTTTCTTTCTGGCAAAAAATTGCTCTTTAGATAGTAAAGGTTGCCAACCCCTGCCCTAGATGATGATGGTCTTAAGGAAAGCATGCTGTCCTGGTTAAAGTCATGCTTATCTGACAGATTCCAGTCCGTACATCTAAATGAAGATATTTATTTTCTTTCCAAGGTAAGTATGGTGTCCCATAAGGCTCAAGGTCCCGGACCCTTGCTCTTCTGTCTTTATATGTTGCTGTTTATCTCTGCCCATGCTACATAATGTCACACTGCTCCATAAGTTACAGATCCTAATTCCCTGGTCATCTCAGTCTAACTGCACATTCTGTTTAGTTCACTAGTTAATTCTACTTTGGTGCTGCAAAGATATTGTACAACTACAAGATAATCGGCTTTCTCATCTGATCACCGGCGTCATTGCTTTAGCGTGGGTTGAGTGAATGATCTTGTCGTTACTACAAAATCTTTAGCCTACTTAACACTTTGGTTCTTTGATTAGGTCAACAAACCGGACAGACAGCTGAATCCACCAAAGCGTGTTACAGGTAACCAGAGAATTTTATTAGCGGACTGCTTGTAGTTCAATGCCACTCATCCCCAGTAGTGATGTTCAAAACGATTCTTTTTAGTGATTCGGTTCCTTTCGTTCAGTTCAATAAAATGATTCGAATCTTTGACTCACTGATTCGTTCATTTCTATATCCGGTCGGGCGCCAATCTGTAAATAGTTGTATTGCATTTTAAAAGTTAATATACATTGTTCCAAACATCATGTCCATTATTAGCCTGCTCTGCGGCAAAACAGCACGTGTGAAACCAAATGTCAACGAAATTAAATTGTAATATTCATTACGTGAAACTGCACCATGCTATTCAAACAATCATGCAACCGCAAAAGGTAATAGAAGCTCACATTTTAACTCCTATAATAGCCTAAGTACATGTCATTTGCTAAAACTAAATGAAGCACTGAGTAAAAAAGAGCCACGCTTATATCCGAAGCGAATAACTTCGTTTTACAAATTGTATTTTTCGTATTTTTATTTGTTGTTTACGTAGGCATAGTACGCTACAAATGTGATGTATAGCCTTATGCATCACATTTCTGTTTTGTTTTGCAGCCTACTATGTTGATTTGTCAGTATTTATTAATAAGGACTTTATTCACATTAAAAGGAAATGTGACGTCAACATTAAATAAATTGTAGCCTATGTAAAATTGCAGTTGTGATAAACAAGAACTGCGATACGTTGTGCGCACCTAAAATATGCTACTGCTAAAAATATAAATATAAAATAATATTCCAGGTAGATGAGCAAAATAATATTTAATAATATTTTTTATTCCTATAATAATGTCACGGAAGCGCTCTGATTCCTTTTGCATCACCACAGTCAATGGAGGATGTAGCCCAAGCTGTTATACTGAGAACTAGCGATACTGGCAACACGTAGTCACCAGGTCTTCACAGTCAGTGAATCTTTGTCCGAGTCCGAACGAACTGGTGAACTGAGGAGTCACAGTTCCTTTGAGCCCAAACGAACTGAGGACTCACAGTTCCTTTGAGTCCGAACGAACTGGTGAACTGAGGAACTTGACAACAGTACATCAGGTCAGTAGGTGGAGTTTAGAATCTTCATAGTCACCGGATCTTTTGCATTGTCCCACATCGTCAGCTGTGCCTAGATGGCCAGTGGGAGGTGCTTCGAGAGTTTTAGTATTTCAGCCATTGGCTAGTTGTTGTCATGAACGTACTGCTGATACAGTTTTGTGATAGACTGCTTCGTGGACAGACCGCATATCTCATATCCACTGGAGGGAGAGTTAGAGCTGCTATGCCAGGTAATCTGCGCGCATGTTTGCAAAGACGAAGGAACGAATCTTTTAGACTAGGGATTCAGTACACTCAGTTCACCTCAAAGATTCGTTCAAAAGGATTCGTTCGTTCACGAACTGCACATCACCAGTCTCTAACAATCAGTCCACTTAGCAAGCTCGATGGGTGATGATATGGTAACCTGACGTTGCTAGCTAGCTAGCTGGTTAGCTATGCTACCTAATCTATGTGGCCTACAATCATTGACGTCCTGTACATCTATCCCTCATGGTTGCCTTGACCAAACCAGTGATATGGCCCTCAAAACAACTGAATTCCTCCACATGCCCTGATTTATAATGGTTTTCGCCCCGCTGAAAACTTCGGCTCTCATCCTTAAAGAAGAGGAGAATACAGCTAAGCGACACCATTGCTGCTAACGATGAGCTTGCTGTTGCTGATAGTTTTTATTACAACGTTGGTCGGATGTTGTGATGAATTCGTTGTAATAAATATTTCAGCATTAAGAGAGACAGTGTGGAGGAGTTCCTCCTATTTTTTCTAATTGTGCTTTCCTCCAACAGCACCTGTCACTCATTCAGTTGTGCAGAGATTTTTTTTTTTTTTCAAGATAAACCCAACCATGACTTTATAATACTGTTTTGCTTTGAAAAAAGCCTAATGTCACACAGCCAACGTGGCTGAGTTCAGAAAATAAATTTTAAAAATTATATTTAAATATAATATAATACATATAATAAAATGATATGAATTGAGCTAAATAAAATGAGTAGGCAAGCTTATATTTATTTTCACGACCTTGATGCCTTTTTTATTTAAGCATGCACTGCAGCTGCTAGCATACAGATTCATTTTTATATGCAAATTCATGGTTTTTGTAATAGATGGAGATGTTTTTTTTACTTGACTTGTATCTTGACTTGCAATTATGAAGAATTAAGACTGGCCTTTCAACTTGTCTCAAGTGACTTGAGACTTGACTTTGACTGGCACTAAGACTTAAAAACAGCTCTGTCCTTTACACTACATTTTTTAAACTTGTCCTTTCTGACGTTTTCCACAGAAAAATGGTATTCCACTCTGAGACATTGTTCAATAAGAAAGAAATTTCCTGTGCCTTTACAAACATGGTTTATCTGTGTTGTAATGATGATGTAGTGGACCGTTGCATAGATTGAAGCTCTTTTGCTGATTAAAGTCAACAAAGTCTTTCCAGTTGTTCACACAGTTTTCTGTTTTTGTTTGTTCTTAGTGTGACTGAAGTGTCTAAATGGACTGTCAATGATGTCATGCAGTGGCTTGAGATTAATGGATTGGAGGATCACCAATCAACATTCCAAGGTTTTTAGAAGAAATCATGCCAACTTCATTTAAATGTCCTATATGCAACAAAATCGTCTTTTTACTAATAAAACAAATAAGGCACATTGGGCTGAATCACCAAAATGAGCTTTTTTTATTAAAGTGGTCTAAATGGATGTTTGAAATCCTGCCTTTGCTCTG
This sequence comes from Megalops cyprinoides, assembly GCF_013368585.1. Taxonomy (NCBI): domain Eukaryota; kingdom Metazoa; phylum Chordata; class Actinopteri; order Elopiformes; family Megalopidae; genus Megalops; species Megalops cyprinoides. Next base: position 24,287,439 of record NC_050590.1, on the reverse strand, counting down.
CCTCATATCGAACCTGAATGCTTCATGGATTATACTGAAGAGGATGATACAGCTGATCCTGCTGGAAATGTTGCTTATGAGCTGCCTAAACACAATGTTGTTGGAAACACAGGGAGTGTAATTGACGTGTGATGGAGAGGGAAGGATCTTTCATGGTACCATAGCTACCGTTTCAGCAGACAACTTGTCAGCACAAGCAGTTGCTGGACTGACTAAAACATTTAGCTCAGGGAGAATCTGTCAGTTCTGTAACACCACCAAGCAGGACATTTCCAAGAAATTCACTGAATATGAATTCATCATGCGAAACTCTGCAAATTATAGCCACCAATTAGAGGCAGTGGAAGCAAATCCAGAGAATACTGTCATTTGTGGAATTAGGAATGCATGCTGCTTCTCAAAGTTGAAGTTTGTGCCTTCTCCCATTGTTTATTTGTTTCCACCAGATATAATGCATGATTTCCTCGAAGGTATTATCCCTGCCATTCTCATTTTAGTGTTACAACAACTGGTGAGGGAGAAACAAATCAGATTGGACCAGCTCAACAGATACAACATTTCCCTTATGGAGTGAATGACCCAAAAACCGATTGAGTGTCAAAACCCGATTTAGGGGGATCTGTTTGCAGAATATGACAGAAATTTATTATAATATTCATAATTATGTTTTCATTAGTGTATAATCACCTGAAAACAAGAATTGTTGTGTTGTTGTTACCTTATAATGAGCCCTTTATATCTACAGAGGGAGCGGGGCCTCTTCCACGGAGTCCGCCATGTTACACCTCCATGTTTCTACAGTAGCCCAGAACGGACAAATCAAATGCTGGCTATAGAGAGGGCCTTTTGTGTTTTTAGTGGCCACCGTAGGTTCTCCTAAGGCTAGGGATATGCAGTTGGTTGTAGTCTGCAGCTTCACTGCTAGATGCCACTAAGTCCTACACAGTGGTCCTTTAAAAGCACACTCTTCACACTGAACGGCTACACTTCTATTGGCATATTGCTTAATGTGATGTCTGTAAGACCAACACCATTTGCTGTGAATTTCCTTGTAATTTCCTTGTATACACTGCAAAAACTAACAAAAGGTAGTAGTGGTGTTTAAACCCTCTAGTGACCACTACTACCTTGGAACTACCAATTGTTGTAATTCAGGCAAAAAAAATGCAGTCATCAAAAAGGAGATCCTGTCCTATCAAAATAATGAAAAAAAAAACTAATATAATCGCATCTCATGCAGCCATTACAACTTCTTGCCCTTGTTCAACAACTTCTCCTCCATCTTGCTTTGTATTTTCCACTTCCACTGCTACATTATCTGTGACTACCTCTGCTGTGTTTCCCTGATCCCTCCTTTTTGGGTGGAAGAAACTAGTGATGTCACCCTTTCTCTTCATTTTTCATGCCTCTGAAATATTATGCAAATGCGCATTTAACATTACTGTTACAGTAAAACTGCAATGCATTGGCCTACACTGCTAAACAGATGAAAGGTTCAGCTTTTTGATGATAACTGCATTGTCTGTCTACTCAACATAGGCATTAGCAAGATAATGTTACATTCAAATGATGCACATCACCTGACAGGATTTGTTTAGGAACATCAGGTCAGAAATCATTAACGTTAACGCTAACATTATTTGGTTAAAGAAAAGAGGATAATTTGCACTTTGTTTTTCATGATTCAGTAATTAGGCTACACTTCACTGATTACACTTACCTTTTGTTGATTTTCACAGCTTTATAATCAACAGTCCGTGTTGAGTACTGACATGCCCGCGCAATTTCACAGTGCAGAAATCCCCAGTTAGCACAGAGATGTACATTCAAGATACAGTTGTCCACCAATCATAGGTTGGAGCATTAAGTCAAAGGATCTTCCTTAGAAAGCACCAGATAATCCATTTATACTAAAACAAGACCAACTAGATTTGGAATCTAAATATAAGATTATTACACTTGGTTAGATCTGCAGTTTTTGTAGTGAAAATGGTAGATCATCATATCATATCAGCATTGTGAGTTGTGAGTTAATGTACAAAACTTTCACTTTTAATAAGTTACTCTTAAGTTACTCTTCCAAACCAATTTGTAATGTATAGAAATACTCATCTTTTAGAGTTTCTCTGAAATTGAGCACATCTATAAAGTTGATGTGGACAAGAAGTTGATGTGGAAAAGTAGCAGACAAAATTGTTGCAGAGACCAAAAGGAGGAGCCTGGGCAAGGAGATTCTACTCCAGTATCAGAGGGCACTCAGTCAGGAATGTGAGGAGACTCAAAAAAGTATTTAGAACTTTATTTGACATTCTTCAAATAAATTATGCCATCATTGCTATAAAAACTGATCCAAGTTATTTTTATTCCCTTTGAGACACACCATCTGTGCTGCAATACTGTTGCTCCCCTACCTGTTCCATGAAAGACCAGACAGGCTCTATGTAATTGACAAGGTAAGAGCACCACCAGTCATTCATAGTCATTCATAGGTAGGGCTCTTGTATGCCTGTCGTGTTTTGTTTGTTTTAATGGAACTCTGGAGTGTATTGCTCCTTTGGTGTGGTTCATTTCGATAGGTGAGTACAGGAATACATTAGTCCCACTCCCATCATGCGAGATTTTCTTTTGCTTATAGCAGTCTTGAAAAGAAATGATTTCTCATTTACTTTTTTTGCATATAATTGGGTGAATAATGTAACTTATGATCAGGTAACTTCCAAATCAGATGCGCTGATTTATTTCTTATGAGCTGAGATTTGAAAATTGCACAACATCGTAACCTTTTGAAAACTGCATTGCAAAATTGGTGCTTGAACACTTAGATGGCTTTCTCCCTTAAAAAAAATTTGGAGTGTCTACATTTTCCTGTATCAAAAGGGACTCCTGAAGCCGACAGAGTGAGAGCTTCAGGGGGAGGGAGGCTGCGTGCTGTGTGCATGGCAGTGCTTGACACTGCGTCAGAAACTCTTCCCGGCTCTGATTGGTTGTTTTCATTCAGGCGTGGTGGATTCTTGCAATGGCATTAGGAGCACTAAGAGGAACCAGAGGAACTGGTTTTTTCCTGTCCTTCTGTTAGGACATAGTGACAGTTTCAGCAAATATGTTATTTTATATAAGTTGTTTTTATAAAAGTTACCAACTGAACCTTTAAACTGCAAAATAATGTCATTGTTTAGAACTTCAATCAATGCCTTATTAACCTACACAAGATTAATATGCGATAGAAACAGCATTTAAGCTGCCACTGCAGACAGTTAAATAAAACGGAGAGTGCTTGAACACCACATTGTAAATATCATATATTCATGTCAGATACTGTATTTGTTGTGTGCTTTTCATAGGTGGCAATGGCTCCTACACCTGTGCTGCTGGTGAGTGGGAATCCCTTCAGTGCCGAATGTGAAATTTCTCTTCACATGGATGGAGTTGACATTGCGAAGCCAGATGACATCTCAGTGGGAGTTGGTGCCCTACTGAGGATCCATTTCATCTTTGGAATTAAATATGCAGAGAATGTACAGAAGATTCTAATTTTTATGCAACGCATGGTTGGTATGAAGTTAAATGATAAAGTTCCAATAGGAGTATATTAAAATGGCAAATGTCTTGCTCTAAATGTCGCAAATGAGAAATGAACTGAAATGAAATGAAATTAATTAAAAATGAACTGAAATTATACCAATATTGATACACAGCCATTTTTTCAGCTGCCTGCCTGTGATTATTTTGAGACAATATATTGTACATGCACATATTTTTTGAATTGAATTGTTGGATTAATATATTTATTGACATTATACAGTTATATACTAACTGGCTGAACCATCTCCCACAGTGGGCTTGTGAGTGAGCCTCTGCAATGATGTTATTCTCATCGTTTGTTTGAATGTTTTTGAAAAAACTGGAAATGCAAGGAACTTGATGTAAAATATCTGCTTCCCTTGCTTATTTTTCTTTTCTTAGCCTTTGTTTAGCTGCTCCAGTGTCCAAATAGAGTAGCCTAAAGATCCTGTGGGGACCTTAATTCAAATGACTTGAACAAGTTTTCATACTAAGGAATCCCAAAAGTTCTTGCAGGCACCTCTAAGAGCATTGAGGAAAGTTTGAATTCTTTGAGGAGCCCCTAGGTTCTTGGAGTAAGCTAGAGGTTCTTCAAGGAGCTACTCTTTTTTTTACAGTGTAGTTCAACAGCAGAAATGTGACGGACAGCTAGTTAACTACACAGCAAGCCAGCTGAGCCAGGTGATCTACGTAAACAAGGACACATTCATGAAAATCTTAGGACTAACCGTTTAACTAGTTAGTCAAATAAACCTAACGTTAGTAATATTACAACACTGTTATTAGCACTGCGTGGTAACTGGACAGGAGAAAGGTTAATCATTTCCTCACCTGGAACTCTTCATTTGATGCCACACTGTAGCAAAGATAGCCCGTAAAGGGGTTCAGGTCGCCCCAAAACACAAACTGGCTCTGCCGCATATAGCACTTTGGTGCAAGGTTTTATTTACAATGCCAAAGTCCACAATCCCAACCAAAGTGCCAAATAGAAAAAGAATGCTGTCAAATTGTACAGTGCGATAAGTTTTATTTACACAAAAAGTACAAAACAAAAATCCCAACATCAACCAAAAACAAAGAAAAGAACCAACCACAACCACTCATAATTTTCACAGCTACACTCTGTCAGTACAGCACCTTCTCCCTCACCCTCCCCAACAACTGACCCCCCCCCCCCTCCTTTTCAAGAATAAGCCCCTCCCCCTGGAACAAACCAGCTGCTCCCTGGAAATCCACACTGTTACTAGGGTTCACAATAACTTAGAATGACAGTCACAATCTCAAATACATATTCCTTCTGCACATTTATACAATCATTACAGTACATTTCCCCCGTAGTTTCCGCAAATCACGAAATTTACGACTGAAACCCATTTGCCAGTGGTGTGGGCCTTTCCCATGCCACACCACACTGGTGCAACTCGGGTCGGCACAGATAAACTAGCCAGAGTTAGTGCGCCTCTGGTCCTCCCTCCCCTGCTCCGGAAGTGTTACTGCGTTGTCACATTTTCCAACAAGCAAACAAACATCAAAGACAGAGAGAAACGGCGACAACTAACAAGACAGAACATTACAACACCAGAAAGAGCACTCTAACATACGATTATCACAATGATGATAACACATATTTAATCGTATTTGGGGTGTTTTTGTGATGCTAGCTAGTGTGCACGACTGCTGGGTAGTGATTACGGATTGGAGATGTTTGTGTGTATGTAACCGGGTAGCCTGCTGCTTGCTCCAGGTGTGCACCCCCAAAGCTAACGTGCTATTTTAGTGAAATGGGTGCGGTAGTGGAGTGTATGCAAAATGTATCAGAACGGAGCACAAACCACCAAGCACCGTATTCCTATTTGGTACGGCTGGTGTGGGGGTATGAGAGGCGCTTGCAGCTCACCGATCACAGCCTGGGACAGAGCCCTGGCTCTTTGGTGTTGCGGTTCGCTACACGGTGCGCTCTCGCCCTTTGCTACACACACTGAAACATCATCTCGAGACAGCACCAAAAAATGCCAAATACATAGGACCAAGGATTCAAAATGGACTAATAGCATGCTGTGAACCTGAGATTCAGGAGAACATAAATAAAAAAGCCTGGTTTTTCACAGTTCTTGCAGATGAATCAATGGATGTGAGTGGGACAGAACAACTGTCTATCTGCATTCACTACATAAACCATGACAATGGAGCTGAAATATGTGAAGAGTTCTTGGGTTTCTGTCCTCTTGCCAAACAAGATGCTGCATCTATTACAGAAGTCATCCTCTCTCAAGTGGGGTCTGGAAATTGAATATCTCAGAGGGCAGAGCTATGATGGTGCCAGCACAATGAGTGGGAATGTGAGTGGAGTACAACAACACATTAGAGAGCTTCAACCAGGGGCACTATTCACACATTGCCAAAGCCACGCACTCAATCCTGTGGTAGTCCATGGAAGTTCTGACATCTCCCTCATCAGGAACACCATGACTACCATTGAGAATGTTGCAGCTCTTCTCAGTTGCAGTTTTTCTCTGTGTCTGCTGTTAGGAAGAACATGTTACAAGAGCAAATAATAATAATAATACATTTTATTTGTAATGCACTTTACATTTGAGGCAAATCTCAAAGTGCTACAGAATAAAAACATCACAGCAGTCCATCATGAATCATAGGATATCAAGTAAAAAAATTAAAAATTTAATTTGAAAAATTATAGGTTCTACTAAAAATAAATGTTTTGAGTCCTTTTTTGAAACTGTCAATGGTCTGCGGTGCCGTGAGATGGTCGGGGAGGGCATTCCAGAGACGAGGGGTGGCGGAGCAGAAGGCCTGGTCGCCCATAGTACTGAGCTTTGTTCTGGGGAGCAGGAGACGATTGGTATTTGCAGAGCGAAAGGAGCGAGATGAGATTTGTGGAATGAGTAGTTCTTACAGGTAGGAAGGGGCGTTGCTGTAGATGCACTGGTGAGTGAGGAGGGAGACCTTATATTCAATCCTGGCCAAAATGGGAAGCCAGTGAAGTGAGCGGAGAATGGGTGTAATATGTTCATATTTGGGCACTCTCATGAGGATCCTTGCAGCACTGTTTTTGTATATACTGTAGTTTCTGCAGATTCTTGTTATGGATCCCAAAGAGGAGAGCATTACAGGAGGAGAGCAAGAGGAGAGCAGTCCAGTCTGGAGGAGACAAAGGCGTGGACCAACTTCTCTGCATCCGATAAGGTGAGAGAGGGACAAAGCTTGGCAATATTTCTAAGGTGATGGAAGGAGGTCTTGCAGAGGTGTTTGATATGGGCTTCAAAAGTGAGTTGAGGGTCAAATTTTATGCCAAGATTGGTGACTACTGAAGAGAGGGTAATGTCATGGCCAGAGAAAGTGATGCTGGTTATGGAGGAAGACTGGATCTGATGGGGTGTGCCAACCAGGATGGCTACTGTTTTGGAGCTATTCAACTGGAGGAAGTTCTGTTTCATCCACAGCTTTATCTCCTCCAGGCAGGCAGTTAGAGTTGAGAGAGTAGTTGGTGAGGCTGATGATCCTGAGGAAGCTGAAGCTGAAGAGGTGTATGCATCCGTTTTCATGTACAATTGTGTGTCATCAGCATAGCAGTGGGAAGAAATTCCAAAGCGAGTGATGACACGGCCAAGGGGAAGCATGTATAAAGTGAAATGGATGGGGCCCAGCAAAGAGCAACCACAAGGAAGCAAGAAAACACAGGCAAGTGACAAAAGAAAAACAGGAGGCATCCCACTCATGTTGGACACACGCTGGGGCTCCAGAGGGAAGACAGTGGGTGCTTTTCTGGATCACTTTAATGCAGTCCACTCTGCACTCACAGAAATTTAATCAGGAACATCATCATACTCCAACAAGGCTAGCAACCTAAGTCATTTGTCACTGCTGTCACAAACAAAATTCTAGGCTACATCCAGTCATTGAGTAAAGAGTTACAGTCACCAAATATCAACCTTATGACTGCCTACAAAGAGGCCAGAGAGGTGGCTCAGGTCATAACTATGCTAAGGAATGAGGAGGGCTTCAGTGAATTTTATGAAAAGTCAACAGATCTTGCCAGCACCATTGACGTGGTTCCAGTAAAAAAGTGTGTGACCAATATTCAGCAAAACAGAGAGAACACACCCTCATAGTCAATAGAAAAACATTACAGACTCAATCTGTTCTACCCTTTTACTGACCACGTGACAAGCCAACTAAACACCAGGTTAGTGGAAAACTCTGAGCCAGCTATGCTTGCTACATACCTAATGCCTTCAGCTTTGTCCAAACTCACAAAAGAAAAGCAAGAAATGATGGTGTCATGGTACAGAGAAGACCTCCCTAAGCCAGACTCCATCAACCATGGCTACGCTCGAGCATGGGAAATGACAGGCTATCAGGACTTGCAATGATGCATGTGCATAGGAACAGAACACTGGAACACTGCCCCGGAACCACCCAAGCAAGCTCAGTTTTTGGACCTCGGTATTTCTAAAACCCTGCGTATGGCCATGTTTGGTGGTGTCCTCATTGCAATAGACTCTCGCCATTCATTTGATGAGTGAGCAGGGCTGGAACCAGAGTTTTAAATGCCAAATCGCAGTCTACGCCCATAGGAGGTTTAGGGATGCAAGTTATAGTTAGACCTGAGCGTTTTAGTGACTAAATACAATGTTACATAAAATGGATTGTAAAAAGTTTACCCCTTGTGAGAGGATAAACGGAAAAATGGTGGGTGTATTAAATAATAAATATTACAAATGTATGTAAAATGTATTTCAAAAACGTCTAAAATAATGTGAGGTGATATGTTTGCGGTGCCTATCCTCCAGGTTTGGGCCAGAGGGACCAAGGGCCTTCCTCCACACTTCGGTGCCTTCTGGAAATAAATAAGAGTTCTTACAGAGTCTGATGTAATTAAGCTTTTGGTTTATTGCATATGGTGATCAGTCATACACAGCAAACCGGATTGGTCCGTGGAGCAACAGGTTACAATGAATTTGCAAGCATATCCCCACGCATTCTGCCCTCCCCTCAGCCTGCATCCATCCTTTATGCTTTTTCTCACTCCTCCTATCTCAGACCCCAACTTCCATTTAATACACCATTATTTAATTTTTAAGCTGTTACATTTACCCCTAGAAAATCCCATAAACACCATAGTCATCAATTGTATATTATTTTTAAACATAACACTTATGAAATTTCCCATTAATTCCACTCCACACCTATATGATTTTTAAACATAATTAAATAATACAGAGTTCATTTTATTTTTAAGCATATATGCCTGGAATATCACCATTATTTCCAGGCCCACGTTTAAATAATAAAAAAGGGTTAAATAACTCAGTTAGCCAGACAGCGGTGCTGCAGACTGTAAGAAGGCACACAAATATCTAAAGCCATAAGCTACAAGGTTAGGCCTTAAAACAAAGGGTTAATGTAAGAACTAGGCCCCGTCTGGAAATGCCCAGGAGATGGGCCACGGGAACAAGACAAAGAAGAACTAAACCCTGCAAAGGGGGGCCATTAGCTCAGCACTACTATGATGGGCAACTATGACAAATTGCAGTAAATCCACATACAGTTTGCAAGCATTTGTCAGTAGATGTCAGCTAGGCCAATGCAGGCAATCAGCTGTTTCTAGCTGTATGACTCATAAAAGAAAATATAAAACTAAAATGGGATGCATATGTTAAAAGGGGCAAAAACAGGCTGACAGGGGCATGTCAGGGGGAGGAGATACAATAAGTGAAGGTGGCATGACTATGAGTCAGAGGAAGAAGATACAATAAGCGTGACTGTAAAACAATAGGAGAAGTGAAGGGAGAGAAGATACAATAAGTGTAGACCATGAACCAATAGGAGAAGTGTAGCGGGAGAAGATACAATAAGCGTAGACTATGAACCAATAGAAGTGAAGGGAGAGAAGATACAATAAGCGTAGACCATGAACCAATAGGAGAAGTGTAGGGAGAGAAGATACAATAAGAGTAGACTATGAACCAATAGAAGTGAAGGGAGAGAAGATACAATAAACGTAGACTATGAACCAATAGGAGAAGGTGGCATGACTATGGAACAACAACATAGCGCACAAAGGTTCTGGGGTGACGTCCAAGGAGGGGCAATGCTGAAGGCAGTGTTCCTTCTTCAAGGTTGCATATCCTGACATCAACTGTCCTGCAATAGCTTTCAAATACTTATAACCTAGAATAAACCCTGGCCTTACCCAAACCCATAATCACACAGAATCACAGCATATTAATAACAGTACTTAATGCTTTTCCAATAGCGGCACTTTAATCAATACTATCATTAAATGCTTATTAATTTTAGTACTTAATATAATGCCTTTCATTAATAACAGTGCTTTAGTGCATACTAGTGCTTTAGGCCTCACATAAGGCCTCACATTCTCCACCACATGTTCCTGTGTGGTTATTGGTGCCCTCCCAGATAGCAAAGACACATTGAATCGACATCGATTTTTGGTTATATTGGTTATATAGTGTCCATCGGGTGACCTAAATTCAATGTTGAATCGACAACATGCATGGTTGTTCTCTCAATGCTGTGGAATGTCGAAAACACGATATTGAGTCAACGTTGCTTTGCGATTGTTTTTTCATCATTGTCCAAACAAGACGTGGAAGCAATGTTGAATGGTAGTTGTAACTTCAACGCATCTAAAAGATCACGTGATCAGGACTTCTAAGGTGAACATAGCTCAGAAAGGGCACACGAATTTAAAATAATAAATGCAGAAGTTGCCCTAGATTTCAATTGTAGCATAGTGTTTTGTTTCAATAAACTCACAGCTTCTTAAGAAACTTGCATAAATTCTGATGCCCCATATTGGCCATCATTGCAGGAGCCAGTGTAACCGGCTCAATTTGTACTCTGCGATGTATTTTAAAGACGGAGACCCACGACGACGTAGCTGCATTCACATTTATTGCCAGTCATCTGCATAAGAGTGCATGTAACAGAAAAGAAGAGGATCCACGATGTGGAATGAACGTTTCCACCTCGATCATCAGAGCGTACAGTAAAAGGGGGCGCCGTACAGCGCAACGACGGGGCAGCGCAGGTGGCTAACACATACACCCACGTGGACCAGATACATAATAATGATACGTATCGCCTTAAACAAAGCTATGTGACCGCCATATCTTTATACTTTCCAAAATAAAGTATACAGAAACACAATGTTTGTAAAAGTAAAGAAAATCAATGCATACCCGCAAAAGAGTGCATGTAACAGAAAAGAAGAGGATCCACGACGTGGAATGAACGTTTCCACCTGTCAATAAACCATCGCAGCAATCACTCTCAATAGCCCCGACGACACAACCATCAAACACTCGATTCGACAATAACTTTTTTTTTATAATGGAACATCCATGTTACCAAACTCATGTTTGACTTTGACAAGCCAGGAAAATTTTAGCAAGCTAGCTGATTGACAGCCTGCAGCTTGCAGTTAGCTTGTCAATCATTTAGCATGTGATGTCGGTATACGATCGAATGTATTAAAAATAATAAGTAAAAATCAAAATTTGCACTCAATACACAGATAATAAAACCATACAGAACCTATGTGAGACAGGGGATTATACATGTTGATTGTGGATGGATATTATCAACTTTTATAAAGAAGTTGTACATGGAGCACATGTCACACTGACCTCGATCATCAGAGCGTACAGTAAAAGGGGAGAAATATGGATGCGCAGGGGACTTAACCCTTTGTTAGCCTCACCCCTTCGGGATTAATAAAGTATTTCTTATTCTTAAGTGACCTCCCATGAATCACTAAAATCCCAAAATGCCTCAACACAGGAAGAACACCAAAACAATTCAACAAAATAAAAGCAGACAGGCGACCACAAAGAATTGAATAACTAAAAAAATAGATAATCCCAGCAACATGGATATGAAATACTAGTGAAATAATGTCAATATTAATCCTGCTACACCAACACATTTACGTAGAATATAGGGCTATATCGACAATATCTAGACTTGGAGAGAGCATTTTTATGTGCACGATGTGAGTTTCCTTTTAGGCTAGGTCAGTTTTTTATGTGCGTGTGCGCAGTAACCGTTGCTAGGACCGCTTGATAGGTAGGACAAATTGACAGAACACCGGCGTCTCATGGATTGTGTAAAATTTATATTCCAAAAGTAGCAGTTATTTCTTTGCAGTTCGTTGGTGGCATCATGCTAGGTAAGTAAGGGCAATCTAATTTACTTGTGATATTTAAAGAGACATAACTACTTTGGTAGACCTTATTATACTAACATAATAATTTGTTAATCATGATCTGCTGCATGACAGTGATGTAAGGTACATATGAAAGTAACGTTAAACTTAACCATTTACGGTAACCAGCAAACTAAGTTACTGTTGATATAAACGTTAACAGCTACTGTCAACATTAGCTAAATTTGTCGACTGCTGGCTGAGGATAATGTAACTTAACGTTAACCTACTTTTAACATAACTTATCCTTAGTGGTTTTATCAGTTTGACCTGCTGGTCAATACAATAATGTTAACGTTAAGTAAGTTGTCTGGTAACATTAACATTAAGTTACAAGACAGCTTGTCTTTTTTCTTGTTAACTTTAGCTAACTTATTTAATTTGTATCAAGGTAACCACTGACTTGTATCTGAGCTAACATTAACGCTGAACATATCCTAGATATATACTTTATCCAACGTTAGCAGTCAAGATCAAACTGTTGAACGCTGACAACAGTTAACTCTAACATTGTCCGCATAATCTAACTTTATCCTAGCTAATGTTAACTATTTAAGTTAAGTTAAGTCTGCTGGCTATGGGACGGTAGAAATCTTGTAACGTGAACACAATAACGAATACAATGGGGAAACAAATAGAGTACCAAGGTACCTACATCACACTGGTGTCGGAAGTGAAATTCCCCACTCATTTTAGTCATAGACATTTTTTAAAACACACTTTTAAAGTACTTCTAGTGATTTGTGGCTTACCTTTGATTACCAGATTATATATTGTGATCCCAATTTGTGACTTATATTGTTCATTTTAATTGTTTTGAGCTAAATTTTACGTTATTATTTTTTTTTTTTAACTTATATGCTAGTATAACCACAGGCTAAAAACTATACTTCCCATGAAACCACAGAGTTTTCTCATTCCCGCTCTCTGGCCTTGCTAGCTAGAGTGTGGCTAATCATCGCTATCAGCTATCGCTATAGCAGCTAACTTGCAAGCTCGTCTTCAGCAGTCATCACTATCAGCAACAGCAAGCTCATCGTTAGCAGCAATGGTGTCGCTTAGCTGTATTCTCCTCTTCTTTAAGGATGAGAGCCGAAGTTTTCAGCGGGGCGAAAACCATTATAAATCAGGGCATGTGGAGGAATTCAGTTGTTTTGAGGGCCATATCGCCGAGCCATATCAGGCGAGCATGAGGGATAGATGTACAGGATGTCAATGAGTTTCTCACGTAATGCCTTTCTCACGTAAAGATGGCGAACTTCCAGTCTGAGCCAACAGGGGGTATCTTTACTTCCGGTTAGCCATCTTCCCTATTACTAGCGAATCGACAATGGCACAGTCGAGATGCAAGAGGTGGTGTTGTGTACGTCTGTGTACAAACAACAAACAAAAACAGCCCTATTTAAGCTTTCACACATTTCCCCGTGATGAGGACCGCAAGAGAGTATGGAAGAAAGCCATCAAGAGAGAGGAAGGTCTGCTGTTTAACGTCTATGATGACACAGTTGTTTGTAGCATGCACTTTCGCAGCAATGACCCGTTTACAACAGCTAGTGGTCTAAACAGAATTTAAAAAGATGCGGTGCCTAGCTAGCTCGCTAGTTTAAGACTCCTTACTGCTGCTTTAATATATTGTTAGTGTGGCACGTAGGCTTTTATGTGCATTGGAATATTTGTGTCTATGTGGTGCATTCACGATTACCCCTCCTTGATCGTACGTTATGGTTGTCTGTGTCTCTGCCATTATTGTGTCTGTCTGCCGTCCACACGCTGTGGATTGGCAGCGGGTGCAGTTGGGGAGCTCGGGCTGGGTTCTTGAGTTGGCCGTTGGAGACGAGACCACTGAAGTTCCAGCCCAGCTCACCGCTGAAACATTTGTTTTCTTGTTTCAGGTGAGGGATGTCATATCCCAAATGTTACTCCCAAATGTGGTAGTGTATTCGATAATCATAACTAAGATGTTGTAATGCCTGGTAATTGTCTGTTTATATTTAATGAATTATTTTGTTTAATTAGCTAGCATCCTAGCGGTAGCTCAAAGCCGTTAGCCTGTTCGCTAGCGAGTGAATGCTGTTAAAGTTTTGTGTTATTGTTTAAAAGATATTTAATAATTTTAAATGTAAAATAGTTTGACTTCCATGGTACTCAGGTGAACGTACGTATATATATATATGTTACCTTTGTAGGTGTAACGGAGTGATAGGTGAATATTTTGTAATCGTTTGGGTTACAAAGTATTAGACCGATTTAATACTGTTGAACGAGTGACCGGTTAACAATTCAGCTTCGGAGTGTTTACATCACCATGGAAACAGTGAGTGGTCCTTCGGTGACGTATGTGACGGAGAATGTAAATAAGGAAGTGAAACGTACAGTGGATCAGTTCTATCAGACGTAGTTGTAAAGGTGATGTGAGTGAATGGAAAGGTAATAATTACTGTAAAGATAACATTATAATAATATAGGAAAATAGAATAATATATTTGGATATTCTGATATTGTCAAGATACTGTCCCTGTTATTTTGTGATTGTTTATGAGAATTTGTTGCACTCAGTGTGTATTAAGTAATCAGTTTAATAATGTAATTAGATACTGTTCTTGAGTTGGCCGTTGGGAGACGAGACCACTGAAGTTCCAGCCCAGCTCACCGCTGAAACGTTTGTTTTCTTGTTTCAGATTTACATCCAACATTAAATGTGTTGCACCAGTTTGAGCTTTGAGATTCTTTCTGTGCCTGTAACATATTTTGGCGAGCCAGCCCAGGAGGGGGCAGTAAAGAGACAAGGCAACCCCCTTTAATTAGAGACGAGCCTGGATCAATTATGGATGACAGCCAGCCTCTCCGTGACAGAGTGAGTGCAGCCCTGTGGCAATTGAGCGTGGATTCTCTTCTTGATGTCTGCAGGCATCTGAAGTGTGATGGCCTGGACAGTGGAGAGCCCCGCAGCAGATCCCGGAGGGTGCTCATCAACATGACTGAAAGAATGCTGGATGAGATTGAGGAGAACCAGGATAAGGACGAGTTTAGTAAATCCCTTGCTGACCTGTTGTCTTTCATGTTTGAGTTGGAGCATGGACATCCAGACAGGAATTCAACTGCTGAGGAGCCCACCCGGACAAGGTGGCCAGAGGATAAGTATTTCCTGTCACGACAGACACAGGAGGAAACTGAGAAAACTAAATGGTGGTACACCGCTACCAACACCAGAGACAGAGGCAGGTTTGAATCCACAAACAAATTGCCTGAAGTGACTCTGCGAAGAGAATTTAGGATTAGTGGACAAATTGGAGAGAGTGGACAAAAAGACAGACTGTCTTATCCCAGTTTAGTACGTCAGATTGAAGTCGGGTTAGAAAAAGGACACTCAGAGACTGAGATTATTGAAGCGGTGATCAGAGCTGTTAGCCCAGGGCTACCACTGAGAGACATGTTAGAGATCAAGCATGGACTCACACTGTCAACACTTTTCACCATTCTTAAAGGTCACTACAAGGTTGACAGTGCTACTGACCTTTACCATCAGTTAATCAACATCTCTCAGGAGCCTAAGGAGACAGCCTTGAACTTTGTCTTCCGAGCAATGGAGCTGAAGGAGAAACTTCTTTGGAAGGCCTTGAATGAGGATACTGACGAGCAGTACAGCAAAGCCACCATCCAGCGTAAGTTCCTCCGCTCAATTGAAACAGGGCTGCTCAGTGACTCTGTTAAGTTCCAAATCCTGCCCTATTTGAATAACATTAGGACAACAGATGAGGCGCTGATTGAGAGGGTGAACGAGGCAGCAAAGGTGGAGGGAGAGAGGCAAGAGAAGAGAAGAAGGCTCACCACCAGCAAAGGTCCCAGAGTCCAGGAGCTCCACACAGAGATCGAAAGAGACCCCTCGCCTTCCCAGGCCTCCCAGTCACGTCAACAGCCTGGGTCTACCACCGTGGTCAAAATGGTAAAAGGGAAAGAGACCAAAGTGGAAAGTCAAATTACACAACAGATTGTGGAAGAATTGCGAGCAGAAATGAAACAGATGTTCCTTACTGCCATGGAGGCCAGAACACAACCATCAAGACCTAGACAAGAGAGAGGCTGCCAGAAGTGTAGGGAACAACAGATGGGGCAAAATTGTTCACACTGCTTCAAATGTGGGCAGGAGGGCCACTTCTCTTGTGGATGCAGAGCCCAGAGCAGCCAGTCGGGAAACGGGCAGGGACTGCTGAGGCGGGACCCTCAGTAGTCTACCAGAAAGTGTCCCAACCCCAGCGGCAGTTATCCAGTGATGACAGGACAGACGTGAGTGGGAGGGAGCACAGCTCAAACGATCTGTTTACCCAGCTAACTCCAGTGACTGAAGAGATAGCAGCAGATGTTTCAGCGAGTATGAACTCTGTTCAGTACCTACCCCCTCAGCAACAGGCACGACTAGTTGACCTTGTAGGGAAAAGATGTATGGTTAGCTGTTACCTCGACAATTGTCCTGTAGCTGTATTGTGGGACACGGGGGCACAGTCCAGCATAGTAAATGAGCCCTGGCGACAGAAGCACCTCCCTCACACAGTCATCTGACCCATTGGAGAGATCCTGGGAGAAGAATCTCTGACAGTTTTGGCTGCCAATGACACACCCATACCCTTCATTGGTTGGATCGAGGTGAGCTTCAGGTTAGACAACGACTCTCAGAGAACAACTGAGCTGCGTGTGCCAATGCTAGTGTCCAGTGACCCAGCTGTTGCTGCCAATCGTATAATAGGTTACAATGTCATTGAAGCAGTCATAAACAGGTCTGAGGGCAGAACCAGAGAGTGGAGGAAGCGACTGGCATACAAAGTGAGCAAAGCCTTGGCCATAACAGTTGAAACTACTCAGACAGTGATGAGGCTGGTGCAAAACACAGATCCTGTCCAGGAGACTGGTGTAGTCAGAACAGGATGGAAGAGCGTGCCCTTACCGGCTAAGCAAGTCACTACAGTACACATCAGGGCACATGTTACTTCACAGTTCAGGGGCCAAGACATGCTCTTCTCACCAGATGTGCTACACCCACTGCAAGAAGGTCTCGTCCTTAATGAAGTGTTGGTGCGTATCCCCGAAAGGAAGGTGATGTATGTGCCCATCCCCATAACAAACACCACTGACCACAATATTTACCTGGAATGGAGCAGTGTTGTTGGCCGCCTAGAGTCAGCGAAAGCTGTGTACTCAGCAGCTGTCCGGCCCGTAGAGAACAAGCCAGCACCTGATGCAGTAGTGAGCAGTGAGCCAAAGCCCAGAGAGACACCACCACTCTGTAAGAATGACAGAACGCCACAAGTGTGGGACCCACCTGTGAATCTAGATCACCTCACAGAGGTCCAACAGGGAGCCGTAAGGAAAATCCTGAGAGAAGAGTGCCAAGCCTTTGCATTTGATGATAATGATGTGGACTGTATCCCATCCCTCAAGATGCACATAACACTTCATGATAAAAGTCCAGTGCAAAAGATTTACATGTCGGTGCCAAAGCCTCTCCACAAGGAGGTGAAGGAGTACTTACAAGATCTGTTGAATAGGGGGTGGGTAACACCGTCTCATTCACCATACTCCTCACCAGTTGTCTGTGTTCGTAAGAAGGATGGAAGCTTACGTCTGTGCTGTGACTACCGAGAGCTGAATCAGAAGTCAGTCCCTGACCGCCACCCCATACCAAGAATACAGGACATGCTGGATGCAGTGGGAGGGAGCTCCTGGTTCTCCGTGTTAGATCAAGGTGAGGCGTACCACCAGGGTTTCCTTGATGAAGAAAGCCAGCCACTGACAGCATTCATAACCCCTTGGGGTCTCTACCAGTGGGTGCGCATACCCTTTGGCCTGAGCTCTGCCCCTGCAGAATTCCAACGGAGCATGGAGCACTGCCTAGCGGGCTTGAGGGACTCTATCTGCTTGCCATACTTAGATGACAACTTGGTACACAGTGGCAACTTTGAGGATCACCTGGAACATATCCGCGCAGTGCTCCAGCAGTACAAGGAACATGGAGTGAAGCTCACCCCAAAGAAATGTGAGCTGTTCAAGCGCCAGGTGAGGTTCCTTGTTAAGATGGTGTCCGGGGAAGGGTACGCTATGGACCCAGCAGAGATTGCTCCTGTGAAGGCCTTAAAAGACAGAACACCAGCAACAGTCGGTGACCTGCGCCGGATGTTAGGATTCCTCTCATACTACCGGTCTTTCATCCCCAATTTCTCCCGAGTGGCTCATCCACTGTACAAGTTACTGACCCTCCCTCACGGTGACACTACCACACCAAAAATGAACACTAGAAGGCAAAAGAAGACTGGGGAAGCAAAGAAGGGGCACCTATCATCACGCACTCCCATACAGTGGACCACCTCACACCAAGAAGTGTTGAATCAGCTCATTGACACCCTCATGAAGCCACCAGTCCTGGGCTACCCCGACTTCACACAGCCATTTGTGTTGCACTGTGATGCATCCCAGGAAGGATTAGGGGCGGTGCTGTATCAGCGCCAAGAAGGTAAAATGAGAGTGATAGCGTATGGCTCCCGCACCTTGAGTCAGAGAAGAATTACCATCTTCACTCTGGGAAGCTGGAGTTTTTAGCATTGAAATGTGCCATCTGTGAGCGCTTCCGCGACTACTTATATCACGCTCCATCCTTTGTAGTGTACACTGATAACAACCCGTTGACATACGTGCTCACCACGGCAAAGCTCAATGCTACGGGACACAGATGGGTAGCAGAGTTAGCTGATTACAACTTCACCATATGTTATCGTCCCGGAAGGAACAATGCTGATGCTGATGGTCTCTCTAGGATGCCCCTGGACATAGAGAGCTACATGCAGAACTGCACTGAGAAGGTGTGTCAGGAAGTCATAAGTGCATCTATGGAAGGTGTGATTGTGGAGAGGAAAAGCCCACGCCAAGGGGCAGGAGTTGTCTACATCGACGCCCTAAGTTTAGTGAAAGACCATGCCAGTGGTAACTCTGGCCAGCCCTTCACCCCAGCACAGATCTGTAAAGCTCAGGAGGAAGATGAGACCCTTGCCAGAGTCTTGTGGTACAAACGACAGAACAAGAGACCAAACGGAACAGAACTCAAAGCAGAGCACCCTGCAGTAGCCGCATTGTTGAAACAGTGGTTGAAAATTCACATTGACAAAGATGGTGTCTTGCGTCGCAGAACCTTCAGACAAGAGCAGCTGATCATTCCCAGAGCTTACCACTCCCTGGTCTTCAAAGAGCTACACCAAGACATGGGGCACCTGGGGGTTGAAAGAACGCTTAGTCTCATTCGAGATCGGTTCTATTGGCCGCAAATGTACAAAGACATAGAACACTTCGTCACCAATGTATGCGACTGCCTGAAGAAAAAGAAGCCCAGCAAGCAAACTCGAGCACCTTTGACACCAATTCATACCACCTACCCATTCGAAATGGTCTCGATAGACTTTCTTCATTTGGACAAGTGCAAACATGGATATGAGTACATATTGGTGGTCATAGATCATTTTACCAGGTTTGCACAGGCATATGCTACAAGAAATAAGTCTGCAAAAACCGTTGCCGACAAGCTCTTCAACGATTTTGCACTCAAGTTTGGGTTTCCAAGCAAGTTGCATCATGACATGGGCAGAGAGTTTGAGAACAGACTGATGGCAAGGCTAAAAGACCTCTCAGGCATCCAGGGATCACACACGACACCCTACCACCCACAGGGAAATGGGCAGGTAGAGAGATTTAACCGTACCCTGCTGTCCATGCTGCAGACCCTGGCAGATGAAGAGAAAGATGACTGGAAGGATTCCCTGGCTAAAGTCGTCCATGCATACAATTGCACACGTAATGAAGCAACAGGGTACTCACCTTATTATCTTCTCTTTGGACGATCACCTCGCCTACCGATTGATCTACTGTTCAACCTGAGAACAGACAAGGCTTCTGAGAACTACCAGGACTATGTGACCCACTGGAGAAAGAGAATGGAATATGCATACCAGATTGCAGCCAGGACAGCTGTCAAGGGAGCAGCTCGGGGAAAAGCCCATTATGATAAGAAGGTAAAGGGGAGAGACCTCCAGCCTGGCAACAGGGTTCTCATTCGCAACCTCACCCCGAGAGGAGGGCCCGGAAAGATCCAGTCATACTGGGAGGATCAGGTGTACAAAGTAAAGGAGCGGAAAGGTGACAACAGTCCGGTTTATGAAGTGAGACCAGAGAATGGCAAAGGGAGGAACAGAGTTGTCCACAGGAACCTCCTGTTGCCTGTGATCACCTACCACTTGAGGAACCTGCAGACCTGACCTCCCAACCGAAGAGCAGACTGGCAGACCCGACCTCCCAGCCAAAGAAAGGCAGGGCCCCCTTAAATGATAAGACTGCGTCACCTAAGGACCAGTTTCCTAGCCCGAGCTCCCTAACTGCACCCTGTTAATTTGTGATTGTTTATGAGAATTTGTTACACTCAGTGTGTATTAAGTAATCAGTTTAATAATGTAATTAGATACTGTTCTTGAGTTGGCCGTTGGAGACGAGACCGCTGAAGTTCCAGCCCAGCTCACCGTTGAAACGTTTGTTTTCTTGTTTCAGATTTACATCCAACATTACATGTGTTGCACCAGATTGAGCTTTGAGATTCTTTCTGTGCCTGTAACATTAGTTTAGTCCACACAGGAAGGTGCGTTTGTTATTAACACTGAAAGATGCACAAAAAATCACCCAGGTTATTCAGAGATTGTTACTGTTACTAAGAAGATGTCATCTGACAGTCATCTAGTACTGTATGAAATCAGTGGTGTTTGGCACTAACGAAACGGTATGTAGCATTCATTTGTTGATTATTGGTGCATTCTCTGGACAACATAATTTTGTTGACAAACCATAGCCATTTGTTGTGTGCCTTTTCAATATTATTTTAGCCAAAGCACCTCCTTCTACAGACTGACGTGAACAATAATTTATTCTGCGCTATTGTTCCTTTTGCCCCCTAATAGATTCAATGTTATCTTCACTACACCTCCAGTTTGTGTGGCTCCTGATTCTTTTTAAGTAATCTGTAGCGCTGTGCTCATATTACGACAATACCGTCTACTACATCGGACACTATACCAACATGAACAAACATGAATGAATATTAAACTATCATGATATATGTTATAACAATGAACAGTTGGATAATTTCATTACACAGCTTTATTGAAGTGCATTTACAAGCTGCTAGGTGGCTTGATCTAACGTTAGCCATCTCTCCGTAGCTAGATGACATTACCCCCATAATTAAAGATAAGCTGTTCATGGAACGGTTTATGTCCACATAAACCTGTTTGTATCATTTTGTTTTGCAATTGCTATTCGGACGCCTGACCAATACATATACTTTAATATAGAGTTGGTCCCCCTTTTGCAGCTATAACAGCTTCCACTCTTCTTGGAACGCTTTCCACAAGATTTTGAAGTGTTTCTGTGGGAATTTGTGCCCATTCATTCTGTGGAGCATTTATGAGGTCAGGCACTGATGTTGGATGAGAAGGCCTGGCTCGCAATCTCCGTTCCAGTTCATCCCAAAGGTGCTCGATGGGGTTGAGGTCAGGGCTCTGTGCGGGCCAGTCAAGTTCTTCCACACCGATCTCATCAAACCATGTCTTTATAGTCTTTGCTTTGTGCACTGGGGCACAGTCATGTTGGAATAGAAAAGGGCCTTCCCCAAACTGTTGCCACAAAGTTAGAAGCATAGCATTGTCCAAAATGTCTTGGTATGCTGAAGCATTAAGATTGCTCTTCACTGGAGATAAGAGGCCTAGCCCAAACTCTGAAAAACAGGTGTGGCCAAATACTTTTGTCCATATAATGTATATCCACCGTATCAGCAACCTGTGAGAGCTGGAATTTTGGCAGATTTGCCAAAGATCTGGAGAACATCAGAGAGACTCACACATCTTTGCCGAAGGCAGCTGTTGTTGACCAGAAGTAACTTTACCCCCTGTTGCTTTCCAATATGGCAGCGTGAAAAAGTCCTATCATCGATATCAGCTATCACTGTAGCAGCTAACTTGCCAGCTCGTCTTTAGCAGTCACCGCTATCGGCAATTAGCAAGCTCATCGTTAGCAGCAATGGTGTGGCTTAGCCAGAGTCTCCTCTTCTTTAAGGATGAAAGCCAAAGTTTTTAGTGGGGCTAGAGGTTGCAATCTACCTCAAATGCTTCCAAGCCCCAAGGGTGTAATACAATATATGTAGCAATTAAACAAACTGATAAGAATTAACATCTTATTACTTGAACAGTCTCTTCAGCACCTCTCGTGGAAGCAGTCAGTACTGCAAGTATTCCCATAGACTCCCATTATATTTTGAGTTCATATTTTATAGAATTTTTTACGGAGGGGGGCTTTGCCCCCCACATCTGCAAACTTTATGACAGAAGTGCATACACACAAACCTACCAGGTTTGGTGTGAAGAGCTCTTACCGTTTTGGAGTTATAGCCGTGGGAAAAGTCTGTTTTTAGGATTTTATAGCACAGGTAGGCTTTTGATCCAGGTAACTTCCAAATTAAAGCAGATATCCATAAACCCCATGCAATATGATTAATAGACCCCTTGGGCTACGTCCAGGACCAGATTTCACATTCCATAGACTTATGCCCTAGGAGGCTTATCGTGTAGAAAAACACCTTAAAAAATGAGGTTTCTTGAAAATATCTGGGTGCCCCCCCCCAAAAGTTTCCATGTACAAGTTCATATAACAGACATTCATACCAAATTTGGTGTAAATCGGACTTATATTTCTATACATTTGGCCTGGGAGAAAAACAGAAGGGAAAAAAAAAAACAGAACGAAAACAATACGCTTCCCAGCCCATGGGCTTGGAAGCATAATCAGGGCTGGGAAGCGTATTGTTTTCATTCTTTTTTTTTAGCATGAGGGATAAGACCTACAGGGTGTCGGTGAGTGTAGGCCAGTGTAACGTTGGGTAGCATAGCTAACCAGCTAGCTAGCTAGCAAAGTCTGGTAACTACATCACCCATCGAGCTTGCTAAATAGACTGGGTGTTAGCCCACAATTTTGAATGATGAAAAACACCCGAAGCCTTTGAGACATATCTACAGAGTCAGAAACACCTTGATGTTTAAGCAAAAAAGATAATTCTGCTTACATGTGTAGATTTGGGCACTGGACTTGAGTGAAAATGCACATTCAGTTAGCTACATTTGATAGATGTCTCTCTCATGGTGTGCTTACAGAGATAACCTTCACAGTTCCCATGATGTAAAACTAGTTTTGTTTATATTATACATACAAATTTTGTTGCAGATGCATGTGGATATAAAATTATGCAGCTCCTAAAGACTTAAAATTATTTTTGGAAGCTGAAAAAATATAAATGACTCATTTCAAATTTATTAAAAAGGACTCAAAGTTAACTTGATCTTTTTTTATTTACAGGCACTAGAATGATAATGAGTGTGTGCATGTGTAGCAGGATTAACAGGACCATTTTGCTGGTATTGTCTATTGTTCGCTATCCATTTCTCTGAGACCGCCTATCTGCTTTTATTTTGTTGGATTGTTTTGGTGTTCTTCCTGTGTTGTGGCATTTTGGGATTTTAGTGATTCAGGGGAGGTCAGTTGGAAAGGGGGTGTGTCTAACAAAGCTTTAAGTCACCTGCGCATCCATATTTCTCGCTTTTGATTTAGTAATTTTAATACATTCGAGTGTAAACTGATGTGATATGCTAAATTATTGACAAGGTAATCTGCAAGCTGCAGGCTGTCAATATGCTAACTTTTCCTGGCTTGTGCAGGTTTAAACATGGGTTTTGTAATATGGATGTCCCAATATGGAAATGCACTACCGAAACGAGTATTTGATGGTTGTGCCATCGGGGCCATTGGGACTGATTTGTTGCGATGGTCTATTGACAGGTAGAGAAGTTAGTTCCACGTTGTAAATCATCGCCTTTTCTTTTTCAAATGCACTCTTATGCAGATGGCTGGAAATAAATACCTATGTAGCTACGTTGTTGTTGGTCTCCTACTTTTAAACACAAAAAAAAAAAAAAAAAAAAAAACCCCCCACACACACACACAACATTACCTGTACAAGACTACACTTAAATAGCCTACCTCTATAACAGGGTCAATAACATTCATTTAAAAATGACACGAGAAATTAACAATTGAAGATAGTTGCCTGTCAGGACACAGGCACGGACCACGAGTGCTCCAATTCCAGGCGTTTAATAACAGAATCGTCAAACAAGCAGGCAGTCCAAAACAGGCAGGGTCAAAATACCAGGTAGGCAGTCCAAGGGCAAAACAAGGATCAAAACAGCAACAGGCAGGGTCAAACCGTGAAGGCAGGCAAATCAGGCAATCAGGACAGAAGGGCAGGCAAAAAACGATGTCGAGGAACAGGCGAGGCAAAAACCAGCAAAAATCCAAACAGGGAAACAGGCGTGAAATGAGACAAGCAGAAACACTGAAACGATCTGGCAAACAACACAGAGACAAGCAGGGTAGATATTGGGCTGGGCTGATGAGGTGATGGGAAGCAGGTGTGCAGGCAGGCAGGTGGAGACAATCAGGTGGGCGGAGACAGGGCGGAGAGCGGGGCAGGGCTAGAACACAAGGAAAAACAAAAAGCACATGGACAGGGAAAAACAAAAACACAACAGCTAGGGGGCGGGGGCCCTGACAGTTGCCATTAATCACCGTATCGAAATGGTCGATTTATAGGCCTACATATTTGGATTATTTTAGAGCGATCTACTGATGCAGATCAACTTAAGAAAATAAAACAAAATATGTTTGTTGTCTTCTTATCTTCGAGTCCCCGCTCTTCCGCACCAACACAGCGGGCTGAATGGGGAGCACATCCATTTACAAAAAAGTGCGCATCAGGCCACGTTTCAAAAGTGATTCTTAATTACATGAAATGGCCAGATATATTTGGGTTATTCCACGAAATCGGTGTCGTTTCAACTTTGAAAAGTTAAAAACCACTTTTTCAATAGCCAGGGAGTAAAGACTTAAAATGACAAGAAATTTTATTGTGCCATCTCAGGCTGTATAATTTCATATTTTATGACTTTTTCTCCTAAATGTTTTGATAGTTTTGTCAACCCTGTTATAGACATAAGCATTGCTATACACTATATTTCTAATTAGAAATATGTAATAGATTGTACATATATGAGCAGTACTTTAGTCCCTCCTTTCACTGAGATTATTTTCAGATTTTGGATTTTTTTTTTCCAATATGATATTTTTCATTCAGATGATCCTAATTTTGGATGGCGATCACATGTCTATTAAGAAAAAAATATTTTCAGAAGAGAAATCTTGAAAGAATGGCCCAGTCCAAAATATAATATAGTTTATATTATAATTATTAGAGTTGAAAGGGCATTTGAATTGTAATTTTTTAAATTTTTATGAAATTAATGACAACAACAGGATTGACGTTATGGTAACAGGACTGACCAGAGTAACAGGGATGACGAGACACACATTCTACTGCATACACTGCACATCTTTGTCTACACACTACTGTGAAGTTTTACCTCCGAAGTTACATAATTTTGTTTTCCACCTGTTCGGCAGTGTTGTATTAGTGAAGAACATTACATTTCTAAGAGGTCTAGTGTTTTTTTGTCATTGCAGTTCCATGCATGCATTATTGACAAGCGTTTTGGAAGAAAAATGACTTTTATTGAGACTGATTATTTTCATATTGGTCATTAACATATTAAAACCAACTGAGTCATGTTATAATGTATATAAGTGATTTTATTTTAAGAGGTTTTAACAGCATTTCATTTAACATAGTAACCATATAAAAAGATTTTTGTAGCGGTTAAAAGAGACCGAGAACAGCCAGGCCATACAAACGTATCACATATCAAAGGCCTCATTTTCACATTGAAGGAGGTAACAAATTTCATCAAAGGCAATGAGGTAAAAAATGTACATAGTAACCACATAACAACATTTTTGTAGCAGTTAAAAGAGACTGAGAACAGCCATACAAACTTATCATCACATATCAAAGTGAAAAGCCTCATTTTAACAGTGAAGGAGGTAACAAATTTAAGCAAAGGCAATAATATATTTCAAGTGAAGGCTATATCATTTTACTGAATGAGATCCAACCATATGTTTCTCTGGATTTCCATATGGCAGGCAATGACTGGCAGGGGGCATGGATGAAACAAACTATATCATCATAGACATACCAGAGTACATCCTCTCGAACAGGCCAAAAAAAATTATTTTCCCCCTTCCCCTATTCCCCCCCCTTATCTCCAGTGAAGGGCAATCTTAATGCTTCAGCATACCAAGACATTTTGGACAATGCTATGCTTCCAACTTTGTGGCAACAGTTTGGGGAAGGCCCTTTTCTATTCCAACATGACTGTGCCCCAGTGCACAAAGCAAGGACTATAAAGACATGGTTTGATGAGTTTGGTGTGGAAGAACTTGACTGGCCCGCACAGAGCCCTGACCTCAACCCCATCAAGCACCTTTGGGATGAACTGGGATGGCGATTGCGAGCCAGGCCTTCTCGTCCAACATCAGTGCCTGACCTCATAAATGCTCCACAGAATGAATGGGCACAAATTCCCACAGAAACACACAGAAATCTTGTGGAAAGCCTTCCAAGAAGAGTGGAAGCTGTTATAGCTTCAAAAGGGGGACCAACTCCATATTAAAGTATATGCATTTGAATATAATGTCATTACAATGTAATGGTCAAGCGTCCGACTACTTTTGTCCATATAGTGTATATCAACTGAATAAAAATGGTGTGTGATAAATGATGAAAACAGATCTTGGCAGTGGACTTAAGTCTTTTGGACCCCACAGTAAATAACATAAGATTACCAAATAATGTAACTATATAACATTTCTACACCATTATGTGTACTACCAGGATGCATTGAGGCCCGGTTCAACAGCCGTCATGCCAAGGCAAGGTGCGTTATTGGGCGCACGTTTGGCATGCTGAAATCCCGCTGGAGGGCCATCTCCCTGAGGGCTCTGGAGATTCGTCCACTGTTTGTCCCCAAGGTGGTCGCTGCCTGCTGCATCCTCCACAACCTCTGTCTGCCATGGACCGCATCTTGGAGGCGGAGGACCATCTGCAGCATGAAGGAGAAGAGGATGGCAATGCAGAGCATTGCGCAGACGAGCAAGAGGTGTCTGGTAACAACCTAGACTGGGACCACATCTGTCGGCTCCTGCAGAACTCCAGGCATGTCTGCAGGAGCATGACTGCATTTAGGGGAGAAAACCACAAGATACTTTCAGCTTTTCACCATTTCTATTATTTGGTTTGCTTTGAATTCAATATACATATTTAATTATTGTTATTTATTGTTTCTTTATATTAATGTTTGTAAACTTGTTTACTGTGCCTTGGCAACACAGTGTTATATGTTATGCCAATAAAGCTCCATTTGAATTTAATTGAATTTTTCAGCATTTGTATTATTTGGTTTATAATTTCCATATGTGTTTCTTTTGCATTTACATGATCTCAAATTAAAGTTCTGACCCTTGGCATTGCAGTGGCAACACTCTTGACCACCAGGAGCAACTGCATCAACCAGCTGTCTTCCTTCATGCCGCTCAAAGTCTTGGAAGTGCTCCAACTCATCACAGACCACCATGCCACAACCTGCCCTCTGGACCCCATCCCCTCTACCCTGCTCCAATCCATATCTGGGGAGATCGCCCCATTTCTTTCCTCATTTATCAATTCCTCACTAACCTCTGGTACTGTCCCCAAGGACTTCAAGAAAGCTCTGGTCACACCACTCCTCAAGAAACCATCCACCGACCCATCCGATGTTACAAACTACCGACCGGTATCTCTCCTCTCATTTCTATCTAAAACCCTGGAACGTGCAGTACTTAACCAACTATCCCCTTTTCTTCTCAGGAACAACCTCTTGGACCCCCATCAGTCAGGTTTCAGAGCTGGAAACTCAACAGAAACCGCACTCCTGGCCGTGACAGAGGCTCTCCACACTGCTAGAGCCTCCGGCTTGTCATCTGTCCTCATCCTCCTCGACCTCTCTGCTGCTTTCGACACAGTCAACCACCAGACACTAATATCAAAGCTGTCTGAGATGGGCATCTCTGGAACCGCCCTCTTCTGGTTCACGTCCTACCTGACTGGTAGATCCCCCCAGATCTACTGGAAAGGCTCCACCTCTGCACCCACCCCCCTCACTACAGGAGTTCCACAGGGTTCAGTACTGGGACCCCTACTCTTCTCAATTTATATCAACTCTCTTGGCTCAGTTATCAAATCACATGGCTTCTCCTATCACTGCTATGCTGACGACATCCAACTCTTTTTCTCTTTCCCTCCCTCTACCTCCCAGGTCAACGAAAGAATCTCTGCATGCTTGGCTGACATCTCCAAATGGATGTCATCCTACCATCTAAAGCTGAACCTCAGTAAAATGGAACTGCTCTTCATCCAAGCCAGCCCATCCCCCCTGCATGACCTCTCCATCACCGTCGATGGCACCACAATACCATCCTCTCAGTCAGCAAAGAGCTTGGGCGTCATCCTCGACAGCAACCTGGTCTTCAAGGAGTACATTGCTTGCACGTCACGAGCCTGCCGATTCCTCCTCCACAACATCAGGAGGATTAGTCCGTTCCTGACAACATACGCGACGCAGCTCCTTATTCAGGCCACAGTTCTCCCTCGACTGGACTACTGCAACGCTCTCCTTGCAGGCCTCCCAGCCTGTACCACCCAGCCTCTCCAGCTCATCCAGAATACAGCTGCCCGACTGATCTTCAACCTCCCCAAATTCTCCCATGTTACTCCCCTGCTGAAATCCCTCCACTGGCTTCCTGTCGCTGCCAGGATCAGATTCAAGACCCTGACCCTCGCCTTCTCTGCAATCAACAGGACAGCCCCTGCCTACCTCCAAGAACTCATCCAGCCCTACACACCAGCCCGACCCCTGCGCTCAGCAGCAACTGGACGCCTTGCTCCCTGCATGGTCAAGGCAGGAGGTGCTCGTTCTGCCAGACATCGGCGTTTCACATACATCGCTCCCCAGTGGTGGAACGAACTCCCTGTCTCGCTACGGACAGCTTCTTCACCCCATTCCTTCAGACGGGGCCTGAAGACACACCTCTTTAGACTCTACCTGGACTGACCCAGCACACAATTGCTGCCCCCCCTCAATCAGTGCTGTTGTAAATTGTTGTGCTTTTTAAATTGTTTCTTGTTGCCGCCTTTACCCTGACGCTCATTGCGCCGTTTGAAGTTGTTGAAGTTTACCGTTTGAAAGTGTATCGTATTAGTTGCCCTATAGGCTGTAATTGTACAAATCTAATAGTACTGTGTCCTCAAACAGACCTTGCTCTCAGCTGAGAACTGTCTCATTGTGGAACTGTACACATCCTGTCCCCGTACTGTCGCTATACTTGCTGTATGCACTTTTGTAACTTTGGATAAAAGCGTCTGCTAAATAAATAAATGTAAATGTAAATGCAGTGGTGTTCCTTTCTCTGCAATCCCACTAAATGTCCTGTCAATCCTGAACGTAGGGGTTTATCAGCTCTCTAGTATATTAATCACAAAATTTACTAATTTGGTTAGCTTTATAAAGGGTAGCTACTGCTTGTGTTATTAGCCATGACTTGCCATAGTATAACATTATTTTAAGTCTGCATTTCTTTTATGTCAACTGACCACAATGCTTTAAAAACCACAAACATTTATTAAACTGGATAAAGCCTTTAACAATCCCCCCAAATCCATAATTCATTTATTAAATGTTGTCCATCAGTCTTTCAAACAGTTTAAGATATTTCTCAGCCCTGGTAGCTGCTGCTCTCTCTCTCTCTCCTCTTCCCCTTCAAGTGCCTGCCTTTGTCTCTCCTCTTCCTTCTCTTCCTGCACCTTTAAATAGTCCAGGAGTTCACCTGCCCTCTTTTTTGCTGCTGGCCTGGCTCTCTCCGTGGCAGGGGCAGGGGTAGAGGATGGGGAGGCCACAACAGCACCTACAGCGGATGTAATGTTTGCAGCAGCTACCAGGGGTGGACTAATAGAGTGCTGCATCCATCATGGCGTACCACTGCCAGGTGGCAGCAGTGACCCCTCCTGCCTCCACCCCTTTCCCTGATGGTGGGTCCCTCAGCTCCTTAAGGCAAAGGTCCAACTTTCCAACTTTAAGTTGCAGAGTTGCTAGGACCTTAGAAATTTGTGTATATAATTTTGATTATCAAATCATGATGGTTTTGCATTAAACAAAAACCTCATGAAAGCACTAGTCTTGTCACAAATTGCCTAATCTATGAAAGTGCTGGGACAACTGGTGTTGGGAACTGTACGACACCATAACAAGCAAATCACATTACATCTGACTTAACAATTATTGAGGGTGTAGCTATTACAGCAAATAAGCATTATTTTTTTAAAAAAATGTATTAAATTACCTTGTATTTTTCTTTTAAATTTTTTTTTTTTTTTTTTTGCTTGTTTTGCACTTATGGCGAAGTCAACCTGATTCATGATGACTGGGAAAAACACAAAGTGGAAGTCATATCAGTACAGTGTAAATTCAAATGACGACTATTAAGGGAACCTGATAAGTATTAAGCAAATCCATCTCTAATTTGCATGCTATTTTATTTATTTGCACAGAGAGAAAACTAATATTCTACATAAAATGCCATGCAAGCAAGAAATAAGTTAAAACTACACTTTACTGGTGGAGTACATCACAAGCTACTGCAAAAGTGATGCATTTGGCTGGCAGCAGGTGCCTATTTCCCAACCTGCTACCACAATGTACATCATACCTCAACTATCATGGCTAGGATGACTTATTTGTATTTAAGTGATTGAAAACCTGTAATATTTGCCAAAGTTACAATCTTTATAATCTCTACTCACTCCCATCCAATTTTTGAGGAATTCCTCTTCCCTGTGAAGAGGGCCTCATTTGCCCCCCTCCACTCTATGAGGGTTTTAATCTCCTCAGCAGTCCCTGAATAAAATATTTATGTGAAGATGACTTCGCCTTATTCATATGATCGATATGACGTTTGAAAAGTGTGATCAACTACAAAGCTAAAAAGCCGTCCCTCAAGTTACGTTTTCTGTAGCCCATGCTAACTTAGCTAACGTTAACTACCGTCTCCACTGAACTGAATAACGCTAGCTAACTGAAGCCTACTCCCCATGAAAGTCGGAACAAACTTACAAATTAGCCATTTCTTATATAAAATAAGCTAATATTCTACAACTATACTGCCCATTTCCCATCACATTTTTTTTCCAGAGGCTGATTTAAAGGTACCATTTACTTGAATTAAGAAAAGTAAAAACTTAAAATAAGCAACCTTGTAGACAAACTCTGCAGTGAAGAGAGGCGGAAATTTAAATGTAGACTTGCCACAAGCGGAGAATAACAATTGGCCTTGACATATGGACAGAAAATGGAGCAACAGCGTCATTTCTTGCCATAAGTGCCTGCTACTTTTGTGTTAAGCAGGGTTGGGGAGTAACGGAATACATGTAACGGCGTTACGTATTTAAAATACAAAATATGAGTAACTGTATTCCGTTACAGTTACCATTTAAATTGATGGTAATTAAATTAGTTAACTTTCTTATAAAATATTTAGATTAATTAGATTAGATACTTATTAATATTTTGATTACTGCAGGGATTACATTGGATTTTTTCCATTGAATTTTTTTTTCATTTAATGTTTATTAAACGAAAAATTTAATAAAATTAAATTTTAATTGTAGCAATCATTTGAAATTTCTTTGCTGTCCTCAGGAGGGATGAGTGATTTAAATTGGATAAATTCACAATTTTTGTGTTATTTACAGTAAGGCTAGACTTCTTTTAAAATAACACAAGTGTAGGGTGCCAATTCTGTCTATTCATTTGCATTGTTGAGGAGGCTACTGTCACTGCTGTGCCTGACCCCATTGGTAAAAAGTGAGCATGATGGTTAACTCACTGTTGAGGGTAAAGGTTTGTTTGAATCTTTTGAAGAAGCTCTGCAGGTGACAACATTAATGTAATTCAGCTCTCCTCTTTCATTAGTTTTGAGCCACAGTTTTTTAAAAAATTTTTCAGGATCATCCATTTTATATTTCATTATTGTCATTTAGCACTGGTTTATTTAAATATG
Organism: Megalops cyprinoides; assembly: GCF_013368585.1. Taxonomy (NCBI): domain Eukaryota; kingdom Metazoa; phylum Chordata; class Actinopteri; order Elopiformes; family Megalopidae; genus Megalops; species Megalops cyprinoides. The sequence goes on along the minus strand of NC_050590.1, from coordinate 24,255,455 downwards.
GAAAAAATAGTTTAGTTTTTTCCATATTTTGGGTTGCCAAGAGGGGCACATAGGCAACACAAAAAGGTTGCAGAAATCTCTTGATTGGTGTAATTTGGTGCCTCTTGGCACAGCTGTTTGTGCCAACTCATGTACCATTGGCTTAGCTTTGTCTGGCAGCTTTTACACAAGTTGATGTGAGATACACCTATTACACCTACTCAAACACATTGAAGCAGTTTTTATATTACAGTAATGCAAATCATACCTTCAAATATCCTGATGTCTTTTTAAAAAAAAAGAAGGACAAGATATTTTTAAAATGCAAGCAACTCTTAAGATACATAATATCACAGACAGTGACTTGGGGCTCTTTTACTGTGTCACACACAATGGAGCAAAGTTTTCAATGGGAAATAAAATACAAGTCTTGTAAAAAGGTCAGTGGTTACTCTGTTAGCATCAGTCTTATTGTGTTTTATTGGTTATTGTGCTGCTTTGTGTGTGTGCAACCTGTTAATATGGAAGCCCTGAAATGTAACATAAAGAAAAAATTCTGGATTCTTCAGCATCTCAGAACATACTGTGTATGTACAAAATACTGTACAATCTTATTGGTACTTACGTCCTTATAAGTCCCGCAGATGTGTTTCACTTACGTAATGTTGTGCAAAAACACCAAAGATTTTGCTCAAATGCTCTACTTTGAATATGAAATTAATTTTCTAAATATGGGAGAAGGATATGGTGCAAGTATACAATAACAACAGCAGCAGCAAGAATAATAGAAATAACTTACAATAGTAATAATAATTATTGACATCATAATTAGCATCATGATTTATTTCAATTTTTGTATCTATTTAAATCTGTTGCTGAAATTGCTGTGTCACCATCAGATGACAACCCTGTGGAGCTGACTTTTATGATCATCGTTTTTGCTGCCCACCCTCTGGCTACACTGCTCTCCGTCTGTGCTGTCTGTTTGTCACAAAACCCAGGTAATACACTGCAAACTATATAGCTGCCTTATGGAGAACTATACTGTACGATTAGATGAATGATGCAGAGCATTGCAATGCAAAATTACTGTTGTGTGTGATGGTGTATGTAACTGAATGTAACACCGTGTAAGCTTCTGTCAGGGCTCAGACAGGGACTCAGGCGCAGACAGCGGAATAGGGTGCGCAAAGTGAAGTTTAATAAAGCCAACACGGGGAATCCAGGAAACGTAGTCAAAACAGGCGAAGTCGGAAAACCAGAAAAGCACGGCTAACAATACCAAAAATCGGATCCAAAAACGTGGTCAAGAAAACGGGCAAGAGTACAGATAAACAGCAGGCAGGCAGAACAGGAACAAACGGCTTGTAGCGACACAGACGAACTGAGATGAACTCACAATGAGACAAGAAACAAACAAGGAATATATAGGGCAAGGCAGATGACAAGATGGGGTTCAGGTGTGCAGGTAGGCGGGTGGAGCCAGTCAGGTGACCAGGTGGGCGGAGAGCAGGGCAGGGCTGGAACACAGGGAAAAAACAAAAGCACATGGACAGGGAAAACAAAAACAAAAACAAACCCGGCTAGGGAGCCGCAGTCCTGACAGCTTCCTACATTTTCAGATACATGAGAGTATAGTTGGGGTAATGTTGCCCTTCATCAAAAAGCAGTGAACAAGGCAATCTGTCAAAAATTAAAGCAATCAGGTTCACAGTACATTTTTTTTGTTTATTTCATTTTTATATTGCATATTTCAGAGACTTACTGGTGATTAGTCTGTCAGAAAGCGCTTTTTGTCAAAGGTATTATTTTCAAAGTGTAAGATTTACCTTTCATTTTGCAAAGATCATACCTTCTACATCAGTGTTTGCTATGGAAGAATTTAAAAGCAAAATGCAATGTTAAAGCTAATATTGAAGTAGGTTAATAGTAAAGATTACTGAATACTGAAGACTGGCCATGTCCTGAAGTTTAAATTTTCTTGGTGATTTCCTTGATGCATTAAAACAGTTCATCTCTGTGGAGTCACTGTGGATGTTCTGGAGACTGCAAGCCACATGCAGTCATTTCCTATACAAACAGTTCAGTTGTTTCAAGTGTAGACCACCTCCATTCCCTATCACTCCTCCTGCATGTGCAGCTTCTGTAATCCTCCCCTTCTTGTTCTTAGCTCATTTTCTCCCACATACTCTTACCTTAGAGATCTATGAAGACCTCTCCTTACTACCAGGCAAAATAAACCCACTTACAACAATCTAGAAAATAGTGTAACTCCACTTCTCACAGTAGAACCACAGTGACAGACAGCTCTGCACATTGGTCCAATACCTTTGAACGGGACACCAACCAGTCAAGATAATCAGAAGAGCAACTAATAAAAATCCCACAGACCAGTATTTTGTTTGACCTGTTTATACCTTCTCACCTGTGAAAGGTATTTGAATTAGTTTTCCACATATTTAATAAATTTCTTCATCCTTCATAATTGACTTCTGTGTGTTATACTTTACAAGTGGAAGGTACCAAAATCATTAATATGCACAGAAATTGTTAACCCTCTATGCTGAAAGAGACTCATTTAATTCTATTGAGAGAAATAGATGACATTTACATAGAACTGCACAGCCCTGACCTATGTGCACTTTTACAATGCTTGTGTTGCCCTTCTAAACCTTACCACGAGAGGGAGCCCTCTACTCATTTCATAACATGTATTTCAGCGTTGAAATACATTATGAAACACATAAACGCAACACTAGAGTTATTCTTAAGGTTTATTGGCAAGACTCTATATTAATGTACAAGAAAATACAGCTATTATATATAGCTATTTCAAGTCATTAATGCAACTTCAAAGTCAGTATATTCAGTCATTTACATACATTTTTAATTCTGCAGATACCGTAGGTATGTAGTGATAGAAAAAGCAAGGAAATTATATTCATATTCATATTATCTCATCCTATGTATTAAAAAGTGCTCTGGATAAGAGCAGATGCTCTTATCCAGAGCTTCTTCTAAGTTACAAAATGTCAATGTATAATTCCATTTATTCTGTCTCAGTGTATTGCAGTATTGTTGTACAGCAACATGCTTAAAGTCATTCTGAGAGTGATATACACAATTTTGACACATTGTTTCTAATGGAGAACGAAGCAGTAACAGCAGGGGTACCAAATCAACCGAGAGAAAAGGTATGCATTACAGTTCCAGAACAAAATTTAGTAAGAAAACCAATCTGCTTTATAAATATATTGTGACAAACTGTTTTCTTTTACTGCTTTAAAAAGCATAACATTGTTCTATAACCAAAGCATAGGCCTACTTTGCAGTGACTTCACTAACCAAGCTGAGAAGCATCAATACGTGAAATTCAGTCTGGAATAAAAGTGCTAATGTTTGGATTTATTGACTTCAAAGTTGCACATAACTGTATTACTTGTATTGTAAATTCATACGGCCTATATTCTCTGTTGCAAAATACACATGTGAGACAGATTCATAGGCTTAAGTAAATGTATTGGCTGTGTGCTGGAGCTTTTACAAAACTTGTCAAAGGACAATTGGAATTGTCTCATTCAGTGGCAAGTTATATCCAAAAACTGACGGTATTCTTTTATGAATCAAGTGTTTGAGAATTTAGATCCATTACAGCCAAGGCTGCATGTGTTGTGCTTTAGGAGTGCAACATCTGCTCTCAGGGAAGTTGCCACAGGGCAATAATCTGGTTAAACTGTCTTGTTAACAGAGGTAGACAAAGTACACAACTCCATTACTTGAGTCAAAGTACAGATACTCCTGGTCAAATATTACTCCAATACAAGTGAAAGTTGTTCAGTCAAATTTTTTACTTGAGTTAAAGTACTGGAGTACTTGCTTTTAAAAATACTCAAGTATTCAAAAGTACATTTTCTTTTTAATTTTAACGGATTGTTGTATTGTTGCCACAATGCATTAACAGAACCTAATGACTCTGAAACAACCTACTGAATGCACTGACTTGCTTGTAGAACCTGTAGAATAAAAAGCTTGTAGAATATGCTACAAAGCGTATATAAATGCCTATAGAAACACAACTGAATCAACAAAAAGACAGCCATTGTCGTTTTTATTTTTATACACATAGATAGCTAGTGTGTTAATGTCAAGCCAGTCATAAAACTGAACTGGCTAGCTAACGCATGGATGTCAACCTATACGGTTTGCCCGTATAAAATACCGGGATTGTACATATTAGTGATGGGGGTTCCGGACCTGCGTGAAGTTGGCACCCCAAGTATTTAAAAAGTTCGAAATTGTATTACTGTTCGTTTGTGCCGTAAAAAATTTCGTTTGTGCTGCTATGTTTTTTTAGATATAACAAATTATATTGTATGTGCTGTGACGTCACCCAGCACCCGAACCTCCTCCGAATTGCTCCAAAATGGTCTCGTTCGTTTGTGCTACGTTTGTGCCGTAAAAATTTTCGTTTGTGCTGCTATGGATTTGTAGATATAAACATTATATTTTTGGTTGATGACGTCACCCAGCACCCCAACCTTGTCCGAAATGGTCACGTTAGTTTCTGCTACGTTTGTGCTAACATTAACCAGATAATTAGCAAATGCAACTCAGGCCTTGTAAGTAATTAGCTGGCTTAAAAAATAGCTACAAGTGCTTGTCATTTTTAAGTGTTGGATATTTCCAAATAGCGCTGCAACGTAAGTTTACTGGGATCCCATGTAATGTTATTGCTCCTGGCATTGAAGCGCTCTTTGTAGGCCTATCAGGAAATAATGTAATGCCAAAGTTTTTTTCAGGGCACCGACCAGCAAAACGTTCGTTATGGAGAAAGCAGCGTTCTGGAAGTTGTCACAGAATTTTTGCCATGAAGTACAGTGTTTATCCAAAGCATGACCGCACACACGAAAATTATCATGGCACAAACCAGCACAAACGTAGCAGAAACTAACGTGACCATTTTGGAGCAATTCGGAGGAGGTTGGGGTGCTGGGTGACGTCATCGCCCAAAAAATGCAATGTTTATATCTTCAAATCCATAGCAGCACAAACGAAAATTTTTACGGCACAAACCGGCACAAACGTAGCACAAACGAACGAGACCATTTTGGAGCAATTCGGAGGAGGTTGGGGTGCTGGGTGACGTCATCGCCCAAAAATGCAATGTTTATATCTTCAAATCCATAGCAGCACAAACGAAAATTTTTACGGCACAAACCGGCACAAACGTAGCACAAACGAACGAGACCATTTTGGAGCAATTCGGAGAAGCTTGGGGTGCTGGGTGACCTCATCGCCTAAAAACATAATGTTTATATCTAAAAAACCATAGCAGCACAAACGAACAGTAATACCATTTCGAACGTTTTAAATACTTGGGGTGCCAACTTCACGCAGGCGAATTCCGGCTCTTTCGGCTCTTCATTTAATAGGCCTACCACTTCTGGCTTTTATAATTCAGCCAAATGTAGCAATTATCTAGGATTGGTATGTGTGCACGTGTATCACTTAAATTATTCAATGTAATTATACTAAACGTAATAATTTCCAGAAAACCATTATTTTACATTGTTTGGTATAAAAACATTAATGTAAAAGCATCAAACACTATTACACATATGTAGGCTATTGAATGTTTTATTTATATTGAACGCTGTAAATTAGCGTTTCGCTACAAACACTATACAGTGCATCTGGTCCTCGTGCATAAATGTATGTTACAATTCTAACATTCAGTCGGTGCATGGAGTACCTGTGGCTGAGCAGTGTGGCGAAAAGATCATCCTATTATTCTGTCTTGTATTAATTAACAAAAAAACAAAGAAAAGATATCGGCTCTCAGACGGGAGCTGGCTCCTGTCGTTCACGTAAAGGAGCCGGGTCATAGAGCCGACTAGTTCGCGACCAACACATCACGATATAGCTGTGTAGTAATAGGCCTACAGGTTTCCCCAATAGAAACAAAAACAAAAACCTGTAAATGGAAAATTAAGCGGCAATATAAATTAACAGGCTGTAAACCATCTGAAAACAACGACCGGATGATGCAAATAGCATGCTAGCTCATATGCAGTGGTTCTGTGGCACGTCTGATTTGTTTGGTGCATACCTAGTTAGTTAAGTAGTAAACCTACCAAATTTTGCTAAACATTGTAGGGCGAAATGTTTCGCTGTGGCTGGACAGCTCAGCTAGAAAGGTTTGGCTACGATACAGTGATCAAGCTATTTCTTCCACAGCTAGCTAGCGTTATGATGTAGCCCACCAGTAGGCTAATGATTCTCCTACCAAAAAAAAAAAAGAAAAAAAAATGAGTGCAAGAATACACCATTGAATAATATAATCAGGGCATATTTTTGTCAAAATTTTCGTCGACGAAATTAACACTGAATTTTATGGCCATGGGTGCTCTGGTGAGGAATCGTCATCTTAGTCTGCTGTATCCATCATTACCACCACCAAGTTCAAATTGAACTGTTCAAAAAATGCAGCAAGCAAACAGCGTAGGAGCAATTTACTGTGATTGGTTTTCCTCCTGTGACGAACACAGCGTATGGCCTATAGCATTTTAGAAAAGAAAATTCGTCCGCTGACTTCAAAGCTATGCTTCAAAGTAACGAGTAACGGGAACCTTCATAGAAACGTACTGGAGTCGAAAGTACAAAATTTGTCTGTCAAATGTAGTGGAGTAAAAGTCATACGTTTTAAAAATAATACTAATAAATAAAACAATAATACTCAAGTAAAGTACAGATACTCGAAAAATGTACTTTAGTACAGTACTCAAGTAGGCTAAATGTACTTCGTTACTGTCCACCCCTGCTTGTTAACCCCCTCAACCCAATCAATCATAACATGGCCGATATATCTAATGTATCTATCTAACTCAGTCTTTGTATGAGATCTAATGCATTCAGTCAATAACCAAAAGAAAAAGACCAATAAATAATAATAAAAAAATCCCCACTAAAAAGGTCTCCCCCCAAGCATAATGTGAAAATACAGTCACAAAAACCAAATCAGCAATGCATTACAGCAAGAAAGGAAAAGCATTGATCTCACCCAAAACACTGTACAGGCTCCATGTTTGGTGTATAGATCTCATTTGGGCCCCTTAATGATTTAAAAAATGGTAAACCCTGCCCTACCCTGGGGTTATTCTCTTCAAATTGATACACTTTGATTGGAAAGCATGAGAACATAGATAATTATAGGAAATGATGCAGTTTGACTTGATTCAAGTAAGGGTTAACTGTGACTCCCTGATCAAGATATGCATGAAATTGGAAAAAACAAAACAAACAAAAAAACATGAACATCCTTACTGTGGGGTGCTGTCTGTACCCATTTGGCCAGAGATTTCAGAACCCCCCCCCCCCCCTCACATCAAACATTACTTTGTGACCTGAGGTAGGTAATTGTGGTATTGTGAGTTATTCAGTACACAGCTACAGCTGATATCCACAGGTATTGGATGATAAAAAATGCCTTCATCTGTGGTCAAAATGTGTTACTAAATAAACACCATCTCACCTCACTCAGCATGAATTTAGTCTGATGTCCCAAAATATACATCCAAACATCAAGTCTAGACTACATAAAAATCTTTTTACATTGTTTACTATTATATTCTTTACCATTTTTGAAACAATGAGGCTTTATCTTTATCTGATCTTGTGTTTATTGGTGTATGTGTGTCTTTCTAGTTCACAAGAGCCATCAGGTATGAGGGCATGGTCAAGTGAGATGAAATATTTTTCTGTATTTACATTGAGAAGGCTTTCCTCCCTGTTTCACTTCCTGATGACTCAGTCAAAATGTATCTGTGCTGTGTCAAGGTTATTCTATCTGACATAAAATGAGTGTCTTGCTACTGCAGAGAACCCCAAAACTGTGTGTGTTGGAGCAGGATTTCATAAACATTCCAAAAGTGATGTAGTCCAAGAGCAAAATAATTTCTGAACTAATGTGCAGAGTGAATGATAAACGGGTGGATGTTAGATGACATGTACGGAGTTATTAAAATGATTATTTTACTCTTGATTGAACTGCTCCAGCTTCATCCTCCTTTTCTTAAAGTCCATGCTTAGAGGTTAGAGAGTCCCTTTTTGTTAATAGGTGACAATTTCTATATAAAGCCTTTAAAAACCTAAACAGTAAAAATACAAAGCACTCACATTTTTGTACATTTTAACTTTATTTCTCATGATCAATTTTCCATCAAAAAAGAAAAGTAGAGCTTCTATACAATAACATCTGTATTAACGCAATACAAATACACTGCTATGACATTTTTTTTTTTTTTTTGCTATTTATGAAGAAAATAGTTAACATATAAAAGAGCTCCAGTTCTGTCCACTGGAGTGATGAAAGCAAAGATGGTGAAGGGTGTTTAACAAACACCAGATTTTAATTGTCAGTATATAGTGATAAATGTAAACATAATTAAGGTTTTAAATACAAAGATACTGTAACATTCCTCTACACATGTAATATTACATGCTTGTTAGAGAAAGCCCTAAAAGTACTAGGGTTGAGATCAGTGTGCACCTTCTCTACACAGAAAAATGTTTGAAACAGAGCAAAGTATACCTCAAAGCCTTGCAGTAATTCTATTGCATTATTTTGATATTTAGTAGACTTCATTCTCACTTTATCACTCACAGACTCCACTGTTGTTTCTCAGGATAAAGGATTAGAATCAGTATAACAACATCTCATCTACAGAGTAATTAACAGGCTTTTGACTAAATGGTTGTTGGTTTGTTGCTGTTGTTTTCTTCAGCAAGGTCCTTATACAGTAAGACTAGGTGTATATGTGTCTTATAGAAGGGGAAAGATTCAGAATTGCCTAAGATCATCTACAAAAGCAAGTAAACAACCTTTGTACACATGCTTTTTAGGGGACATATGTATGACAGAGATCCCAATGATCAGAGGAGAACACACACCTTGATTATAAATGGGTACTGATTTTTATAGGTGACAGAAGTTGTGATTGAGGCACGCATACACACATACACACATTACATGAAATGCTTTTTATCTAAATAAATTACAGCTAAGGTGAAACCAGGATGTTTTGGCCTACAACCCCTCAGCAGTATGCTAAGAGCTTAATGAAAGAAGAGAAAATATTGTGAAAATGATAAAACACAGATAATCTGACACACATATACTTCCACCTTCATAAAATAGTATTTCATTCAATGGTGATCCTTACATTTCACATTAAGTAATATTACAGAGAAAATTCTGTCCTAGGCAGAAAAAGGCAGGTCATGAAAGGTGCTATTGGCAATATAACCTTGGAATGCTGACACAAGCTGGCTGCCCATTATTGTAGTGTTCTGAAAAAAGTAGCCAAGTCACTTGAATCCTATGAATAACTGGTAGAGAAAGAATGAGGGCAAGTCTACCCAACCTTACAATGGACAATTATATAAATTCAAAGGTTAAGGAAAGTTAACCTTACGGTTTGAAATTGTACTGTTGAGCAAGGTTAAGGTTTCTCAGGCTTTTTACATGGATACTAGTGATAATTATGTGTATCAACATGCAATTGCCAGGTCATCATGAACAGACATTAATGACAAGACTGAATGACGTGTTCCACTTACAGTAATTAACTAATGATGAATGTCCCACACTACCTTATACGAGGATATGCAGGACACCTGGAGTGTTTCCACAAGAAAACCAATGTTCATGTAGTTGTTACAAATCTGTCTTCTAAACATCCTTGATTGTACGTATCCTTGGTACAACTAACCCAGTGTAATCCCTGGGGATCCTGGGTGTTATAAATTTTTAAATTATACATTTGAATTTTTATAAGTTTTGGCAACAGTTGGCACCATGAATCAGAATATGATTTTAAAGTGATAATCTAGTAATGATTATACTCCAAATTCAACTGGGTTTTATGATTCTGAGAAACAATCTAAAGGAACTAGAACCTGGCTCTCATGTTTGCTGTGGGACACAGTGTACTGTACTGTGACTAGAGAAAATCTGCTGGTTTTATACATGAACAGTCCATACCTAGCAAGACATTGTCCTTACTAACTCAAGTAAAAACACATTTTTGAAAATGTTTCTCTTCTCATGTGGCAAACCTACAGAAAAGGTTTTGAAATCTATCCATGGTTATAGCTACAAGTCAGTAAATATGCCTTCACACAGCATATTACACACAGACATTTACAGACAGGAGATTTTGTGTTTTGTCTCTTCTACAGACATAAAACATTCTTATGTTCTTTACAGACATAGGAGATAGTGTTTTATCTCTCATAGACCTGTCTGTTTTTGCAACTTTGATAAAACTAAGAAGGATCACGTAATGTTGTCAGTTTTTAATGTTTTATTGATATTTATATTTTCTGTTCATCTTAAATCCAATATATTGTGAATCTTGGACTTTAAAATGAATTTCCATTCCAATTTCAGTTATACTAAAGAAATATAGAAATGAGAACTTAGATTACTCTTTTTTTTTCAGAATACAGCCCTTGGTGCCTTTCATGTTCTTTAGCTTATTGTTCTTTAAAGATGGGTGTAAAATGCAGTTTTGACACTTGCTTCAATGAGAAGTCTTTTGAAGTATGATGAAGGACTATATAGTGAAAAATGCCATTCAGTCTTTCTGTGCCCATCAACCCCCCACAGAGTGAAATGAACATTAATTTGCACAAAGGTGACTCCTGCCATTTCTAAGACAAATTATCAAATAGATTTACAAGGAAGATAACGGTGTGTTTCTGACATATTCAAGGCAGTATTATTATGGTAGTTCTTTGGTATTTTACAAAACAATGCCATGAATCACTCAGTGTGGTCAGTGTTATGCTGATGAATGAAAATACATTCAACTATAACATGCTGGAAAACACTTTGTTGTGTATTTGTTAAAACAAGGTTTTTCATTTTTTTTCATGAACATGGTGTTTTTTTTTTTTTTTTTTTTTTCTTCAAAAAAAGTGATTACAAAAATTTGATTGGGCTCATTTCAGTTCCAGAATAATTCAAAATGTTGGCACTATAATTTTTATACAGCATTGAAAAATATTTTCAAGATTAAAATGTATTTTAGCATAACTACAAAAGAACACAAAACTTTCTAAAATCTTCATAAAATATTCATGTCTCTCTAGAATCAGGGTTCATGCCATCTCCTTGTAAATCCATGTGACAAGAGTGAAAGGAAAACAATGTTATTTTTTAAAACATAGTTTGTATAATTTTTTTAAAAGTCAATTACCTCCTAAAACAATTAAACCAATGATAATCAGTGCAAATATCACATAACTGAAAAAGGGACAATCTGAATGCAAACTAATAGGATGTTGTATCTATTCATGATAAGATTATGTTATCAGCGAGGCAGACTGCAAGATGTGCTTCCCGTTCAAAAAGCAGCTAATGTAAAAATGCACTCAAAGTTCAGGGCAAACAGTGCATTTCAAAAGATCTGCCTGCCTGCATTGGATTGTTTTGTGCAAAAAAAGAAAGTCCCCCCTCTCTGCTCATAATGTGGTCCACCATAGTCTCGAGATCACAGCTTGTGAAACACACTGTGAATCCACAGTGATCGGCAATGATGGAAAGCCGTGTTGCTGTGGTGACGGTAGCCAGTCCTGTCCCAGCTTCTTCTGTGTGAGTATCTACCTCTCATTCTGTGGAATGTCCGGACAAAGAAAAGAATGCGGACAGATAGACAGAAAGACGGACGTGTAGGCGCTGTTAGTCATTACTGTTAGTGTGCGCCTGTGGGGTAGAACGTGGTCGGGGCATGGGACTGCGGTTGTTGCAGGCATCCTTACTGCCCCGTGGGGTCATGCTCTCCAGGACTTGCAGCTTCCCCTGCTCCTCCTTCATGAAGAGCTCCACCATCAGGATCTTCTCCTTGTGGATCTGCAGGCTGATGTCCTTGGGGATGTCTGGGATTAGCCAGTCTACAATGTCACTCATCAGCATCACCACGTTCTGGGTGGGAAGAGAAAGCAACAGCTCAGAGGGACTAGACAAGACCATTTAAATCCAACCCAGGCTCTGGGACCTGTAGTATCAGTAAACCTTTTTCCAGCCCACCTTTTTATATGAGTTACTGTGTGCTTCCCTCTCAAGATCTCAAAATGCCAAACTTTTGAGAACAGCTGTCCCCCCTCCCCCCCAAGATGTAAACCCAGCTCAGCAGGACCAAATCTGAATGACCACTGGACTGCTAAGCCAAAGGACAACAGAATTGCCCTGGGTTTTTCTCACACTTATTTTCCTCTCTTTGTCTGATGTGCACTCAAGAAACCTTCTGTACTTTAGTGCTTTTAATTTTTGGTAGTACACTGACTTGTAGTCAATAGAGCAAAGCTTTTCTTACTGTTCATCTGCACAGCTGAATGTTGCTGACCTGAAAGACGATTACAAAAGCCAGTCGGGCTGCAAGCACAGCCCAGAACTCCTTGGAGATTTCATATGGGGTTTGTGACCATGGTGGTTCCCTGTAGTCTTTGTACCTGATGTGCAGAAGTGGACATTCAGAACAAGGTGAACAAGACGTCATGGAAGAGTTTGTACTATCTAAATATCTGTACATCAAGACATAGTTTTTACTTCCTTTCTGCAAGGAGATAAAACTACACTTTGCCCTGTTGTGCAGATGCGGGTCTTGGTCCATACCTGCATATCTCCACCCGGTACCCAAGGTGCAGGGGCTGATTGGGCTGGGTGCGTTCCTGGAAATGGCTGACATTGAAGTAGGACAGGGTGTGGTTGACAAAGCCATGCATGGAGCCATCCGGGCTGTACATGTACTGGTAGACCAGACGTGGGATGAAGTCTGACGTGAATGAGATCACAAACGCCTGGGGGAAACCAAGGTCAGACCGATGCTATGAGCAAGTGGACAGGCCTGCATACTGCATACCACGAAAGCAACAGAGGGAGAAACTGCATGTACTTGCAGTAAAGTAATCCAGGCCCAGACTCACCTGAACTGCAATGTACCTTGTCCCATGTTTGAGCAACAAGTATAAGTCACATTGATATACTTACACAAAATCAAATGTTTGTTGGTTATTGAGATTTGTAGAAACATTTTGAGAAGATTTTTTTTTAATCGTTAAGTTTAAGAGTCAAAGAACTTTCTGATTACACTGAGCCTAGGCACTAGTGTATAGTCAGTCATTCAGACTTTTATAAGCTTAACTGAAAGTTTAAGTTGACTTAATTAACTATGGTCATTAATTAAGTATATTAATTATCCAACTGTATTAATTAATTATTTATTTGATTGACTACCTAAACATATTAAGTAATTACCCATTAATTAGGCACTAACAAAGAGTTGGAAGTACCATATAATCCCCTGAACCTTGGAACCTTCCACATAATAGTATGTGGAAACATGGAAATTATTCATAAGAATGCCAACCCTAATTGTAAAATATTGATTGGTTGGGTAAATTTATGATATGCATTAAAACAACCATTTTTATCTGTTGGGTGGTATGTCCTATTGGCCACAATTCACATGTTGTTTGCATTTTTCTTATCAAAATTCTTCTGATGTGACTCACTCTAGACCCCAGGGGACAGAACTCTTAAAAATCACATTAGAGGCCTGTCCTCTCAGATAAACTCAAATCTTCTGAACAGCAGAAGGAAATCAGAGGAATGCAAAACACCTTCCATGGCGACAGAGCCGTGGGAGCATTCTTAGACACATGTCTGTGTGACGGAGATGTGAACCTCGAACTGCGAGGACAATTCCATAGGAAATATGTTTGTTTTGGGAATTACAGTAGGAGTGGCTGTGCTCTGGCTGACCATGTAAGGCCGGCCTCTCTCCCAGACTTTTTGATGGGATTCCAGAGAAACGTGACGAATGAGGGCACTAATTGTGAAGTTTTACAAGAGTTGGTGAAAAGTGAGCCCTTAAATACCCGTAACACCAGGGTGGAACCAGGGGCCCTCAGAGCATGCAGATGCTATTGCCACAGTAGTGGGGGATAAGGAGCTGTACACTCAACCAAGCATTTCCTCCCTCTAAAATAATGCTTCTTATGGCAACAATATAGCAGAACAACATTGTACAGTGAGCCATTAGCTCCTAACTGCCTTACCAGTACCCCTAAAAGTTCCTAAGATGTCTTGAAGGAATCTACAGGGCATATGTAGAGTGACTGGTGCAAGTTCAGACTGAATTAAATATTTTATGCTTTATTTTTTATCTGTTGTGTTTTAAATTATTTCAAATCCAAAGTGTGACCTTGAATGAACTAAAGTGAACAAATATATGGTATGTACTGTAGTTTAACTCATGCAATCACCAAACAGTATGGCTTAAATCTTTCCCTCTTATTCATGTAAATGTGGTGTCTACATTTATTTTACAATAAAGTATGTCATATTTTGATAAATATAATTTGAGGTACATGTACACAGTTAGATAGTTTGAGAACCACTACATTAAACCTATTTGTTTATGTCATCTTTTCAATTAATGACTAGGAATAGAGAAAACAGAGTATTATAACAAAGAGCTAATACAAGTGTAGAGGAATTTGTTTAGAAGAAAGTGCATCAAAGCAGCCCAATTTTGTTTCAGAAAGGACTCTTACATTCACGATGACTGCCACTTTGCCGATCCCTCTGAGAATATTGTACCAGATACCTACACCAACAGAGAAGATGAGACCCAATGTCAGTGTTACCAATATCCATTCACAAGGAGCTGAGACCAGAGGCTGCAGACAGGCTTGTATGTTTTTCTGTTGACATATTTGATTCAGACCACATGTGTACATGGACCTGTACATGTACATGGGTCTGTTGCCCCAGTTCCTTCTTTGGCTATACTTTAGCAGGCACCAGTGTACAATGCAAATTATAATGTGCCTGAATACCACCCAGTGGATGGTGCCCTGATTTAAGCCACAAACATGAAAACATTCTCAGGGACTACGCACTTTAGAAAATGGTGTCGTTGAAACAGGAAACTGATAAAATCCACTTCAGTTACATTTCAACAAGTCAACAAGTCAAACTGAATGGATTTTTATGGCCTCATAGACTGGATAATGAATACATTATATGAGAGGACATAATTGTCATCAAAGAATGGTACCATGTAAATCAGTGACTGACATTTTCAATCCAAGAATGCCAAAATTGTTCTGGTTTTTATTGTCTCAGATGACTTGTTTGGGTCCTAAACTGAAGTGGACATAATATCAACTGGGACCCAAAAATGAATCTAAATGAGTTGTTATTTCTGAATGCAATGCAGAAAACACAGCCATTCTGTATGGATCAGTCCTCTGCTCCTGCTGTGTAATTAACAGGGCCAGGAGCTCACCAATGTCTTTCGCTCTGGCTGCTACAGGTCTCCTCAGCTCTGTCACAAATTTCTTGGCATCCAGGCGGATCTCGATGATGTTGTTGAGCAGGGCGAACAGCGGTGCCAGGGGGAACGACGCCACAAACAGGGTTACAAACCCAAACTGGATGACTGTGAAGAGAAAAATGATCAGTTGGACATGTGGTTCCTTTACATATCATAACCATTACACACCATTATCTGTGTATCGAGCTGATTGTCCATTCTGTATCTCCTGCGTGCCTCCATCCAGCTAATTTACAAATCTAATAAAGTGTTTTGATACACGGTCTTCTATGGCCTTTAGACAAGTCAGAGAAGAACATGATCGTGTGCTGCTCTGTGAAATTAATTTATGCGCTGTGAATTGAATTTATTTCAGTAGCTGGCATAAATCTGTTAGAGTGCTAATAGCTGGGAGTGGGATGGGAGCTGTCCCAGTGGATGTAGAGTGATTGTGCCCTGAGCGGCAAGGACAGTGATTGGGGGTATTGGAGAGGGTTGAGGTAGTTGAGGCATGTGCCAGGAGGAAAGTCAATCGACCTAGGGCCCTTGCCCGTATGGTCCCCTGATATGGTGCCAGGGCCTTGGTGGCCCCACAGTGCTGCCCTGCCTATTGCCAATGCACTTTGATCCCTGTCACAGCTGAGCTGGGGGTTGGGCGGGGGAGGGGCACGAGGTGCAAACAGCTGTGGGGGAGAGCACTGCCCATCAGTCACTCCTAGTCTCCCCTGCCCCCTCCCTGAGTCAGGAGAAATGAATAATCTGGGCAAACATGTCTGCCCCGTGTACGATAACCAGATGCCTCGTCTTACACAGCGGGCCCTGTGATCAGGCCGGCTGGCCTACAGGGAGATCAGGTGCCTCATTAACTCCAACCCACCTGGCACTTTTGTCAGTTTTTAAAAGTTCATACAGGGGGTGCTGCTTTAATCTGAGACTGTCTTGCATCAGAGCTCCATAATGATCATCAATGATCAATCAAATTGCTATGCATGAAATATGGAGCTTCTTCTCCAAATCTGAGCCATGTCCTACTTACACATTTACCATTAATTACCAACACCCCTTTCCTCTAAATAACATCTTATAACTTCAAAGGTGTGGTGAGCAAATGCATCTCATACCATGTGAAATAACATGGAGATTATGCAGATTAAGGAAAAAATAACATTTTAAGTGCTTTTCTGTCCGTAACTGATTACAAAACATACATATTTACAAAACACATTTTCCACATTTAAAATTAGTAAGATGACAGTAAGAACTATATGAAGTTTGATTGAACCAAACACTGAAAATGTACAAAGGTTTCTGTAAACCAGGAACAACTGGACAACAATTCATTCCAACACTTCCATAATGTCATGAAATTATTATTTTTAAACCTTTTGCAATACATGAAATAAATTAAAACCACTGCAACTTTGAGACCCACTGCTAAACCATTTTGGGCATTTTTTATCTAATCTTTTTTTATCTAATGTTGCAACAATATGTAGACTCCATTACAGTTCATATTCATCAAATGCAAATTCTGAGTCTGGACAAAAAGCCCCTTACTCTTTATGCAAGCTTTGCTGAGAAACTCAACTGTAATGGTGTACTCAGTTGTTGCAAGTGACTAGAGGGAAGAACTTGGAATGAAGAGAATACAGTATTTATCACAAAACATACATGGTACATGTGCAACACTCAACTACATATTTACTTACAGTAGTCCTGGGGTGGTAGCTGCTCTCCCTCCAAGACAAACTCAGGGATATTCATTGGCCTGGTAAGGCATTGCTCCTGGATTATCAATGACCCCTTTTATAAGTGTGTGGGACTGGTGTGCATGTAGTGTGTATGTGAGAGCCATCCAGGCTTTGTGTACTGTAAGACTGAGGCCTGATAATGGAAGCCAGTGCTAATCCATCATAATGTCTCAGCAAGGGGAGGGTGGGGGTTTTGGGGGAGAGACTGGCAAGGGCGCCAGCAGAGGGGAATGGAATCTCTCATGGCTGAGCATAATATACGTCACTGGAGAATTCCTCTTCTGAGTGATTCAGACTGAGTAACTGCATGCTACGCACCCTGTGGAGCTGCCTGGAGGTACCGTGTTTATAGACCATGCCATCATTCAGGTCTGTGTGATATGGGGACACACTTCACTTCCTAAAAATCACCCAGAGAGAAAAAAATCCAACCTGGAAAACCTACACTACCTTTCTTTCTACAGGATTCAAAGGACTGAAGGCCTACTGTAACACTCCAAAATTAGTTAACAAGGAGTGTGTGACAGGAAAAGCAAAAACCAGTTTGTAATGAACTGATCTGGCCAGAGATAACTGTAGACACCCCAAAGTAAATTCATCTGAGGTCAGTGAGGACACTAGCCAGTAAAGGTGAACTGAGTTTGGGAAATAGGGCATCCAAGAGGTTTTTTAGACACACAGGTGAAGTGTCTCTGCTAAGCCACACTAACAGTACCATTTAAAAATATACTTATGAGTTGGCTGTAGAGTGCAGTAAAGGCAGAAAGTTCACATTCTCTCTCTCTCCTCTGAGGACAGCACAGGGGTTATGTTTGGAAATCCCTCATCCTGAGTGTTCTGCAAATGTTACCCTCACTGCTCACCACTGGCCATTGTCAGGATTCAGCCCAGACTTGAATTTGTGTATTCTTGAAAAAGAACCTTTACTAGCTGTGCCATGCTATGTTGTTTGAAAAAAAGTTGATTTGGTTAGGACAACAGTAGGTGTGGAAGAAAAAGGTTTGGTGAACCAACCGTAGCTCAATGTATTTGCATAAACTAGGGCCAAAATCACCCAAGCCATGGGGCAAAAATCCAAACAAGGTAGACAACCACATAGCAGGCAACAACTCATAATTCAAATGACAAATGGAGGCTATGTGGAACACATCAAAAAGAATTTTCAAATGCCACAAATAACATTGACCTAATATGAGGAAGAGAGAGACACCAACAGCCCCAGCTTGGCTTGATGCAGAGCACTGCCCTGGGCTCTCTGCCCTTTGGTTCTGCCTGCTTGTTTTTGATCTGTGCTGTACCATCTGTTCTCAATGCCAGTGTGCTGTAACTTTAGCGCTGGCTGGATACAGTATCGGATAATGTGAGACATCAACCTTGATGCTGGCCTCCACACTTGAGCTAGTGCAGAGGGACTGCTAGACATGGCCTGCAGACTAATGCGTGCTTAGCTTAGGGAAACTTAACAGTTTGAGGCTGGTTTGAGTATACAACACGACAGGAGACAAATGACATTTTCAATGTAAAAGGCCCTGATGGAAGATTTGGCCCACCTTACGACAACATGTCCTCTGAGAAATACAGACGTGGAGAAGACACAGGGGAGAGTGCACCAAGTACTCCTTACAAGTGCTAAAGGGTGGGTCTTTACCACTCCTTTTCAAAGACCTTTCTTTCAGACCCAGAGATGTTTTGAGTATACTTTTTTCTATGGAATTTATTTTTACATCTCTAATTACGGTGGACTTTCTTTTAGTGGATGCTGCCAGGGTTAGCATTTTTCCACATCTGTTCCTGATGCTATTTCCTAGATGTGTTTAAGTCTGATATTTTTTGTGGTTCTTTTTGCTACTGTAGTTCTGTAAATTGGCCTGGGCACCCATTAAGTATATGTGCTTCCTTAAGTTAAAGTACTGTTGGGTTTGCTTTAAGTGAGTTCACTTTCAACAAAAAATAAGATGATAAATTGATGAGCTCAAGTGTGGATTGCATTGTTTTCAATAAGAGCCCTTGCTACAGATGAGGAAAGTGCTGCTAAATATTTTAGCAGCCTTGAATTTCTTCAAAAGGCATCAAATGATTGATGTGGTTTAACCTTTATCTTAAAGATATTTTGAAAAAGAAAAAGATTTTGCTGGTACCAGATTATAGCCTCTGTAGTTAAGTTCACATCTATTAATTGCTAATATCTGTGACATTTATCAAAGCTACCGCCTGTAGCTAGATATCTGATTTCTTAATTCATTGCAATATATGTCCCACCCTCTGAATTTTTAATTGTGTAAACACAAAATCTATTAAGTCTCCTCTGACAGTGTGCAATTCCCAGCTGGGCCATGAATGCTACCATCTAAAACAACAAAAACAAACCCCCTCACTGCTTCTTTGATGTAATTAATTGGCTTTCTCTAGGAAAACAAACACAGGCTTATCAAATTTAGCTCTCAGTGGGGTTGACCCTAATGATCTCCCTCACTGCAACAAGGCCATGCGTGCGACCACTTTGAGAACATGAGCCCTAGTTCCCTCTCCTGGGATCACAGAGTTCTGCACAGTTCTCAGTTCACAGGATGCTTTCACTCTATTACTTCCTGCTTGCACACTTCTTGTCAACTTTGGGACAAAATTCTGTTCTTGCACCTGCCTCAACCCACTGCTTTACTGTAATGCTCTAGATCTAAAATGTAATTTTAGGACTCCTGAATATTTTACATGTTACAGAAAGTTGTGTTGTAGAATATACCATCTTCTTTTCTCCACATTAACCCATGCTCAAATACTACACAACACTAAGCCTGATCCAAAAGCTAGGGCGACAGGTGTGAGAGAACTGTACACAACACTGCACTGTCCGAATGGTATTTCTGACTCACGCTCAGCTGAACTGAGGGCATAGCAGGGAGGTGTTGTACCAAATATTGTATCCTTACTAAAACATGGCACCCCAGGACTATATTGCATCCATAGTACTGAGATCATTATGACATACCCTCGTACTCTCTCCTTCTACATATTTGGATAGGAATAGTCCAAACTGACTTGAGATTAGCAAATCTTCTATGCCTGTCCCAGGTGGATTGTGACTAGTAGCAGGTATGAACTGTCCAAGCAGTTCAGGCTCACAAGTACTTTATTACACTGCCTTGCGTACATGCTTTGGGCCTCACAAAGCAAAGACCAAAGGAAGCTGAATCCATGAAGAGTGCTTAGTTGTCCCTAGGTGCAAACCATTCTTGTTCAGAATTTGGCACTCTAAAGGACATGCTTGGAAGGTGGCCAATCAAAGACTGACACAGAGTTTTCAGGACTCACTCATCTCCATGTACTCAGGGGTAAGGCCAGCAAATGGATCCAGGAAGTGGTCCGTCTCATAGCGCTGTAGTTTCTTCTCTCGCTCCTCCTCCTGAAAAGAGCTCCTCTTTGACTTGATGTATCTTATGAGCTTCTTGAGTTTTCTGCAGGAAAGTAGAGCACAGCCAAAAGACACACTAAGTTACATCTGCATGGCTTCACTTCCTGCAAGCCTGTCTACCAGGGCTCCTAGCAAGACACTTGGATCCTTGACTTAAGCTTATTAGTAGGTCACATTTGAGAATCGGGGTTTGATATTTAAGGCAATGATGTAGACAGCCCTGAGAAGCTGATGCAGCAGGATGCGGCACAGTGCGCTCAGTGACGTGCATGTTCACTTGGCCGGCAGGGGTCTGTACTCACGGGATGCCAATCTCAAACAGGTTGTTCTGAATGAGCTGCTTGCCCAGCATGGTGATACTGAGCTGGATACACAACTCCATCAGGCAGCCCCCATGAGCACACTGGGGAAGGGGAGAGGAAAGTCACAACACTGCAGTACACAGAGATTCCCTATGAAATAAACCCTGGCCTTCATTAAAAATGTAACATTTCAGAGGACTTTCAGGTACGAATTTCTAAGAGACAGATCTCTGACCAGATGCACAGCATATAGCATACTCTTTTGAACTATTCAGGGCACTATTTTGTGTTTAAATTGACATGATATGCACCCATGGTAGCAAATCAAATCCTGGGTTTAACTCTGGATCTGGATTTAAATCTGTTATGCATATAGGTTTAATTTAGTCTATTTGAAAAATTCTTAGATGCATCATTAACATTGACAGTCATACAAAACTATTAACATTTTTCACAATTACAGTTTCTTGGTGTTTAGGATATTAATTATTGTTTACCTCCTCCATCCGATATGACTCGAAAACATACAGATAACTTCCTGGGTGACCAACAAGTCTTGAGGGACATACGTAAATCAAATGTCAGAGCAGGTAAGAACATATGCAAGTTAAAGTTATAAAGTTGTTATACAGATGTAGAAACAGATATAGAAACAATCATAAAACAAAATATATGATGTAAATGTCAGTGATTAATAAACCTTCAAGTCCAATGACATTAAATGAAATCAAAGACACTCACCTGCCCCTAAAGAATGCTATGTAAATAATGGGAGTGAAGGCATTCACAAATTTGAGGATGAAGGTCTTAAAGATCAGTCTCTCCTCAAAGCTCTTGTCAGTCTTTGGCACCTCTGAGAAAACAAAGTTGAACGTTACAGTGACCTGAAAGAGCTGCATGACAGAGCTCAGCTTTGCAAGGCATTAGACTGGATATTCACTGTGGCTGGGGTGTGCACAGCAATCTATTAATGGAAAATATCTGCTTCTTAATGCAGAAGATAAATGCTGAATTAATACATTTGTGCAACAGAAAAATGTCCAGATCTGGAACATTTTACTAGAACTAGTTTCAATATCTTGTTCTCTAGATCATGAATTGTAAGGCATGGAACTCTATTTAATTGATTGGTTTCACAGATTTTCTTTCAGGTAGATTTTCAGTGCATTTTTTGCTTAAACATTTACTATTTAGAATTCTTATAGAGCAGCGTGTCTGGCAATGTACTCTTGCTAAATGGACACAGAATCCATGTTCCAGAGACTAAACGACTTAATACAGACATGCCCCCTATCACACACTGTTGCCAAATCTATAACCAAAAACATCTTCTGTACTTATCAAAGTTACCCTCTAGAGTCTTAAACAACACTGCAGACAAAAGCCTAGAGCTTTCATAACATCCATTGATGGACAGTCATATTTAGGAAGACTGCCTTGTCTACACTGACCAAGGATGGTAAGCCAACGGGCAACTGCTCCATACACTTCGTCCAGGATGAGAATGACCACCAGGTTGATGATGGCAGCAGTGGTCTTAACAGTCAGCCGCACGTTGGAGCGGGTGGTGGGGTTGGAGCTCATATGCAGGGCAGCCTTGGTGGATATCCTATAAAGGATGACCCCGAACACGATGGCAAACGTCACACCAATCTGAAGAAGAAGGAAACACTTGGCCATGAATGAGGGCACTCCTGAAAAAAGCCACTGCATTGAGAAAACGCACAAGTAATGTTAATGTATCAAAGAATTATCTTTTCAATTAGAAGAAATGTGTTTCAGCCAAAATGGGGGAAGAAACCCATGATAACGGAATAATCAATATTGTGTGACCAAAGCTTTTGTGCTATTTCAGACTAACTTTAGTCTAAAGATAAAGGTTTTTGGCTAATAGAGCAAGTCCTAAAGTAGAATAGCAGTGGGGAAAATCAGGGTGCTGAAAACTGCTGTATTCCCAACAGAAAAAAATACATAGTACAGCTAAGTAATCAAATCAGAACAAATTACTGGTGTGATGTAAAGTCGCTGGATATCTAGGTTACCTGGGAAAGCATATCATCCTACTCACTGTTTAACTTTTAACAGCTATGCCTCAACCAAAGACATTCTTGAAGCAAAAACTGCACAGGCATGCATTTCACACAAATAAATTATAAGCATATTTTGTTTACAATTCAATACTCTTCAAGGCTCAAAAGCACACTTCTTAAACTTCCATTAACATTCTTTCGTGAGTATATGCTAATATAGAATAATAATTATTACTATCGAGAAAGTAATTCACAACTGAATCTTGGCATAGCACAAAACTTACCATTAGCAACATCATGACTATGTTGGTCATATATGCAGGGAATCTATCTCTACATGTCAGTTTTTCTTTCTCTGTCTGAAAGACAAAATGAATGATGAATGTAATGCTGATGCAAAGGGGGCATGTTCAATCCTGCCGCTTTGTTACAGGAGCACAAGTATAACTCTTGGTAAGGACAAAGCACTACCAAACTTCATTAAACATAATGTGTACATAGTGAAAAAACCTAATGTTTTCTTGATTTAATGGTTCAGGAGTAAAGACAAAGCCCACTGCGGCTGGATTGAATCTGGGCCTAAGCAAGCGCCACATGTTTAAAAAAGCAGCTATAATTAATGGCAATAGTGATCTACAGAAGAAAAACACTGGGAATCAGCTGTTGATTGTTGATGCTGACCCAGGGAAGAAAAGAAGAGATGCCAATTTTACCAAACTCTTTTGAGAACAGAGTGTTTTGACTTTCTTGAGTGTTCCACAGTAGATGGAAATAGAAAATGTAGGAGTCAGCATCTTCCTCAAACAGTGGTTTCATACAATAGGGCAGCATGCTTACTCTGACTACAGGGGAATTCCAGCAATGATCACTTTTTCACACACAGGACTACATGCATGGTGACATCTACAAGCACTGACAGTGAAACACAGCTACCAAGAAAGCACTATCCAGCATGAGGAAAGTCACAAGTAGAAGACAGTGGTGGGAGGGTGCACTGCTTCAGACATCCCCAGTAAGGTGTGCTGGTGGGGAGGCGAGGAGCTCTGTGGCAGAAGAGTGCTTTGCATGGCATAGACGGACACGTCAAGGCTGAAAAGGACATCCCAGTGTCCAACGTGGTTGTCAAGATGTTAGTTTATCTGGACTATGCTGACTGACTTTCATTTGGTTGCTGCTGTATTTAAAGTAAAAGTAAGGCTAAACCAAAGGGAAGAGTGACATGGAGTGATACAAAGCTAAATAAAGATACAGCCCTGAGAGTTTATACAGTATGTATTTTTGATCACATCACTCAAAACTGCATGATAAATTGAAATACTGTGGAGAGGATTCTCAAAAGATCATGCCTATCCAACAGAATGAACACAATCTAAACCTTTGAAGAAAAAAAAAACAAAATAATATGTCAGGGTCTTGTGAGCCTGAACAGCTACTTCACACATTGTATTTTTACCTTTTGCAGCCTAGACTTGCTGCTTCACTACAAGCGGAACATTGAATATTTCACTCCTAAATTTAAAATGGTGGACTCTGCCCCTTGGGGCTGACTGCATTTTCATCTTGACAGACCAGTGAGGGGCCAGAAAGGGGAGTACACTGAAAATACCAGTTTAAGCCCCGCCATGGCAGTCTGAACAGTTTGCTTCCATTTGTTTGTAGGCTCCTCCACTAGTTCCGAAGGCTTCTAATGACAGGAGGATACGAACAAACGCGAACCCAAGAAGATTGAAAACAAAATGAACAAAATAAAATATAACAGGGCAAAACATTAGTAACATTAAGTAAAGGATGTTGCTGTTAAATAACCAAGAGTTACAGTAAAACACAAGAGCACAGACCATTAAAGGAAACAGTTAAAATGTAAATGAAAATGCTAAGATACCACTCATGGGATGTCACTAATTGTGGTAGAACATCACTTTATAGCATCATAAAATGGAAAATACAGAGTAAAAACAGAAAAACCCTATTGCCCCAACCTTGTGGGTCTTCTGCTCCTTTTGCAGGGACTTCTGCATGACACGGAACTCGTACTCAGCCCGTGGGTGGTCCTGGTTGAGATAAGACACAGAATTACAGATACTCAAGGTACAGTCTGATAAGCAGCAACTCGTTTCAGATCTGCACAGGGTAACAGAATGACTGGATCCTAATTGCATGACTGAGGATTTACACCTGGGATTGCAAATCTCACTTGCATTCAAAAGATACACAGTCATTAAAATATCAATCTGTTCTGATCAGATGAACGTAAAGAGACACTGAAGAAAGTCTTGAACCTCAATGATTCTGACAGGCTTGAGTTTCCCAATCATCCTCAATATGCTACATACTGATTTCAGAATCTCATTGTAAGCCGACAGAATGGTGTTGCTAATCACCAATAGCATTCCTCCTCAGTCAAGTTAGAGCATATTAGTGTGGGTGGAAGAAGAGTGCCGTGGTTCCCAGTTCTGTGCCTGCTGTGTGACATGTGGCATGCCCAGATGAATGGAAGCTGTGCAAGGGAGAGTGACTGTTATGAGGCAGGGACAGTGATTAAGTGATCAAGGGCTGAGCAGGAATGAACACCCAACAGTGAACAGGGTGCTCCTGGGGTTGGGCTGAGACCCTGTAGAAGGCTGAATTAGAGACCACTGGAGAAGGAGGTTGTGGAGCAGTTAAAAGAGCCACTAGTAGAGAGAGGACTGCAGTAGCTTCTTAGTGATGAACTGTGAAAAAAAGACCCATGTGGAGTTGCAAACATGGTGAGTGAATCTCAAGCTATCATGTCGGAGTAGAGAAACAAACAAGGAAATGAATGCAGTCCAAACCTTCAGTGCTTCCTTCAGAAAACCCAGGAGGGAAAGAAAATGATAGCAAAACAAAAGGAAAAAATATATTACTGACTCATTCTTACATACTCATCCTTTTTAAGACACAGAAAATATACAAATTTTAATCTGGTGAAGGAAGAGCAATGGTAAGTAATAACCAATTGTTCAATAATGTCCAATGCCTACTTACCATGTTAGAAAACTGCACCTATGAAGCTTCTAAACCCCATCCTTTTGACAAAATGTGATCTGCCATCTTGTAGTAGAATACAAAAATTCACTACTAGATCTGATCTTTGCTGTAGAGTATGATAAATAAGAAATGGACCAGCAGCACTGTGATAAAAACATATGATTATAACACAGTCATCTGGATTCTCCTGTGTTTCTCTTTGTTTGAATTTCTCCCCATTTTTCGCTCAACTATTTTTTTTTGTGGTTTCTCACAATGATACCCTCTGCCCTTCTGCAGGAGTGCAGGGCAAAGTGAATGCAATCCTCCTATATACATGCACACCAACATGTCTACAGTAGTCTACAGTAAAGTGGAGACTAATTTGAGGATAGACACTACTCCATGGTCATCAGAAACTTATAGGTACCCAATGAGTTTCAGGGTGCCAAGAGGCATAATAAGGGTACTTTGACTGATCTTATCCCCGGCAAAACCATCCACTGGTATGGTCTCCTAGTTACTATTGGCAGATGACACGGCAAATTCCAAATCTAGGCTCAGTCTGCACTCAAGCCATGTGGCTTGTTGACTGAGGCACTCAGGAGGCTAAAACTTTTCTTTTAAACTGCATTAAAACCAAAACCTGAAAAATTTCATCCAGAGAGAAAAGAGTAAAGCTGTGGTCTCATCTCACCTCCTCTTCTTCGAAACCTGTAAGATCCCATTTGTAGTTGAGCCTCATCTGTCTTCTTTTCCAGTGTTCCATGAACATGGCAGCTGAAAACACAGAAAAATAATTCATTTCTTTCTGATGTGTTAATATTTTACAAACATAGATGCAATGTAAAAGTTCTTAATTGTTTTTCTAAAAGACAAATGTGGTTTGTATTTGTATTAAGTTATAAGGTTGTGCTATATGGCCAGCTATCTACCATATTCAGCATTTATACATGTACATTTTATCCAACAATTTAAACCTAAGAAGTACTCAGAATGAACAAGCAATGAACAATACCGTCTGTGCTTTTACAAAGTGCTCTTGTAAATCTGAATCTACAGACAAGGTGTTGAAAAAGAGCTAAAAATATGATCAAAAAGACTGATTACAAAGGGCTTAATAATTAAAATGATAAAATTAGAAAATTATGCAAAATGATCATTTATCAAACATTAAAATTTCATAATCAAATAGGTTAATAATGTGCTTCAATTTTTTATGCTACATCTCCTTTGACTTTCTAATGGGAAAGATTACATGGACTGGAATTGTAAGGTCACAGGTAGTCTATGACAACAGTTTTCAGGATTGAATCCTCAGAGGGACACAGTCTTCACATAGTTCACAGAAGCCCTCCACAGTAAAAACCTCAAACAAAAGAAACAACTCCTGTATGTAAATCACAAGGAACAAAAGCCGGGTAGACAAGGGTATCTACCAGCTCACAAGTGAGATAAAGTGTGGCAAACTCCCCAGCTGGCCTTAAAACACACTACACTCCCCAGAGTGAATCCTTTTAACTACTGCATCACCGCTTCTTAAAAACCTTGCATAACAGTACAATAGCTCAGATAACATACACTTCCTTTACATGCATCTCTCCCCATGATAGCATCTAAGAATAAAAATAAAACACACACCACAGTACAGCACATTAAATCACAAATAAATCCTGGAGGTGAACTCCTGCCCTTATACAGTGCTCAAGTCAATTGCTTCCTGCCTTCCTTCAAAGGCCTATGACAAAGAACAGACGAGAAGAACGTGAAAGAAAGTGGCTTGTTTTTCTTGCCTAAGTCTGAGTTGGCACTCTTATGAACCTCAGAGATTGTACAGGATAAACCCTGCACTAGGACAGAGAGCAAAAGGAATTGAGTGAGAGAGAGTGAAAGTGCAAGAAATAGAGAGAGGGAGTGAGGGAAAGAGAACAACCTAGGTATAACAGTCTGCGCTGGACACCTAATCAAGGCAGACAATAGCAATGTGCAATCTCTCCCCGTCGGCTAAATATTTATACTGTAATTCACGCTTCCCCAGGGTATATATAAACACTCCACTACATTAGCTTTTCTCAGGAAACGGATAAAATAATTTCCCTTTTCTTTTAACAAGAGGCGCAGGATGAAAGAGACAGGGTTACTGCGATGTGGAGATTTTCCACCTTGCAAGCCAGACGGCAAAGCGTGGAGAGTGCGATGAGCAGGACACTAGTGAAAAGCACTTAGTCATCTACAGCAGCTTATGTATCTCTGCATCTCACTGCATTTTGTACTGTCTGGCATACAGAATCATCCATTTCAATCTGGTCTGGCTGAAGAACAGCTTGGCAGTCAAAAGAGCATAGAGTTGCTACTAGTAAAAACAGAAGTGGTCACTAGTCTGGAACTGACAAAAACTGGAGTCCAAAAGGATACACACAAAATTCAAATCTATTCTTAGAAGAGACTTATTTCTAAGCATTTGCATTCTGCAAAAAGTAAAAAAAGAATGACATTAGTGCTCGGTTTATAGTAGCTGATTAGCAGGAGTGTGAGCATTTACACACTCTCAGCCATGGTAAGGCATACCCCATCAGCAGTAGTATGCCCATATTGAATTTCACTGAGTCTAACTGGGGTATAAGTATACTATCTCTGGTAAAGGACCCATGTGACACCCTGGCATGCTGCGCTAAGAGCGTGCAGCACACTGGCTCACCCCATAGGGCCATGAAGATGGAGAAGAAGACTGTGGCAGGGTTGTCGAAGAGGTGGCTGGCCCTCGCCGTGCCGCAGGCTGTGTTCAGCTTCCAGTAGCTGCAGACCCGGTCACAGAGTGGACACATGGTGATGTTATGCCTCGGGTCACAAATCTCCATGCTGGGGAAGAGCCAGATAGCTCATGTCTACCATTACTGATATCACAATTTGCTGATGCTGTGGTCAACAGCTGACCACATGAAAATACTGGGAATAACATATTCTAAATTTGGAGAACCAATTTTTTTCAATTGTATTTGAATAATGTGAATTATTTTGTCAGTTATTATTAGTTCTAATTAATCAATAATTAATTAGTGAATAATTATTAAAATGACCCCCCCCCCCCCCCCCAAAGAAAAAAAAAAATTGCCCAGTATGCCCTCGATCATTAAATCCAACAGTTGGACTGTGTGGGTCTTTATGGTGAGTACGACACAGTAAAATACAGACAAAATGAGGAAATGAAAATTGAAGGAAAAGCATAATATCACCAATGCTGAATGGTAACCCTTGAGAACAGGGGAATAACAGGGATTACCCTCAACACTATTTAATGTCTGCCAACTTGCCCTCTGTAGTGGAAGGTCACAGACAGTGTCCAAACACAGCAGATCGTGTCAAAATACACCAGTGCTGATGATGACAAGATCCAGAAACAAGCCAGATGTTCAACATCTGAGATCACCTCCTCTTTTACAGAGAGGAACAAGATCCTTTATATACAATCTTCTGGCTGGAGACTGAAGGAGTGCAATGTCAGAAAACTCCTTTATTACCACTTTAATACTTTATCATATTACATTATTCATAGGAGATAAGAGGTACTCATTTCCCAAAACCAGGAAATGGGGATAGACAGTGTAGGCTGGTATTATTCTGACTTACTGTGTAATTAATATGGCTTGATTGAGCTGATAATTGAGTACTTGTCTGGATTTGATACCTCTTGACAGTTAATTTTGTCACCTTTCTGAAAAGAGCTTGTGCAAATAAAAAGATAAGCGAAACAAATTTAGGGAACCATAATATTTAGTGTTTTTAAATTGTGGTCCAGGCAAGCCACCTTGTATGCTGGTTTCTTTCCAACTGAACTTAATTCATTTTGTTTGATCAGGCTTTTATTTGAAAGCAGGATTTGAAACAACTATGCTGTTGGCAGGGTATAGGTGCAACAAAATGAACCAAATGGGTTTTCTTCTATTTTTGAACATGTTCTTGATGTATGCCCCTTAAAGTAGGGTCGTTGTTTTGGTTTGGTTCATGAATTGTTCTAGGCCCAATAACAAACTATATCTCTATTTAAAGAGGCACAAATGATCAAAAAGTTCAGAAAAAATACATTTACATAAACACTCCTCACATATTTCTTTCACAAAAGCTTTATAGCAGATTCAATGGCCCAGTAATCCAAAATCTGTAAACAGTCTTCACTTGGCAGTGCAATCAATTCTGTGTGAGGTGGTCACACCAGATATCAGTGTTTATCTGAACTGAGTGTTAAGCTCAGAGACATAGCAGGGAGCAGACCTGGGAATGTCATCATCCACCGTGGCACAGCCATACAGGAAGACGATAACCCCCACCACGGAGGCAGGGATCAGCATCTGGGTGTACACCCCCAGCCAGGCAAAGTAGAGACCGATCTTCTCCCCAAAGTACTTCCTGACAGACAAAGAATACTGTTTAAAAAGATACCTAGACTTTTTTTTTGTACATGAACATAAACGACAGGGAAAGTGTTGGGTTGGACAAGCATTTGTAAATCCTTCTTTTAGGGGCCACTGACATGCTGTTTTCTTGGTGTGTACAACAAAATACTTTCCCTGGGATTCATTTTAAAATACTCAGACCATTGACTGATAGCAGCCTATGATCTCCTGAATAACATGTTCTCACAGCCTGTTCATTTATGCTGCTCAAACTTTAGAGAGGGCTGTCTCACCTGATCAGACCGATTGGCTGGTACTTGTAGAATACACTATAACTCGCCCACTCTTCGTACAGAAGCTGAAAAACAAAAACAATAAAACCAGACTAAATTACATTTTTTAAAACTTATGTGCATTTTTTTTGACTCTGGAATGTCTGCTACCGTTTGAGTAGGTGATGATGGTAAAATGACTAATTCTACTGTGAAAGAACATCTTTATAAAATAAGATATACTGATTCATTGTAATACCAGGCAAGTTTATCAAAAGTGCATTAATATATCTTCTGATATACGGGCCCTTTGTTTGACAATGAGAGGAATGTTTCTGTGCTGATAGGGACAGTTCTGTTTGCCCCAGACTGATGACAGGTGTCACAGGGAGCTGACAGGATGAGCTGTTGGTCAGAAGCTAATGGGGAACACATTGTACAGTACAGAGCACAGCTGATCTCTCCAGCTGTCCCAGATCAGCCTTATACATGCATCTCTCCTTCTTTTTTTCTCTTTCTGCTCAGCCATTTCTGAGGATACATTACCAATTTTATTTTACATACTTACTTCATTTGCAGTGTGTATCCATGGTTTAGCAGGTTTTATTGTTCTCTATTAAATGTCAGCCTTTTAAAAGCATGTGAGAAGATGAATGCATGCAATCAAACAAGTACTGTACAATAGGATCATTTTTACTTCTACTTAGATTAGCAAAATCAATTGCTCATTCTTGAGGCAAGAAATGTTTGCACTAGTAATGATATATAATAATCTGTAATGTAATGCACTGATTTATAATGTTAATGAAGGCAATTGGAGATCCATGAAGAGTTTCACTGCAGAAGAATCTTGTATATATGTTTCTCATATAATCAGTTTTATTGTAATTTAAACTGACTGACTTAAAATAGTGATGATGAATCTCAAAAAGACTATAAATTTCTCTGTAACTTGAGGAGCCTTAGTGTATAAATGCTCGAAATGTGCACACATGAGAAATGAAATTAAAATTAATATCATATAAGACCTCCATTAGGAAACCAAATGGGAAATACAGTCAATTCCTGCAAAAGCATTCCTGCAATTTGATATAATTTCACATATTATCATGCAATTCAACACATTCAGAGAAAACACATACTGTTCACATGTGTACATCAGGGGTGTGTGGATGGCAGGCCTGGCTGAGAGCTGTCCTAAAATGACCTGGCACACAGTCAGACTCGAGTAATGAGATCTGTGTGTGTGTGTGCGTGCGGGTGTGCGTGCATCATGAGTCACACACAGACACATTCCCACAGCTATAGGTGGGGCTTATATCCATCCATCTTTTTAACCTTGCAGTAGCTGACTGCTGATACACTGTTTCCTGTGTGCTATGTGCTGTGTATGTGCTGCCATCCACTCTGCTACTTTCTCAGACACAATATTCTGCGCACGGTGCTGAAATGTTGTAATAACTGGATGCTACAAAGACTAGGTTGTTATATGAGGCAGGGGTGTCATACAGAACTTCACTCTCACACTGTGGATACTGACAAAAGGAATACTACAGGCATTACGTTCTCAACAATCAGAGGTAAAGTATTCTAGGTCAACAACAGCATCAACAGTTTGTAGAAGCTGGACCTCTTATTGCCTGAATGAAGCATTTATTTTGAAAGGAACAAGGATCAAAGATTTCTAAAGGGCTAAAATTCCAAATGGCAAAGGAAATACTGGCAGCCCTCCATATTCAGGGGTATCCTTTGGAGTTCCACTCATCCTTAGATATGCTCTCACTGCACTTCTATGCCTAATTTATTTTTAGTTGGACAGACTAATGCCCCATTCTTGACACATCTAACCAAAACCTTGGACCCAATAACACATGGTACTAATATAAGTTTAATTTGCTTCAGCCCAAATAGAATCATAAAGTTAACACCTGAAAGATGCTGTGCCTGTTTAGGTAAAATATTCACCTAACACATACAGACTTAAGCCGTTTTCACATATGGACTCCGGACAAAGTGCGGAGAATCAGGTCAGCAACTTGGCTGGAATTGCCCTTTCACACATGTAGCACGCAATAGGAAATTGTCCGTGACAGACGCATTCTCACTTACAGGAAATAGTCCGCTTTGGTGGGGGCGACGCCTGGGTAGAGCGTGCAGGAGGCAGGACATGGTGCAAAAAGTATGCTGCAGAAATCGCAGTGGCTGTATTCGAAACCGAATTTTTCAGTGTAGTACCCAGTTTGCGACCATTAATAATTACATTTGTAGTATGTTACATTGTCGCTTGAAATCATTGCGAGTTTAGAAATGTCCAGATTTCCTTGTGGTATTTTCCAGTTAGACGCCACTTGCATTCTCATGAGTGACAAGTATTGACGAGATCACCTAAAGTATTCGCGAGTTTAAGTATTTCCAGTTTTTTTCTTTTCAATGTCTTACCTTTCAGTGGTAAGGGCACATAATGTGGCACAGAGGAGGAGAAGGCGAACATAGCTATTATACTTTTGGGTAGCCTATAAAAAAAAATCACACATAGCCATCCAAATGGTGCTACTGGTACACATAATTTATTATTAATTATACATTTATTATAACAATAAGGGAAGTTTTTGTTGTTCGCTATGTAATGTTAGGTCACCAGTTCACCTATCTCACTATACCTATCATTATTACTTAGCTACAGCTTAGCTAGCTACTAACCAAATAATAAACCAACGTTATTAATCATCGTAAGAGACAAGTTTTGGCAGTATAGTTATAGCTAACTATCTCTTTAATGATCACTGGACTCAAAATAGCATATATTTGGACATCCGCAATGTTAACGAAACAGTGGAAAGCTATGTACAGGTGTGCAGATGTTTGTATTCTTCCGGTTTCGCGCCAGTCGCATGACAGAAACGTCATCAACACGCCCACTCACTCGCAGTGGATTCTCCGGAACGTTGCCTGCTCTGTTCACACATGGGCTCACTCCGACATGAGGCAGACTTTTTATTAGGGAGCTGGCAGAAAGAAGTCTGTCACATGTCCGGTACGACTTATTCGGACATTTGCGTTCACACATGCAGCTCCTCCGGCTAAAGGCCGGATACATTCCGGCTTTCAGTGCATGTGTGAAAGGGGCTATAGACACACACAGATACACACACAGACACTGCATTATATACAAAGGAAGGTTACCACTGATCAGTGACTCACATAATTGAGAAGACAAGCTGCAGTTTATTAGATGAATGCAGATGTTTTTAAAATGTGGCCCTTGTTCAGCTGCCAGGAGAGCGTGATAGATGGCACAGGAGATAGAAGGTAAGAGTACGCCTCAGCAGCAGCCTAATCTCCGTGGCCTGTCTCAACAGGCTGCACTCACTCAAACGGCCACACAGTCACAGATAAGACACATGCTCCCTCTATAGATGAGTCCTTGATGGCCTGCCACTCTTCCCTCCTTTTGGACCTGATCATTCTATTGCTATATTTACGAGCATGAGCACTAAATTAAACATTGCCCCAAATGCCTTTCATGTGCCTTCACTGTTTATGCATCAACACTTTGGACCCAACAAGAATTAACAACCATCACCCCATTAGAGAGTTATACAAGGCTTATTATAATCAGTGGCTTATAATCAAAGAAAGCTTTTTAAAATTAAACCCAAGGAAGGGATTTTTGTTTGTACATCCTTGGTGTATGCTTTGTCTCAGCATCAAAATTTTTCAAAGAAATGCTATATGAGCCCTTTAAGCTCTCCTTCGGTCAACTTCTTTTTGAAATGCTATGGCAAACATGACTAAAACTTTAGTTGTCTATCAATAAAGTATATATATATTGTTTTTTTTTTTTTTTACGAAGCAGCAAGACACTGTTTCAGTTATTAGGAGCTATTTAATCAAATTTGTCTTGCTGAATGACGGAATCCACTCAACCAACAAATAAACTAAGGTCCTGTCCATTGAGCAGACAGACTGTGCCACTTGTACATGGGGTCATCCATACTTCTCTGTCACTGGGGCTTTCATCTGCTGTAAAGTTCAGGTGCCTCTTCCCCATTAGCCTGCACACTCTGGTTTTATAACAGACTGCTGGGAGATGAGGAAACGCAGAAGTGCTTGGCTATTACCGAGCCTCAAAGAGATTTCCCTCACAACAGTAAACACCTGTCCAGAATTACACACACTGTTCTTCATCTGTGGGAGAGACTGTGGCCCTGGTGCCAATGCACTTCAGTGCCAGAACCAGCCGATAACAATGTTTAAAAGTGTTCAAATGAGCTGTCAGCCATGAAATAACAATTCTGTGTGTAGGGACTCAGGTTTGCCCTGTTAAAACAGTCCACAGAACTAAAGCAACTGCACTGGGCAGAGGCAAGAAATGCCACAATTATTACAGCAGCTCTTACCTTCCTGTCATTGGGGTCTGTGTTTTCACCATCTATGTCCCCCTGAAACAAAGAGAATGAGATTGTTACTGCATTCTCTGATATTTTCAGATATATTGTGTGGATGATTATAATGGCAAGCCCCTGGCATTTCATAATTAAGCTTTTTATCTTAGACCAGAATCTCTGGAACATGTAGGCTTTTCAGATACCATTGTTAAAGCCACTGTCACTGTCACCTCAACAAAAACACTCAATAAATCACACAGTACTATGCTCAGAATCTTTGTACCTAATGTATGATAATGCAACATATTATAATCCATCACAGTGAGGCTGTTTGCTCATGCCTTGTGTTTGAAAAAATCCTGTATTCATACTCACATCATGTAAAGGATAGGCGGCTGTGTAAACCCCATTCCCAAGTAGGCTGGTAATTCCTGTAAAAGTGACACAGTTGTGCTCAACTGTAAATCCAAACTAATAGGTGATGTTTTATTAAAGCAATAGCTTTTGATTCATAAAATCATTTGCCAATTCTTAACAGGATTTCTCAAAGACTATGTATCTAGTAAGAGCAACAGTTATGAGGTCAGTTTTTAATCCATTGCTACAAATCTTTGTACAATAAAACCTTTGTCAACTATGAAATAAATGCATCTTTTATGTTGAATTAGAAAAGGCTATAGCTTACCCATGCTGTATTTGGCTTTAGTGCATTTTGTGCGTTTCAACACTTCAAAAACCTGTGTGGACAAAAACAGAGAACATGTCAATTAAAAACTACACAATAATTCTTTGTGGAGGAGACAATTTGTTATTCTTGATTAACAGGTGCATCAGTTTTGATTTTGACAGAATACTTACTATTGAACTTCTTGTTTTGCTGTCAAAAAATGAGTCTTTGTCAGACAAGTCAAACCTGTTGTAAACACAGAGGAGGAGAGGCTTTGAATGAGGCATTTGGCATAATGTCAAAGTTCTGCTACACAGGCAATACACAGAACAGTAACACAGCGAGCAGTAGACACAGCATTTCTCAGAAATGTATAATGCGATAAAACACACTGGTTTGATAAATGTACAACTACATGAAGCCCTGCAGACCTGTGAAATAACCTAATACAATTTTTTTAATATCCATCAGCAGTTGGATGTTTAATTCCAAGGGTTAGAATAGCATTCTGGGGGAGGCAGCTGCTTGAAATAGCCCTTGCTCTCCCACTCTCTTGTTTGAAAACAAACCTGTGTATAGACTGAGCTTAAAACAAACAAAGATCCATGCTGTTTGTTTAAGATAAACTGTGAGTTTTGATATGCAAACACTGATATTTATTTTCTTCTGCTTCTCAAATGATTTATATGTTTATGTCTGGGGTAACTACATGTGTGTTTTGTTCTGAGGGAGGTCACAGTGTTGGCTTCATTTTTATTCATTATTGAAAGCACTAAACAGCACCCAATGCTGTGCTTCTGCATTTCTCTCAAGAACAGAACACAAATAAAATGAATGGGAGGAGGTCAATGGGAGATTTTTCTGAATTCTTACTAATCCAAAGCCAGTGTAACTGAAATCATGGGGACTTGGAGACCTGGATTTTTTCCCCTGGATTGTCAATTCAAACCACAATGCACATAACTGGAATTAGTGTCATTATGATACTAACTGACATGAACATGGACATGTAGGATAACTGACATAACAGGACACGTAGGATATTGCCCATATATTCAGTTGGGTTTCCTGGAATGATTCATATTAAAGTGCCTTGCTCAAAGCTACAAAAGAAGCACCCAGGAATTATTCCAATGACCTTGTAGTGACAAGCCTAGTGTCCTTCAATCATATGTAGTTAGCCTTAATTCACCAGAATGACCATATGTTCAATTTATTCAGTAACAGAGGATTAAGGGTGACAAAAACAGCTCCTCAAGAAAAACTTGCTGTCTTTCTGGTCTTTCAGAAAGGAACTGCACTTACAGGTGCTGTTTTTCTCTGGAGAAAGGGTAGGATAGGTGTTTGACATTGTGTATCCTGGTTTCCTCTACATTTGGGTGCAGGGGTTCTGTCACTTTGCTGATGAATGTGTTGATCTTCTCCATCAAATCACTTCCCTTCTTGACCTCATAGACCTGAACAAACAAGCACATTGTTGACTGAGAACGGGACACAAAAGGGGGTGAGTGTAGGCACTATTCTATGATCTTTAATCATCTGCTGCACCAGAAAGACAAGACCTACTTTTTTGGTGGGCATTTTGAGCTTCATGAATTCTGCTTCTCGGCAGAGCACATGCCAGGGAGCGTGAATCTTCACATACCCCACTCCAGGAGTTTTGGTCTGAAACACAAAATCACTGTGTAATAAGTTACGTTTGATTCCGACAGCACATGTGTATTTGCATCATGCTAAGATCACGTAATGACTAGGTTTTTTTCAAAACAACATGCAATGCGCACTTTGACTCAAAGCAAATTTACATGTTACTTTTTGATACATATACAGCGTTAGCTGAGAGCTACTCAGCCACTATAAAGAAATTATAGCTTATTAACATATTTTGTGAGACTCAAAATATGTTAATAAATATGACTCAAAAACACCTCAACAAAATACAGAATAGTGTTGAATGAAATCATACCCCTACATGCTGATCACAAACTGTATATGTTAGATGCCCGGTTTTTTTGAAGGTATTTGGTTATAGGTTGGTTTTAGGTTTTTTTTTTTTTAATTCACATGAGTTCACACATACCAAAATGCAACCCCTGAAAAATTACTACACATTTTGTGCACTTTCTCTGTGCTGTTAGTGTACCAGTATTGGGGAAGTTTCAATTTTCTTGGAAATTTCTTCTACAAAGGGTTTTGTGTTTTCTGTGTCATTTCTTTTTAAACAAAACATCTGTTATGCAAGATCATACTGTCATGGCCTTGTTCTGGATCCCATTCCTGTCTTTGTGAAACTCCTTGCCTGTGGTAGACCACATAAAACAATGCAATCTATATCAAGCACCAACTCTGGTAAATCTATTCCTGTACTCTGGTCATTATTCATAAACATCCTCCATTCATAGGACACAGACTTGTTGATAATGAGATGACAGGAAGTGGAGGGGTTAAACCTTGGAATGGCCAGAACGCACAGTGTAAACATTTCTTTTACAGTTGTATATACCCTTGACAACAGAGCTGATTATGGAATGTTTTGGTGAAGGGGACCAATCCAAGTCATGCTTCTGAAACATGAATTGATGGTCCTTCCCTGAAAACAGGTCATCAATCAGCCAAGGTCAACTAATGTAAACTCGGCCTCTTCCTCATCTGAATACTTGACCGGCTATGTCTTAGACCCACATCAAAAACCTCCAGAAGGATAAACAAGTTTTGGTAGCCTGAAAAAACAAATTCATAAGCTTAATCTCTGGAAAGGAATAAAGAGCAATAAAATTCCGCTGGTTGACAGTTGTGTGTAAACAAACATGGTTAAGAAAACAAATCCCTCTTCTTCTGCATCTTAGAACAAAAAAGAGAATCCATGGAAGGCCAGTTATGACAGAGACAGACATGGGAAATCCAGTGGCAATTTCACTGTAGAATGTGTTACACATATCTTGTATAGACTGCATCTACATTAATGAAAATAATACATATTTAAAACAAATAGTGCTCTCTGGTCAAAGGTAAGACCATAAACACTAGAAAGCCTTTGTTTAAGACATCTTGAAGGAATATCAACTTGCATGGGTTGGCTGACAAGCCATTCATATGCCTAAAACTCACTTGTTTCCTCCTTTATAAATTTACTATGCAACACCTATGTTGGGGACACAATGGTCTGTGGTTAGAGAGCCACACTACAACCCATAGTTCAAACATCTGTGAACTTGTTGTACATTGCCTTGTTTTTCATGTGAACTTTTTTAATATGTTTTATGTGCATGTGTGCATACATATGGAGGGGTGGTATCATTACATTACTACATTACATTATTGGCATTTAGCAGAAGCTCTTGTCCAAAGTGACTTACATCAATTACAGTTTTTACAATGTTATCCATTTATACAGCTGGATATTTTACTGAGGCAATTGTGGGTTAGGTACCTTGCCCAAGGGTACAGCAGCAGCAATTCCCTGTGGGGAATCAAACTGGCAACCTTTTGGTTTCTGCTCCTTAACCACTATGCTACATTGCTGCCCCAAAGCTCCAAAAAAAAGGAAAAAATCTAAAGATGTTAAAATATTTAACTGTATACACTACATTGCAGTTTAAAATGTGATCATGTTGTTATCTACAAAAAATATATACCTGATTTTCCCCACCTTTACTCTGACACTCATTACGCTGTTTGAAGTTGTTGAAGTTTGCTGTTTGAAGGTGTATTGTATTAGTTGCCCTATATGCTGTAGTTGTACAAATCAGATAGTACTGTGTCCTCAAACAGACCTTGCTCTCAGCTGAGAACTACTGTCTCATTGTGGAACCGTACACATCTTGTCCCCGTATTGTTGCTATACTTACTGTATGCACTTTTGTATGTCGCTTTGGATAAAAGCGTCTGCTAAATAAATAAATGTAAATGTAAAATGTCCTCACAACATGGCTGCAGCATCATCACATTGGTTCCATGTCAAAGCCTATTCTGTGTTAAGAAAAAAACAGCAAGAGAAAGTTGGCCAATGTGTTTCTCCTCCATTCATTAAAAAACACTAACCTATGGTATATGGGCTGGCTAGTACATAAACACAGATAACTCTGCTGGAGAGCTACTCAAAACACTAGTGTTCATATGAGTAACCAAAACCTAACTATCAGTTGTTGCACAGTGAAGCGTAGTCTGTCCCAGCATGCATCCTCAGCTGTGTAGTGAGCTCCAGTGAACCATGTTCCTTTCATTTGGGCCTTAGATCTGCTGAATCTTGGCAGAGATTGGAGGCAGAGAGCTGGCCTCCGTGCAATAATTGAAATGGATAAGACAATTCACTTACAAATTACTCCTCACCTTCACTGCATTTAAAATTTTACAATTTTCTGCTCGATTAATTCTCCACGGCTAAATATATAATGTGGGACTCGATCAAATAACATACTTCCACACTTTTTCTTGACTTTGACAAAGCAATAGATGACCCTGTCTTGCTGAATGTTGCACCCAACAAGGGGATTGTTTTTACCATTTCATGATAAAAGTGCAAAACCATTCTAATGCAATCAGCTATTTTTAAGACTGATCACAAGATTAAAATGAGACACAAGAATTCTTGACTTCCCTCATAGTTTTAGTTCATCAATGCCTGTCAAGGGTGAAAGGTCTTGCATCATGGTAGTGATTGTAGTGTCAAGTGCACGTAGGATAATGAATGTTACTGGACGACAGCAATTGTGTGGCTGGAAAGTTGTTTTCAGCCAGGAATATAGTGTGGAATATGGCACTGATCTGCACTGAACACACTGATTTGTGCTGGGAGGAATGAAGACTAAAAGAGTACAGGGAAAGATGCTAAACCATCTGTAAGCACCTACCTGTTTGAAAAATGATATATGACTTGTTTTAAATTATTATATAACAATATAGCATTATACTACAACAAAGTACATGCAACAAATGAGATTACATGTCACCAGCACCAGAGTCCTTTGCAGAGAGCTGAATTTTTGAACTTATTCTCATACAGTGTGTTCACGGACAATCCTAGGGCACTTGATCAGGTGGGTATATTCTGTAAATTCCTGACCATTCCCCCTCACACTGAATATGAAGATAGGCACATAAAAACATGCTCACCCCACACACTGACATGGGCTGAGTTGGCTGCAAGAAGATGGGACTACATGTGGTTGAGACTTAGTCAGACTGTGGCTTTTGCTTCCCACTGCTCTCCTACAATCAGAGCCAGATGTGAATTAATCCCACTAAATTTCATCTGTAAACAAATAAGCCTGTGTCAAAAGCAGCTTTAATGATCTGTTATATACAGGGCGCCTGCTTTAATTATCTGCCTCCCCACTTGGGGGCGCTTGAGAGGAAATGGTAGCCCCCCAACACATACAAACACCATGAAAAAATCATTACAGAGATAATTTGGTATGTTATTCCTCCTTAGAGCAAACAAATACATCAGTGAGATCACAAAGTGCCAAGGGAAGTGGTGCATAATTAGACAGAGAAAAAGTCTGTAAGCGAAGTGATGTTTATGTGTTTCTTTTTAGGTCACATTCTCCACCAATATAAGGACCACAATATCATTAAAAGAAAGCAGGATGAAAGGTTTAACCTTCCTCTCAATCACTTGTGCCAGAGATCAAAGAATGTCCCATCAATACAACTCAGCTGGCATTGCAGAGGAATGTAGGTCTATGACCTGTTTTTGAAAAAAGATTTTGTAAATCGTTTAATTAAAGTAAAAACATTTAATGTGAAGTACAAAGGTTATTGACATCTTGACAGATTCCCTATTTCATTTTCACAAATCTTTACACTACACACCCACCCACACACACACACACACACACACACACATACAATATGATCGGCTGTATTACTTAAAATTATTTCAGTGACAAACATGAAAAGCAATTTCTTCCCTTCAAATTCCCTTCACTCTACAACTACAGGATCCTGAACTAGGACCACCTCAGTGGGCTGATGATGTCATGTGACCTGCTTTGGTAACAATAGCATGGCTGGTATCCCTGTACCCAAACTCTCCACCTCCCCACAGTGCCTGGCATTAATGCAAATTTCCCAGACATGGGGAAAATTTCCAAACCCCCGATAGAGCAGCCAGGCTATGGTGTTGTTCACATGGACTCTCACTGCACAGATATTGGTGAGAGACTCGTGGGAAAGCCCCCTCTTGGCAGGTGCTGTCCTGCCATGATCAGCAGTTGGAGCAATCGATGGGTTCATATTTCATCTTGCTAGGCCTATCTGGTGACATGTGACAGTGTGATTCACAGTGCCCTTACATACACACTGAGGGGACTTAATTTTGTTACAACATCTCCCTGATCTGTCCTCCACACACGCGTATACACTCTATCCTTCCAGTGAGTCATCAACAGTAATAGGCTGAATCACAAAAAACAATCCTTGTGTTATATATCAGAGAACAAATAAATTAACAATTGAAATAAGAACAAAGACAAAATGGTTATGGGAGGTAACTGCAGTTAGCACCCTATCCCCACTGCCATTCTCTCAGGGGGAAAACCAAGTTCATGCGAGTTTTATTACTGTTATTACACCTCAAGCTCCACCTTAAAATCTAGGTGAAGCTGTGCTCCCAGCATGAGGGTCACAAAATGTTATACAGGGGCATCAATATTCTTAATTATAACAAACTAAAGCACACAATGGCAAGATGGGATGTCACTTCTACCACAATGGAGGCTGTCAGAGCCATGACCAAACAGACTTGATTTAATTGTGCTGAAATTCACCACACAGCACAACACTGGACATACAATGGAAGTGCTGCACAACAGCACTTCACACCACACATCAAGCAATGGTAAGAAAAAACATCCTGCAGATGTGCAAACAACTGCAGATATGGCTTTCAAAAAAAAAAAAGAAAATTCACCATTCCAAACCCGTAATCCCATCACACTACATAGCAATATTGTATTACCCTGCTAGCTCACTGGAGGGCAAAAGGAACTGTTTCATCTCATGCCTCTGAGCCTATGCTGTGTCTGAACACAATACAGACAGTTACGTAAGGATTATGTTCCAGAATTTGCTACATAACTCAGATTTTACTCTCAAACCATACGTTATATAAGCATCCAGAACATTGCTGCAACATATTTTTTTACTGCCTATTTCCTAAATACAGTTTACAGTGCTTTTGTGTATGCTACACATCTTGAATGCTTCATATTTATATTCTGTTACATTTTAAGGGGGCTGAAATAAGGCCAGGTTTACATATATATATTTACATATGATATGTAACCCCTGGGAGTACCCTTACATTACCTGTGACCTTTTATATTGTGGTAGCTTTGAACACAACAGCTGACCTCATCTCATAGACAAAGTCAGCTGAACCAGAATTTCACTGGAAGAGTGGAGGATGGGCAGATTAAAGAGAAGAAAAAGCAGGAGCCACTCACATCCTCATCCTTCTCCAACTCCAGGCCCATCTCCCGCAAGTTGTTCTCAAACTCATCACGGCGGAACCGCTTGTCATCCTCATGGTAGTCCACGCGGTGCTCCTGGGCACCAATCTCGGGGTCCTCCCTGGGGGGCGGCCCCCGGCTGCGCCTCAGGCTGCGCGTGAGGGCATTGTCAGTGAGGCGCGAGGAGCGTCTGCGTGAGCGGGCTGTGCTGGGCTTCTTCACGTGGTAGGTGAGGACGTAGTCCACCCGCCGTTCACCATCCTGGAAGTACAGTCCCTGCCGGGACTGTGTGTTCTCCTCAGGAGACAGAGACTTGAGAAGCTGGGGAGAGGTGGGAAGGGGGTGGGTCAAGAAGGGCCCAAGGTGGCTGTGTATACATGTGCACCTGTGCAATGTGCGTTTGAATGTGTACGTATTTGTGTGACCCTGATCTTCTGGATTATGTTAGGCTTC
This sequence comes from Megalops cyprinoides, assembly GCF_013368585.1. Taxonomy (NCBI): domain Eukaryota; kingdom Metazoa; phylum Chordata; class Actinopteri; order Elopiformes; family Megalopidae; genus Megalops; species Megalops cyprinoides. The sequence continues at coordinate 24,211,988 of NC_050590.1, read as the reverse complement.
AGGAAATCTGGTCACCCGGAGAGTGACCTGTCTCATATTTTGACACTTTTGTGTTCTTGCTCAATAGCACCTCTAAAGGTGCTGATTGTCTGAAAAATCTCATTAGGTGCATTCCTAAATTAATAATTACAAAAAAAACTGTTTATTCAGCAACAGCCATATCCAGGTTTACCTAAATTTAAATAAACTTCTTGTAAATGCTTTGGCAAGACTCTGACGCAACATCAAGAGAATGCAGTTAAAATGCAGTAGCCAAATCAAAGTGACCTAATTTGACAGTAGGTCCACAACACAACATTATGATAACAAAGTTACACTGACGTTTAGCATAGCTTGTGACCTTAAAAACAATGTAGCTCTGTTGATTTTAAACATAATGTGTGGCTTGTGACTAAATGGGATATGGCAGGAAATGAGTAAATATTGCTGCAATATAAATGGAATGCTGTAAGATATCTTTATTTTTGGAATCAGAGCCTGTTTGTTTTGGAGATGAGAGCTACACTCAACTGACGCATTTGGCGGATTTAAACCACCATACTTAGGCTATGTGTGATCTTTGAACTTGTCCATCTGAATTATTATTGCCGAAATTCTTTGTAAAATGTTATAAAAGTTGTCTGTGATGTCATAAGTAGGCACCAAGCAGAGGAGCTTGAGAAAGTCATGGGATATAAGTAATACACTTTTAAGTCCAACACTTTCTGTGATTCTTTGGAACCTGCAACATGCATGTTTAATAGAATTTAAAATAGAAAGATGGTACTAGGTATTTTGAAATATAAATATTAATGTTGAAGTATGAGTTGTACAAATATTTTCAAATACCACTACAAAACTAGTTCAACTATTCATAAATTACCCATCCAACCATTTGGGTATTTTAATACATAAGATGACCTGACCAAAATACATGCAATACAGTCATTCTTTTATCTAACTTTTGATGGCTCTGTATATTTAAGATGGTGTTTGGAGCACCCAATTTAAAAAGGAGAACAAAAAACTGAAGGTTGACCAGCCTACAAAAAATCACTTTCTACTTAACCAATAAGCTGGTCTGTAAAATGATAACTGATGTTCTTGGATCAGTCTGTGTGGAGGAGATGTGAGATGTTGAGCGTCCTCAGTGTTGGTTTCTTATTTCACAGTTCTGCTCCTTGCTATGTCAACACCATATGTTAGAGCAGCAAACAGCAGGTCTTAAGCTGCCACAAATCAGTAATCTTTACAATTACACTAAGTAAACAACCACAGAAAAGTTAGAACTTCAGATGTTTAACAATTTAATTGTAAAATACACCAGCAAAAAGTTCATGCATTAGCTTAAAAACAATATGCCAAATGAAATAAACTTGCAAAGTAGGAAAGTAACCTACCATTATCATTATACATCATGAGATATTATACATCATAGACAGTATACAGCAACTACCATCTATGAAACTCAGAACCCTTTATTGCCATAGGACATAACTAAATTATAAAATCATGAAAATTATATGAAGCAACTTTAAAGATTTTGCTTTCAGTGAAAATCAGAATAAAAACAGTTCACCTACAGTCTGATCTGATTAGTCAAAATTCAAAATAACATATCAAAACCTCTTCAGATTAAAACGGTCTAAACTCCTGACATGCCGAACAGCAAGTACACACCACAGAAATAAACCAAGGCTTCACAGAAGTAAAAATGCTCGATAAGCACCAGCCTCCTCCTGAGTGGTTAGGTCACACTGTCAGTCACCTGTTGCACTCACTTGAAATTTGCCATGGAAAATCACATCCTTTAAGAAGTGTCTTGGCTTGGCCGTGCTCTGCGGCAAAACCCTGGTGCTTTCAGGTGCAGTTCCAGCCATCTTCCCATCACTGAGTGAGCTGCCTCAGACTACTGCTGCCAAGCACAGCTAACTCTCTCTCCTGTCTGGGGGGTGAACCGTGCCTGCGCCTCAGGGCCTCAGTGTCTGACCCGCCTGTTACATGAGAGGAGTCAGGGAAGCCAGGAGCTAATATTAGCCTTAACTATAAAGCCATAGTCTGAACCCTTTAAGATGCCTGCAGTTAGGCATGCTTTTCGACAACCCTCCCCCTCATTACATGTAATGCTGACAGGGAGTCGTGTCTCTTTTGAATATAGAGCCATGCTATGTCTCAGGGTGTTGATTAAAGTGTCTTGCTGTCCTTAAGTCCAAATTCACTCAGGAGTGAGTACATGTCCCAAGATAGCTGTCTACCGAAGGACATCTCTTTGCAACATGATGGTGGAATGTGACTTTGGATGTGCTGCACTGACATGGGTCTTAACTGTATACTCTGAAGGACACTATTGGTTAGTCAAAGTGGTATCTTGAGACAAAACAGAGTGATCTCTCTTACAAAGTATATTTTCTGATGCAGCGGCAAATAAATCATGCACAGATGTTGTCTGAAGCCTTGCTCACACTATAATATACTTCATTTAAGAGGTACTCCCTGACACTACAGCCATACTAAATGTAACTGCAACCACAACACTGACAACCTGGGGTTCACCAAACTACACATTAATCATACACACAGAACCTGGTGTATTTATACTGCAGTAGCCAATATCATCATTTTGTGTAGTATTGCGATGTTTCGGATTCTATGATCTAGTTACTAATGTAAGGTAGTATACTTGGCTTCCCTTGTCTAGGCAGGTTGCACAAGTTAATTTGCGCTAGGGCTTGAATAGTGTTATGCTCACACTCACTGGTCTGAGAGTGTACTAACTTGGTCTGGCACTGCTGCTCACTCAACTTGTATGAAAACACTTCTGTTCTTTTGTGCTGGAAGTCACTCTGGATTAGAGTGTCTGCTAAATGCATGTAATATAATATAATGTATTATGTCCTTTCAGCAGATTTGATATTCAAACACAGTGAGAAATATCAGTTCATAAGAAGAATAGCAATATCAATTCAATATCAATATCAATATCAATATGACCATTTCTTGTGACTTTTATTATGACCATTTCAGTCAGTAATAGTGCCATCCACATTGACATTACAGTATATGAGGCTGAAAATATGTATTTTGGAACCTTATTTCTAATGAGGTCAGTGAAAGAATTCTGTGATCACGCAACAATAACAGCCTTTAAAAGCTTGGACAGTCCCACTGGAAAACATGTGTCAGCCTGTTCTGAGCTGGAAGACAGAGCAAAGTTCACCTCTCACAGGGACTATAAGGATGCAGCATAACCACCCGATAGCTGCCTATTAGAAACATCCAAAAAACATCCTTCAGTTCCTGTATTCAAAGAAGAATGTGCATGTGTAACACTCTCAACACGCACACCAGACGATTACTCATCTAAACCACACATCAGAGAGAATTATTCATTTTAACTTTTCTGAAGTGTAACCATTTTCTTCATTTCTACTATTTTTTCCCATTCCTTCATTCAGGAAAGTCAATGCTGCCAACATTTAGGGCTCATATTTTGTCCACATGTTTCTTCTTGTCGTAATTCTCCATATGTACTCCCACGCTTTGAAGCTCAATAGAACTCTTGTCACAGAAGTAAATGACTGATTTGAACTCGACTACACTCCACTGCCTCTAAGCATTAGTTCAGTAAAGTGTTCATATATAACAAACTGACCACAGCTATAATTGTTAGGAGCAATTCCACTTAGCAAGGCTGTGTATGCCCTCTCTGATCTACACCTGTGGCATCACATGGTCCCAGATTGTAGCATGAATTCAGGGAATGGGTGAGACATGCTCCCTGCCCTTGAATGTTAGCACTCTGTCTGCACAGACAGGAAATGGTGCTGACAGCTGTGGACAGGAAGGACCCTTCTTGTTGTAGCATCCCTGTCAACACACTCCAACCCACAGGGGATGGGTGAGAATGTCATTGAACAGAACCAACTGCTGAATTTGACGCCACAGAATCTGAACCCCTACCATTCCCACTACGCATTTTGAACTGGAAATGAAACCTCAACAGAAACTGACAAGCCCATTTTTGATTTTCTCAGCATACCTCAGAATCATGTCATCACCTCAACATCCCCCTAGATATATAGATAGATATATAGACTGCCACTGCAAGGGGTAGTTGATCAAAAAAGATGTACACCATGTGGACCCCACTGCCCTTGCTGAACCTGTTAAATTCCTGAGGGTATAATTTCACTGTCAACAGAGCCTTTTGCTGTGCATATTTTTTCACAGTGCCAGACGCTTTGCGTATTGCCATGTGCTAGACACTAATTAGTGTGCATTGAAAAAAGGACTTACAATGGAATCCTGCTGGACATATCCAATATCCTCAATGGTCTTGATATTGATGATGTCGATCCCTTTATCACTGAGGGGGACAGGGATGTATGTGTCATTCCTCCTCATTGCAGACTGCTGGTCCACCTCTGGAAGATGATTTCCTGAGCGGTTGTGGACCAAGTATGTTTTACCTATAAAGAAAGACATGGACTATGAGAAGGCTGTGCAGGTTTGGTTAGTCTTGTGCAGGTGGGTTTGAGAAATCTGTCCATCAAAAAAATGTAAACTCCTGTTGCATTGTGTACAGAAAATCAACCCAAAATTTCATAAACAGACATCTTGATCAGATGACCTTGGAGCTATTACAAGTTGTGCTTATCTAAGTGCTACATCATCCATTCAGCAATTTTCAGTTTGATTAACTTTATGGACAGTAGCCAATCACAGCTGACATTCAGTCAGTCTGCAATAAACAGTCCTGGTGCTATCAATGAATCAGTGGTGAGTAGACTTTCTACTCTACTTTGGAAGTAGGCTGTGATACTCCTTTCTATTGCCCCTTAATGAATGAAGGGGTCCAGCCTACCACCAGCTGTCATGTTCCTCTCCAATAATAGCTGTGTCCCAACTGCCATGATCTTGGCTGAGACAAAGATGACTCCTGTCATTTTAGGCTTAAAATGATAAATTTCAGGACCAAAGTGCTAAACTAGGTGGTGTGGATAGACTGTGCCAATGACCATCTGCAAAGCCCCTGTATGGAAAAGACTGCCATGTCTGTACATTTGACTTTTACATCAGCAACTATATTGACCCATACTTTAAAAAGGTACAGCGGTGTGTGCTGCTGTTGAAATAGCCTGTTATATTATGTGCATGGTGTCATCGTGTGTCCAGGGTTGTAATTACAGGAGGAGAAACACACACAAGAGTAAACTATCGGCATGGATGCATCTAATGCAGGACCATGTCTCAAAAGCAGTTGCTATAGCAGAACTGACAGCAATACCTGCTACCCACTATCATAAAAGTAGTATCTGAACCATAACTGGTCATGTTGCCTTGTGATTGTATTGCAGGTCGGCCACTGGGTGGTGTACATGAGTATCGGAGGATTTCACTCACTATGCCCATCACTTCTGTACAGAAGTTTCCACATTGAAATGAGCTTCATATTCAATTAGAGATTTCATTTTATGTGAAAAATGGAAAAAATATAAACAAAAAAATTTTTTTTAAAAATGTGTCTAAACCTGTGGTGAAACATAACAGTGTGCATTTAAGAAAATGCAGGAGGCGAACTATACAGTTTCTAATCTTAAAAGGACATGCTATGTAAACATGCAATGTTCTTGCACCACCATTAAGTACTTCAGTTCAAGTCAGGATCTCTCTGAAAACAGATCTTACTGGCTTATCTAAACAGATCAATTTTAATATTTATATTTGATCAGAATACTCTAAAGAATGGCATATTTCAGAAATGAATATAAAAATCCTTCAAGTCTCCTCCCCATATTATAAGCATGTGATGAGAGGTACAAAGAATTGACAGAAATATTACCACACTTAAATAGGTTTTGTTCACTGAAGCCTCTTGCCTGGCTTTTAAAACCATTCATAACCACTTCACAGTGAACCTAAGCTACTGCACCTATATTTCTGAGTAATGAGCACTGAATTCTGAACTATGGATGCAATCAATATTTCTCTTTAAATTTTACTCATAATTACATGCAAGTGTTCTTGTTTCTTTGCAAACTTCAGTGATCATCGGAATTAATAAAAAATCCTTATCCTTAGAAGAGCATGTATGTGTGTGTGTGTGTGTGTGTGTGTGTGTGAGTGTGAATGTGCTTATGCATCTTCCTATGTTCCATAAACACACTTATTGTAATTCCCAAAAAATGTGAGAATTCACTGAACCATATCTATGAAAACATTGCACTCAAAGTTACCTACATAATCAAAAATACATTTTGGATATCTTAAAAGATTTGCACTAGTCCTAAACTAAACCGGTCATACACCTATTTACAAATTGTCCACTATTGGGGACTGCTCTGGAGCCCCTAGAGTTGGTTGTGGAGAGAAGGATGATGCACAAGTTGCACAACATAATGGACAGCAATAACCACCCCCTACACAACCTACTGGTCAGAGTGTGTGTCTTCAGTCAGAGGCTCCTTCAGCTCCGCTGCAATAAGGACCGTTACAGGAGGTCATTCCTGCCCACCGCAACAGCCATCTACAATGACTCCCCTCTGTGCCAGGAGACGAGACTCCTCCACTGAGTGGCTATTTGCACAATGCACATTTTACTTTTTATTTGCACATTCTATTTTTGTATATATTATATTATTCTATTTTTATAAATATTATTCTATTTATTTTTATTTAGTTTAGTAGTTTTTTGTATATTTTTTTTGTATATTTAACACTCCAAAATCATGTGGAAAGCCTTCCAAGAAGAGTGGAAGCTGTTATAGCTGCAAAAGGGGGACCAACTCCATATTAAAATATATGTATTTGAATACAATGTCATTACAATGTAATAGTCAGGCGTCCATATATATATATATATATATATATATATATATGTATATATATATATATATATATATATATATATGTATATATATAGGAATTCTGTGTTAGGAATTCTGTGTTATCTACCTCATTGTGTGTGTTTCTGTAAGTTATGTGTGTCTTTTGTCATTTTGTGAATTGCTACTGTAACACTGGAATTTCCCCTTGGGGATAAAGTACTCTATCTATCTATCTATCTATCTGTCTATTTATCTATTAAACTTGTCATTTTTGTTTTAGAATGATGACACATCAACTTCATTATTGGCTTAATTGTCTCCAGACAAACCAACACTCCCACCATATTCGAGTGGCACTGTGTCTCAGTAAAAATCAAGGAGAGAAAGTACTTTGCATGGAATACATGAGGAGGACATCTAGTGGAATCCCTTGTGCCGATACTGCTGCCATTCTGAAGGGATGGGGTAGTTCACCTGATTCTAATGCTACCCTAGCACAGAATACAAAGAGGCAGCACTCTTCTCCATATTGACTTTAAGCTCCACCTGATTGAGGTACTATGCCACAACAGGCACATATGGGCAATACAGCACTGCACAGAAGGAAAATTTAGCCAGTCATTAGTGTACTCCTGGATCTATCTCAGTGCCAACTTCATACACTCATTGAATATGCAAGGACCAAGAAACAGACCTAATGGCAGCATGAAAACAGGTGTCTTTAAAATCCACAGAGGCAAACCAACCACTCTGACAGGCAGACCGCCTCACCCTCAGCATAGTCAACAACCACAGACATGCAGATATTTATTTAGGGAGAGATCAAGGAACAGTCAAAAGTTCCTGCCCTTTATCCTTATTGAGTATGAGGAAGCATCCTGTGTACAACCATTTACATGTTCTTTCATTCAGCTCTCATGGTGCATTGCACTTCTGGAGAAAGGTACTTATCTCTGAGTGCAGCACAGGGGAAATCAAAACCAGTAACCCCAGAAACTGTACAACTGGACTGGCTGCACAAGGATTGGCTGCACAAACCTTCCAAGCAATGACATAATAACAAACAAGAAGGAAGGTAAAATGGGTTATTCATAAACACAGGGCCTAGTCAGGGACTCCCCAATACCCTCAGTCTTGGGGAATTTTCATATCCAGCTCATTTGGGTGAGGAGAGCATGCATCAGCAAGCACATCAACACCAGCCCTACAAGACACCCACTGTCCCACTAACCAGAGACCTAAGAGTGCAGCCACAGAAAAGACATAATGAATGTTCTTCACTCCTTTTAGACTTCAAAGGTCATTTCCTAAAAAACAGAAGGCAGCCTGTCTGTCCACAACCACTGGGCAGTGGTCTCACTGACAAAATTGAGGAAGAGAAGATCTCAACATGCATCATTTTGTGTGAATGACAGGCAGTGGAACATAGGAGTCACAGTAGCTTGGAGCAGCAACCCCACCCCAATGGTGTGCTGAGGTCTTCATCAGAAGGCTATAGCTGAAAAACATCATAATGTCGGTTCTCCAAATGCTAAAGAACCTAGCTTGGACAACTCACACTTCGACATCTGCCCCTGAGAAAGACTCAGAGATGAAGGGGCCCACATTTGGGATGCTGGCCAAGCGTACTGTGGCACAAGGGACTAAAACTGATTAGGTGGTCAACAGCCACCATACAAACCACCATACAAACTCACATGGTTTCTGCCTCTTAGGGGAAATACTGGCCTGGGGTGTGCCCTCTTACAAAACATGTAAACATTGCACAGGAGGAAAGTCATCCACTGCTGAATATAGTAGAGGTCTTTAATTGAGTAAGGATGTGAATATGATCACAACACAAGGTCACATCAGCACCTAGAGCCAGGCTAAGCAGTTCAGTTAGTGCAGTTATTTCTCTTAGCTCCATCATTTACTTTGCCAGCTTATCATTGCTCTTGTGCTGTGTGGAAGGTGAGGGCTATAGTTCAAAGCCTAGAGCAGATTTACCCCATTAAAATGGTATTGATGACTCAGTGTCAAGCTCAAGCCTATCGGCTGTCTGATGTTACTGTGAGAGTTTACAGGATGAGAATGTAGCTGAATTCAGAAGTAAGCATGTGAGAACATAAGATCAGAAAAGAAGCCTTTCCCATGCATCTTTCAGACATTTGCCATAAATTGGGATGGTGAACATGCTGCACTGAAACATACAGCACTGACATTTCCTTCTGTATCCTCATATAAAATAAAATAATTTGAACACACAGAATTCAAACTTCATACAGAAAGTAATTATATGGCAAAACATGGACACTTTTGCACTTACTTCCATCTGCTTCTTGCCCAAGTTTCCTGCCACATAACATCAACACAAATCCTAAAATCTTTCAATATTATATCATATTGGGGAGTTTTGCCTTTAATGAAGATAGTCATTAATCAGTTATTCTGGCTCATGTTAAGGGCATGGTTGTGGCTGAGGCACACCACTCAGTAGATGCCAGTAGATGCCATGCTGCCAAAAAAGACACCCACAACTAGTAAATATGAAATGTATCTTGCCATATTATGGTGGCCACACACAGTCACAGACTAGAGGTGTTAGTAACTTGTAATATTGTCATCTGAACCTCCAGAAATGCTTTACTGCTCTTGTTACACAAAAAGATTTGAACAGCGAAGAGCTTGTGGGTGACGTGGTGAGATGTGTAGGTCTCAGTGGGGTTTAGTGGAAAAATAGCAGACTGAGCATCTTGACTTCCTCACAGTGGATACTTTAGAGGTTGGAACCCCTGTAATAAAATGGCACACACAAGGAAACCAGTGGGTTGAGGGGGACTGTAAAACAGGTCCTTACTCAAACCTTTGCAGATATACAAGCTAGACTGACTTGGCTCAGACGAGTCAGTAACTACAAAGACCAAACAGATGTGAGAGACAGAAGTCACACTTCTGAGAGTAAGGTTGTCTAGTCTTATTATTTTTCTTAGGTAGCTGTATAAATAGGAGGAATCTACAAGGGAATGGGTGCTTGCTGAATCTGAGGGAAACCCCTCTACCAGCAAGACCAAATAGTCCTTTTGGTCCTTTATATCATCATGTATACATGTAGCTACACACTAACCCAACTATGCACAATTGAGTGTCAAAAAGAAGCAGAACCATGCTGGTGATTAAGTACATGCTAATGTGTTTCACATATGCGCTGTACGAGTTACATATGGAGAAATGATCAATTTAGGTGAAGTTGCCAATTGTGCAGCAGTATGCACTCTGGCAATATTTGCTCATGGTAGAGTGCTTTTCCTACCTGTTTTATTGATATTGAAAGAATATCTACAAGGCAAAAAAATACAAGTGATAAAAAACCTCCAGTATTATTTGTTTGTTATTACAACATAAAGTAATATTCAAGCCATTGAACGTCCTTGCATTTGGCCATGATATAGTAGAAAACGTTTGAGAGTTTGCAGCCGAATACTGTTTATTTTTCTTCTGCTGAAGGCTGTATGAGAAAAGCACTTTTGACCCTATTGAGCCCTACCCGGATGTTGCTTATGCGCGCATCCTTGCTGATTTCAGATACTGTCCAGCTGGTTTCGATCACGCTTGTATCTCATTCTGGGCTCGCTTCTGAAGGGTCTTGCATTCCCTTTTAGATTTTCAGCTGTGGGCTGCAATCCAGTTGTGTGTTTGGCAGTTTAAATAAGCAGACCCGGAGATTAGAACGAGTCTCCGTGGGAATCAAGGTTTAAAAAAAGAGCAAAAGAAAAAAATAACTTCCTCAAGTCTAATATTAGAATCGCCTCTCCAAGGAATTCGGATACGCAACATCGATAGTAAAGATTAAGTTGCAGTAGCATGTGCTTGCTTTCGTACGGAAAATACCATCGTAATGTACTTTTATAAACATGACTGCACACCTAGTCATTACCAACTATTAGGAAAATAAACTGTCATTGTGAAAAAGTCCAAGAGTGTGGAGAATTCAACAACTGAAGTCATACCCATATCTGTGGTCTGATGTACTTGCTTCGCATATCCTGTATACATTCAATCAATTGTATAGGCTTGTTAATACTCATTAATGATGTTTATGTATAAAATCCGCAGGATACCCAGCCATTGTTTGTAATTATAATAAGAACATTAACAATGACTAGTCATAATAGGTATTCGTTCACCTTCAGATCTTATAACATGAAACATTACATAAAAGATAAAGGCATTTTTCCTACCAGATCCCATGGCGTCATGATTTTCAGCAATTCTCTTCGGTCCCATTCCATTGCCATCCATTCTTACCGGTGTGTGCTTTTCAAATTCAACCCCCAACAGGGTTCTCTCTCTCCCAGTGTCTCTTTCACGCTACAGTGTCGCTCTGTCCACCTCTTTCCTACACCAGAGGGCTCAAATCCTCTGTATCACGAAGTAACAAACTTTCTATAGTTTTTCTCCTTGGGCATCGCCACTCCTTTTTGAGTCACATCGCGTGCATAATAGAAGGGAATGGAAATAGAGTGGAAAAAGAGGAGCATCTCCAAAGCACAGCTTATGTCCTCTAGATACGAACACGATTCAGTCTTTTGTCACATTACGCTTTACCTGCCTTGCTACCATACGTGACGTAAAATAATTACGATGCATTTTGCAGTTTAATGTTGGATTTAAATGGGATATGCGACCGAGGCACAACAATACAATGGGGCATGGTGTAAAACTGTAACGGACAGCTGGAGATACAAACCCCATGTCACATTTATAAATGTAATCAAATACATTAGGTTAAAGACAGGTGATTCCCCCCCCCCCCCCCCCCCCAAAACAGTGAATCGTAGCGCTGAATGAATGTCGACTAATGTGTGCCTCTACACTGCTGTATCATTTTCAATAGCAATTGATGTTGGGTAGCAATACGTTCAATAAAATGTGTTAGGATGCTATATATTTCAACATGATAATTTTGTCAAACTTGCATAGCCCATGTAATTGTCTGTATTGCGGGGTGCACCGTTGCGACTCCTCTACTTTAGTCCAAATACAGAGCTTCTTGTATCGCGGTAATGAGCAGGTTAGTGTAATGAACCCCGTCAGAATGCATCACAGCTTCAATAAGCACAATGCGTTCCTGATATGACCTTCCACAAAGTTCGCTCACCAGCTGGAGACTGACACAGACAGGTGAACTGTAAAGTGAAAACTCTCAAGCAAATGTCACAACACGTTCGTCATGCGGCAGCATTAGTAGCCCTGTGACAACCTTTGGTTGGAATGGGCATCCCCAAGGCTCTGTCACTAAATCATACAAGCAGAAAGGGAAAGTAACGCTATTGTAAGGACAGACAGGGTTGCGAGATACACGCACTCGAGGTCGGAAACCTCCGCTTTAGTTTGCAAAGAGACACGTCGCCCATATTTGTACACCACAATTTTTCTGAAACATTTACACAGGTGCATTCTATATCTCTATTATAAAGTAAACAAATTCCTGCCACTTCCATTATCCTTTGTTAATGTTGCACACAGTTTGTTAATGGGTGAAATATTCAATTTTATGTTGACCAGTGTCTTTTAAAGTCGCTGGTACAGGCGCGCGGTACTGGCAGTCACCGCTGTTAGGACAAGTCTTCCTGAAAACCGGTCATTAACCGGATCTTTGGGAATGGATTCCTGATGTTCCACAATGTCAAATGGGGTTCTGTATCCGAAAGGGGGTTTACACGAAAAGGCTACATAACTATTAGATTCGGTCAAATATTCTTAAGACATGAATACTAAATTCAAATATGTGAATAAAAATGTAGCCTACTCGCTCATGTGAGGTACGGTATAACTATTCAACATTGTCACAAAATTACCCAAGATGGAACAGAACGATAGAAATCACTGACAGAACAATCAAGATAGTACACTGGTAAACACATACGACTGATAAAATAAACAAATATTCTTTATCATCCCCACCCCAACACACACAGACACACCCAAAACCCCAACCCACCACCCAGGAAAGATGACACAACAAACTGAAACAAAATCCTTGATAATGACAAAATTTCTACTGCCTTCTCATCCTTTTGGCGCTTGTTTCCTTATTTCCCTGTGACCGAGTAAAAACAAAGAAAATACGCGTTCAGTACCCTGACACCAGGTTCGAAATACATTATTCTACAAATTCGACGTCTGTTCGTCGGGTCCCCAAACCATAACATCCCACATGGAAACGATCATAGTGTGCTACACAACTAAAGTCAAAGATTGTTCATCAGTAGGCTACTTCGATTTCTGCAGGCCAGTCAAAATATAGTAGGCTACACTCCACACTCGCGGCAGTCTCATCGGAGCTGCAGAAGTATTTTTCCAAATCGTAGATCCAGTCTTCAGGCTCAATACCCACAACCTCTGCAACAAGTCATGGGTTTCGTAATCGATCTTACAACAATGTCAAGTTACTCTCATGAGCAATTTTATCCTCCAGCACCCCATAGTCCCAGTATATCAAAATGGACTCCTCGACTGAAGGAGGAAGGGTTCACATCTGACAGAACCGATAAAGGATCCTATACAAAGAATAAATAATCGTGGTTTGAGTAGGCTATCGTCCCCAGATAGCTCCAGTGGAATACACCAGTTTATGTTCAATTGGCCTGCACGTCTAGCAAGATAAATGTTATTAACAAAGACCTTGCCGTCACTGTACCAACTCGGAGGTAAAAAAAAAAGCCAGTTCTCAAAATTAAGTAAAGATATGGAAATGATTCGCTTTTGAATTGCATTATGCATTATTCATACTGCCAAATTGATAACAAGAGCCCATGATATCCGATTCGCAGTGCAATTATAAAAACACAAACTAATGCATCGGCAGCTCATCCCATGAGTCTTTCTCAGGAGCAGATGTCGAAGTGTGAGTTGTCCAAGCTAGGTTCTTTAGCACTTGGAGAACAGACATTGTGATGTGTTTCAGCTATAGCCTTCTGATGAATCCGTTTTCGACACCACCAAAACACGAAAATTCATGTCCAATTGGCCATTTTCTTAACTTAAATTTTATTTCTTATTAATTCTTATTCTTATTAATGGCGTCAGAACTCAAGGCAATTCTGCACGTAGATTATCAGCACATAACGATTAGCCGACTCTTCTTCAACTGGACTCCGAGCGCTGCAAACGACTGGTGGAACAGGCTCCAGGTGGAGGCGAGGGTGTTTATTTAACAAGTGGTATGATAGTAACCACTGGGCCCCGACTATTAATTTCTTTCTTACTTTGTTACCCTGAAACAGACACTTATACTCAGTTCTTGTGTCGGCCTGTCTGTAGTCGTAAATTTAGAACGCAATGAAAAGTACTGGTAGGGTAAACGCTAAAGACCGCCGTAAAGTGGAGACAGTATTGGAGGAGTAGGCCTACTTGATATGAAAATTATTAATTGATTCGGTTTCTGGGTGTGTATTATTTATGTCCGGGATGCAGTGCATTAATGTACTGCCTGGGATCCGGTGACTGCATTTGTTGCCCATCTAGTGACCGCAATGAAACGGCATACTAGCACCAGTCACGAAGAATAAAAAGGTGTGAGAAATTCAACTTCTTTGGACTGGCACGCGAGGGCGCTCTACGCGCCTGGGCTTTTAATTCCACAATGACTTAAATCCGTTAATTGCAATGTACGATTCTAAATAGGAATGCCGAACTATACTCCATATTTTTGAAGATAATTTCTAACCGGATTGAAACCCTTTATCAATTGTACTCGTTACATCATATTGCCGGGCGTGATTATAACACATCATCCCTGCTCGGCGTGCCTTTAAAATACTTTTGAACGAATTGCAAATATAAAAACACGTTATCTAGTTTACTTGAACTTTTAAATTTCTTCTTCTAAACGAATTCCTTTGCGCATTTAGATCGAACTAAATTTTCACAATTCAGATACATCCCAGCATTGCAACACATTTGGAAATGCAGCTTTTTATACATATTTCGCTGTACAGGCAAATGCATCCAACCATTCAAAGGCATGGTCACTTTTGCACATAGTAGGATGTTCTACAACATAGGCTAATACAAAAACGTGTTGTTTACACCAAGCTGACCATCAAAGGTAAGAGTTCACAGTTTTATGCCACTTTGCATGTAAAGTAAATCAAATCCATCAATGACCGTACAGCCCATCACCGTCTTTGGAAAACAGAACACACAGTTTACTCATCACCGAGTAGGCTACGCCAATATTCTCAGAAAGCAGAGGCTCTCAAGCTGAAATGGTTGAAGAGAAAATAATTATTTTTGTCCTCTCTCTTAAGCGACAATCTGTTGGCGGCACCCTTAAACAGGTTTTGAAATGAATGTAAACTACAAATAATTTATCACACTCAACCTCTGAGTGAACACAAAATGTACTTACGGAAACAAGAAACTGTTCGATGAAAAAAGTAGCCGTAAGGTTCAACACATCAAATTGAATATCGCGTTTTCTCTTTAGACAAGAATTCCGTCGCAGCTGTTCGAGGTCTTGGGGGAAGGTAAGCGTGGTCCTCTCATGGTATCCACCTCACCTTACCTGCGCTATTATGCACAAGTGAATATTCAAATGTGATTGCCACATGACGGGTAACGTAACGTGCAAGACAGTTACAACATGTAAAAAGATAATTAAACAAATCTTATAAACTGATAAAAAAGAAATAAAACTGCAAATACAAGCTTACTCGGCTGCCCACGCTTCTGCAAATCAATGCAAATTCACCACATCGGGTGCTATTTGACCCGCTCCAAAGAAACTTGAAAAGGGTCTATAGACAACCACATGGATCCGGTTTATATACAACAACTCATGTTTTTAGATTAAATAACAGTATTTGGGGGTTATAACAACGTCAATCGTGACGTTAAGCGTAAATTATCCCAGTTGATTACTTTGCTGGTCTGTGCACTTTTACTGAACAAATTCCCCAAATTCCTCGCAGGCTTTTATTTGGTTATAGGACATAACTGACTATTAGATAGAAATGTAATCGGATGATGACCCTTTTCAGTAACTGAATAGGCAACATAGTACCTGCGCTTGCTATATGAACTCTGTAATTATCCTAATAGAAAACAAATGCTCTTAAAAACCCTACCCCTTGTTTTCGGTTTCTAAAACCTGTATTACTGTTAACTGAAGTAGGTTATATGGTTGTCAATTTCAGCATGCTGAAATATCCAGGGTGACCTGAACAGGTTACATGTTACTAGTCAAACATTTATATCGCTGGATACCTTTTTTTAACTTCAATTTGCATAAAGTGACCATGTGACTCATTCTAATGCTACATCCAACTTCCTGTTTCAAATCAAGCTCCCTAATACATTTTAAAGGAAAGAGAAAGGGCAATGGACTCTGCAAATGAATGATAATTGACAGCAGACTGAATATATGATGCAGCCTTTACCAAAAGGAGCTCACACTTAATTAAATGCTGAACTAAGGTAGTCAAGCGCCTAAAGTTTTGCAATAGGCAAATGGGCCCTTGTCGAATGGAAGGCAACTGTAAATTTTTTATACATTTATCTACGATTCAGGGTCATGGCATGTGTGTTTCTCCTATTTCAAGTAAAATTGTTTATAATATAAAATTTGAGATGCCAAACTAATGTAAATAAATAAATAAATAAGGCACATTCTAAAGCTGTGATGGAGCTAGAAGTTGACACACTGAGAAGTCATTCTTACCTGTAATGTATCACTCTGCCTATCAGGAAAGGCTTCCATCTTGAATGACAGAGGACTGTCCAACTGCGCCTGTCCATACAATTAGACAAATAAAGGATCCACAGTTATTTAAATATGTAGGCTGATCTGTACAGAAGGAAAACATGCCTGTACTAGAACCTCTACATTCTAGATAGCAAAACCTAAATGTGGCATTTAAATGAATCATGTAAGTAATTCCAAAAGGACTGGCATAATTCCACGTTACAGCTCTTCTTTTTTCTAATCATTAAACTTTGACTCAAACAGCTGGTGGCTCGTGTAGATGGTAAAATGATTGCTAATAAAACACTGCCAATACTAATTCAGTACACAGGATTGAAACTACTAGACAAATCCAAGTAAAAGATTTTGTGAACAATTATCACTAGAGCTATACACAGTGATGAGATTTTGGAGGAGATCCAGGAACCAGTATGCTGAAACTTTATCGTCACTATTTAATAATAATGTGAGGAGGAATGAAAATGAGTAAACATATGCTACCTGTCAAGTTCCTCTTCTTAATGGTGAATGAGTTGTAGAAACTTCCTTAGCTATGTTTAAGTCTGACTTTATCGAGTAACAGTATAGTGAGGACAAAATTACTTTCAGCCAAATGTTTTTTTGCATAGAATCACCATGATTTAAAGTTGATAAGGTATGTTAAATCCTTTATTTTTATGTTACTTGTGTCCTGAACTGCTAATTTAAGTTAATCATTGTCTTATTGTTGAATTTTGTTCAACACTGAGATTTTAGTCGACCATTTCTAAAATTTTTTAGAGCTTTTGACAGTTTCTGAGAGTACATGAAGGCTGTGACTGTAAACCTGTAACAATTAGTCAGTACATAAACCTTTGAAAGTTGGAGGCATCAAACATCTCAAGTCACAAGTAATCCACTGAATCACATCAGACATCATCAACGCGTAATGCAGTGCACCCATGAGCACAAGGCTTCCCCACTATCTATCCTGCCCTCACTGCTCTCCTCAGCCCCCCCAGCCTCCAGGGGACCTGAGGACAACTTGCTGGATGTTGCTTATTCAAGGAGAAGTATAAGTATATCTGACTCTGCCATGACAGCTTTGACCCAATCTTCAGTGAAATTAGCGGGCACCAGTATTACCACCCTGAACCCATTGATTGGAGCTGTTAACAATTTAGGAAGGATCATATCTAGAAGGGGTTGGATCCAACAGTGTCCAGAGAGGAGATGTAGAATCTCACAATGAGTGACTAGCATTAGATGTCCCAGAATAACATCTGATGTTCCTTACATTGTTCAGAAAAAGGACCCATGGGAAATTAAATTAAATTAAATTAAATTGGACATGGTTATCAGAATAATTGCTGTTTTTTCTTTCAGCAGATCCCTTAGAGACAACCCACAATGACCCTTCAATGCAACCCAAATGCTTCCTTTGAGGAAAATATTCATACAAGATAGTGAAACATTAATTTTATGATAACATTATAGTGAAAGTAATAAAAAGAGAAAGATAAATGCATTTGTATGTATGTTTTAAACAGTATGATGTAGGACACCTAGAATCCATGCAGCTATTATTTTACAGAACTTGTGATTCCTGTACAACCTATACTTTGGTGACAGATCTAAAATAAAGCATGGAAACTGTGAACCTGCCTCATTTCACAGAATGTCTAGTTCCAAGGTTAAGATAAGAACACACTCCATAGGCAATGTTTGCAGTACATACCCTGCATTATTGCATAATTCTAATCTGATGTGTACAGAACCCAAGTATATAAATCCTCCAGATGCATCTGTGAAATTTTGTTGATGAAACTAAAAATTCTCTGGTAACCATTCAGTTTATGTGCTACTGGTTTGTGTGGCCATGGTGGCAGGAAAAGGGAGGTATGGGAAGGCAACTGTTCCCCAGAGCTTCTGTATGGCTATTTTCCACTCAGATGTGTGACAAGGAATAGTGTTTCCCAGACAGGATGTAGGTTAACCCTGAGCAGCAGAGTGGTGTAGTGGAAAGGAGCATGGCTCATAATCAAAAGGTTTCTGATCTGATTCCCCACTAGGGCACCTCTGTTGTACTCCTGGACAAGGTACTTAACCCTTAATTGTTTCAGTAAAATCCTGCTGTATAAATGGATAAAACTTCAACCTACCTAAGTTGCTCTGGATAAGAGAGTCTTAACAAAAATGTAATGTAATGTTACCCCCCGATCTATGTCAAAGACAATGCATATATTAGACATACTGTATATTAAAGATAGGCAGGGCGCATGTAACTCTTGTCTATTGTGTGCACAGTTGCAAAAACTCATAGGGAAACACCTCTGACATCTTGGCATTGGCTGAAAGACAACATCATCATGCTATCATGCTATTCTCTGTTTTGGTCAGACAGAATTGTGCACATTACTGAATATTTCATGGATTCTAAAAAGTGTCTGTAGGGCTGGATTTCCCACAAGCTGCTTTGTGTTTGCACAGGACATTCCCTTATCAAGGTCATCTTTTACCACTCGTGTTTTACATAATATATTCATGGGCTGCTCTGTAAGAATGAGCGCAGTGTGAAGAGTTCTGATATGATACCAGGGATAGGTCTCTATTATTAGTTCAAAACACTGTCATAGGCAAAAAAAAAAAGATGGCAGAAGGTCATTTTAACAAATTAAAGCTAAAAAAGTTAAGACACTTAAAGATTTTGCATCTCTGCATACCTCAACAGCAGAAATGCAAGTGGCAGCATTCAGAAGAGTCTGAAAGGGTTATCATAATTGACCGGAACAGTAATGACTCCTTATATGGCTTTTTCTTGTGTTGTATTCTGCCTCACTTGTAAGTCGCTTTGGATGAAAGTGTCTGCCAAATGAATAAATGTAAAGGTAAATATAATGACTTTTACAGTCATGACCTCAGCTCATCCCTTTGTTATCTGTGGCTGGATGCTCTATATTAATGACTTATTTGTTCTACAGTGAATAAAAATGTAAAATATCCATGGGATCTTTATTCTTGATAGTCAGTAACTTGTCTCTTGAAGATATGCCTAATCATACAAAGGCCCCTAACCCTAACCCTAACCCTTTTGTGAAGCAGACCTACATGCATGCAAACATTAAAATAGATTTAAGGATCTGCCAATCAGTCTGAGGTTCTGAGGCTCCTGTAAATGCAAAAGAAAACAGAATTCAGTTCGAAGTAAACCAACCTGAAACAGGAAGTGGAATAGTGAATGTTCATACTTATGCTGCCATGTTCCTGCAAGCTGGTTTATTTAAAGGGCTTAGCTGAGCTCATGTCCTAAGAGTAAACTCAGAGGGTTTGAATTCAATGCTTTAAGAACAGAAAGCTGGACAGAGGAAATGCAGAGAATGGTGTACCATAGCGAATCTATTTTAGGTCCTGACTGGTAAGATGGTTTAAGTTCAGGAAGCTGAGGCAAAGTGAAGTTCTCTGTTCCCCAGGGGTTAGTGGGTATTGTGTGTGTGTTTGTGGGGGTGCGGTATTCCCAGAGTGACTTCTGGGACAGCTGGATGTGAACACAGAGCACATTGCTTGTTCCTGTGGAGTTGGTCCCCCTGGGGGCTGCCGGCTATGCCAAAGGTGCAGAGGGCAGACACACTGACCAGCGGCTGCGACTCCTCCAGCGCCAGCCCAGGACAACATCTGTGTCTCTCAGTCAGGCCATCCCAGCTGACACAAAATGTTCTCACAGAGTCTCTTGGAACATTGATAACAAGCAGCATGAGTTAGCAAGGGAGGTGCATTTTCAGCCCAGTTTCCTCCTTTTTTGCTAATTTCTGGGGAAAAGGTCATAATAACAGTACTGTAACCAAATCAGACAATCTTGTCTCCTTTGGTACTTATTCAATGCTTCCCAGAAAAGTGTAAAGCAAAAAGATACCAGGAGTATTTATTTTCTTTTCATTTTCTATTTCCAGTTGTAGATATCATAATTCCTTTGGGTTTGCCAGTGTAAAATTTTAAGAAGCTATGTTGCAAAATCACAATTGGATTCCTTACTCAAAATGTGTAAAACAGCTGGCATTCTTACTCTTATTTTCACTCACACTGTCAATTGAATGAAAGTATGCAGATCCACAGATCATTAAACTCTCTACATAGAGCAGTCAAAGAGCCTGAGATGAGCAATCTATATAGTTTCAGGATCTCTGTTACAATGAGACTGTCAGATCTCCTGCAAAATGTATTTCCTATACATAGTCCTTTTCCGAAGACAATATGTGATAAAAAAAAATCCAGAGTTGTGGAGACACTAGGACAACAGTGCCAAGAGGCCCATGATGCTCTCTCCCACAAACCTCTTACCCATTCCTGGTGGGCAGTAGGCATGTATGGTGAAACCAGAGGGACAGGTGGGGACTGAGAACCTTTTTGCAGTTCTCTTAAAGCATGAAAGACATCACACTTTTCCACAGTGCAGTGGAAAGGGAGGGGCAGCTTCGCATTCTTGTTATTATTATTATTATTATTATTATCATCTGACATTGGCCTCAAAGTTGTTGCAGTCTATTTATGAGGTTCATTCCAACACTTCCCTCTTAAGAAATGCAAATTAGATGTTTTCGCAGAAATAGGGCTATAGCATTTAAAGATGTACTTTCTGTGATATTAACTGTCAACTCAAAGACCACGTACATGCCCTTCACCAAAATAAGGCAATATAAGCCTTCCTGAAATCTCACAAAAAGCACAGGTAAGTAACAACATTCTGGAAGAATCCACTAAAAGGTTTAGTAAATCTGACTCACTAAAACTGCAAGTTCAAGTCCCTTATAGGACTGGCAATTTCTGATTTCCAGGAGAAACTCACCAAACCAAGGATGTGTCCATCTCAGAATAAAGTCACCTACAGACTATAGGCTTATCAAAGGGATGGTGGGGGACAGCTGCAATGCTGGCCTATTTTGGATGGATGGAGTAAAGGGTCTGTATTTTCGATCAATGATCAGTTTATATGTTCACTGATCTTAACTCATATGGACAGCTCATCACTACATATCAGCCATCCAAACACTACAATGATCTGTGGACACTGGACAATTTGTGTGCAGTTATGCATTGCACACCAGCCGCACAGTACCAATGTGCATGAACAGCATATAAATCACATATCTATTTTTATTTTCATTGCATAGTGTTCTGGAGTATGTGTTATTCATCTCCTCAGCCATTTATGTTTGTATAAGAAATGTGAACTTTGCTGAGAACCACACTGATGTATATATGCTTTGGATATTGAGGTGCTACCATAGTCTCATATTCTTGTTAAACCTATGCAAACCTATAGAATTTCTTTTTTATATCGTACATTCTTCTTTCAAATGTCACTAAAGGGATCCCTAAAACTACAAAAGAAGTATACTTGAGTATGCACATATTTGCAATTTTAAAAATATCACATCAAGAGAAAACTATGCATTTGTGTTTACGTATAAATGAGCTCTATAAATATGTGTCACTGAGCTTTGAACTCCATATAAAACAAACAAAAGTAAGAATATCAAGTGCTGGGTGCAGTGTGAGGATTTTGCATGGCTGGAACCGCTGGGCAAATCGCCTCCGTCAAATGCTGATGGCTGCAGATAGAAACGAATTTTATGAGGTAATTTAGCTGATTTATTAAGAGGCTTGCCATCAGTCGCTTCGTTGCACAAAATATTTACATGGAGACTAAGATCGGGCTTCCTACAAACCTGTACTGGGTCTTAAAGCTGCAGTGTCAGCTGGCCAAACAAGTAGTTGAATTCAAGTGGAAACCTACCCCTGAAGCTCGCTCTGCTGGGTGGAATCGAGCTAAATATCTAACATGTGTCCATGCTCAGTCCACAATGTTTGGGCTGGTTTGTGGAAAAACCTGTCTAGCAGCTTGCAAGGGAAAGAAGAGCTTACTGAGCGGTTTACGAAACACCACAGCCCATAACTGCTATTTAAAACATCAGAGTACAACACACAACCCTCTCCTAGTTGCTACGATATAATGTTGGTAAAGTGATGGTTCAACTGTTTTACGGAAGGACGCTATTGTTAGTTGGGAGTATTTCAGTATTTGAACACAAACAAGAACTGTAATTTAGAACGACAGCGACATCCACTGACCAGAAGTGGTATACCTACTTTTCTTGAAACCTCTCTTAAATCACAAGCCCATGTAGAAACTGAAACTCGGCACGATTGTGAAATTATGGGAATTACTTGTAGAGATTCAAAATAATTGAAAGCACAAGATTATGCGCACATTATTCTTAGTCGTCTTCTATATTTCATTGATCACATGAAAACGAAACTTATTTCGGCTCATTTCTTTTTAAAATCGTATCTAATGTAGCCTACTTAAATGTTTATTCGAATAAACTTAAAATAATTCAATGCATATTGACAGCAAATTACTTAAAACGCGCATACGACTGATGACTGATGGATAATAAACTGATATTAGACCAGGTATACCTAACATAGGCTAACTTGACCGAGCTGAAAAGCTTGTAAATTTTGAAAATAGCAATATTAAGTGGGCTGCATGTAAGGCTGTGACGAATAATCACACGATAAAAGATAGACAACTACAGTAAATTAAAATGCGTTTATGGTCTCTAAACGGGAAACAACAATAACACATATAATAGAAACTATACGTGCACATCATTCTGGAGACCAAGAAAAAAAAATCATTGAACTGCTTTCGTGTCTCAACGAAGCCCTGAATTCCAAAGAGCAGTCAGCCATCATGTTCATGTCATGAATGGTTTAATGCATAGGGAGTAGTTTATTACATGAATCAAAAGCTGTCTGTTCGTTATGTGTTTAAACTTGCCGAAGTGATGAGTGGCGCAAGCCATAACTTGAAAAGCAATTACATTCCTACAATGCTGCAGTTTCAGTACGTTTTTCGGGGTGAACAGTATTAGTCATCTTAACCTCAGTTTGTTGTTTATGAGATCTTAGTTTTAATTAAAATTAACGCGGTCATCTTTTTAGTCGTCACCATAACAAAAAGACGTCAATTTCGTCAGTGAGCTGTATAGGTGCGTGACGTACTCCAAGAAGTGAAACTACAGCATTTCCGCATTGTATTTTACAAGCTGACTGGGAGCTTTTCTGAAGTTGACTACTTACTCAGTACTTACTTACGTTGACTTCTCACTCACTGCAGTATATTGTGACATTACGGAATAGACTATATTGTATATGAAAAGATGTAACGTTTCACACTCATTGCTTAGGCTGTCAGTAAGGGGTTGAAACGATACCTCTGTCGTATACAAACACAAAGAAAGGCACAGGATAGTCTACGTACGTCAGGATTCTGTACAGCAAAGGTTACATTTACAGACAACTTTCAAGGAAGAAAAATGGAGAACGAGCAACAAGGAGCGATTGGTGGTGAAGGTAAATAACATGCCAACGATCATACTATGGTTATGCCAGGTAGCCCACGCCTTCACCAGACTTTGCTGTATTTGTTGGATGTAGGTAGGGAAGTTTCAATTTCAGCGAACGTACGAAAATACCATTGTTGGTATTACCTAAAAGACATAAATTCATTGCTTACTAACGTTAAACAAGTAATTGGAGTCACGTTCACGTTTCTAGTTATTTTATAGCAAGCATATTCCAAATGGGGTGTTAACACCAAACTCGCTCTTCCTCAGTTCTCTCACCAGCAACTGGAAGTAGGTTACTGGAATTTACTGAAATGACGTCATATTGGCGTTCGGAACGACTCCACACGTTCATATTTAAGACATGTTTACCAAAGCAGAGTAAAATAACAACAATAATATAATCTATTTCACTCAACAAAAGCTATGTGTCGTAAACGTCCAGTTAAAAGAATAGGCTAATAAGAACGCCTCCGTCCATCACCATAGATGTGTGATCATAATTTTACTCAACGCCTAATGAATTTTCCACTTCTTTGTACTATAGACACTGTCGATGACAGGGTAATGGAAGAAGGAGCGGTTCTTTTCAGGGGGTAAGTGGGAAACTAAAGTTTCTTAAATACATGCCATCATCACTTTTCATTCCATAACCTGCCGTCCAGCCACGAGCGTTTGCATTCATTGGTCTTCTAATTTATATTTATCCTGTGTTTTTTTCCAGATATGTTGTTGAGATGGTAAACAATCATGATCCACAAATTCACCTGGTTCCTGAAGATCTGGGTGGGAGACCAAACGAAGGACAGGAACCTCAAGTGAAAGAAGTCGTTTCACATTTACGGAAGATTGCTGATGAGTTGAACAGGAATGCTGAGCTGGAGCGGTAGGTATATTTTTTAATTAGCATGGAAATTGTCTCTAGGTTACATGTACCAGACAATGAGAATGTTTCTGACAAACAGAGCATGTGCGTTGACTATAAAGCAAAAGTGAAATCCAAGACAGGGAGTCCAGCTCCAAAGTCGTTTCTGTTGTCAGTTTTTAGTGTACTTAACTTTTTGGTAGGGACCTTATTGTCTTTGTCTTAAATTTGTAAATTTCTAACCAATATTAATAGTACACATACTGAGGTCAAAAAAATAAACATTTAAGGCATAACTTAACAACTTGTGATTGATTTCAGGACAAAAAAACTGTAATAGAAAGCAACTGTGCCATAAAATCATAATTAAATAGAACTTTATAATAATAAGTTACTTTGTGGTTTGGTCAATTTTTTTTCCTGAGAAAGTGTCAAGTCCACAAATACCCAGTAAAAGCAGGCTTCATCTCAGCTAAATGAATTACTTTACATTACATTATTGTGATTTAACAACAGCCAATTTACCCAATTACATAAAACTCTGAAAATACAATTACATACACTTCCATATTTATAATTGCACATAAGACAGACAAAAGATCATGCTTGGGGAGGAAGGTTGGGGTATAGCCTGAAGAGATGTTTCTTCAATCTGTGATTGTTTTTGGATTTCAGCTGTTCTGTCCAAATTCAAGGCCTTCTTGGTGTTGTGCATCATCTCTGCCGTATGTCAATGAAGTCATTCTGTGTTATCGTCTCTTTCTCACAGCCTCATTGACAATGTTGAGTTTGATTCTGCCCAGGATCTTTTCTTCACTGTGGCAAAGCAGATTTTCTCTGATGGCATTAACTGGGGAAGAGTGGTTGCTCTTTTTCATTTTGCTTACAAACTCATATATAAGGTATGTTGTAGACTGTGGTCACAATATTATACTAAAAGTTATCAATGGAGCTATTGCTCTGTCAGTTTATTAGTTCCAGAAAACATTGAAGGAATAATTTTAGTAACTATGATATGTAACAATTCAGGCCAAAGAAAAAACAAACAAACAATAGAATGATTGCTTAATTAAACCAGTGTGTTTTTTGCACATGTCAAATCTACTGAATTGTTGTTTTTTGGGCTATTGTGTTAAAATAATACATTAATTTGTTGATACAATTGATCAAACGTATAGAAATGCATCAAGCGAATGTGTTACTAGCAATGTTTACTTTCCTTATTTGGTACCGAGGACGTATTTCAGAACTGGTACTGGCTTATTTGATACTTTAGAAATACCTTCAGTGTACAGTCTCCAATAGTTTCACATGAGCATGCTTTCTCTCCAACTAGGCCCTGACCCAAAACCACAGAGACATTATTAGGAGGATCATTGGCTGGGTGTTACAGTTCATCAGAGAAAATGTTTCCTATTGGATAAGACAGCAAGGAGGATGGGTAAGTTCCTGATCTGTGTGTGCCAGACTGCCTACTCACGTGGCCCCACGAAGATCAACCCAGACAGAGAGACAAACAGACAGACAGACCCGTGCACAGATAATAACAGACACTCGTAGAGACAACTCATTTGTTTACTGACAAGTTGGTATGAACTCAAAAGCTGAAATTCACACACACACATGCGCGTGCGGGCACACACACACACACACACACACACACACACACACACACACACACACACACACACACACACACACACACTCACGTGCCCTGCACTGCCTCCTGAAGCTTGTTACAACTCTTCTGGGAGTGCTCTTAATTTTCAGTGTGGACATGATTATTATTGGAGCCAAGTCTGGGAAACCTCAAAGCTTTTTAGCCATAGTGCTCACTGTGGAAGTGCCACTGTGATGCTGCTAAGCAGAGATTTCCTGAACATACGACTCCCTTGGGAAGTCTGTATCAAATGCTAATTGGATAGCAGCTTGCAACACAACAGATGAGAGAATGGTTGGAGTTGATGCAATCAATTTTTTGGAATCTGTGCTTATTGAAATCAGTCAATCCTATTCCAAAATATTTTTTTCTGGAATGCACTAATGAACTAGATCTGTAGATAATTCCAGGGATGTACTTGATTGACAACAGTTTGTATTGTAGGGCATTTTTATACCAGTAAATGTCCTGAAATGTTTGGGTCTCAGACTGTATAAACATGTCAGAGAGGGGATGTTATTCTGTGTCTTTTGTATAGATGGATCTTGTTTTTCTGTTGTATAAGATCATTACATCTCCCAAGAATAGAAGCGTTGAAATAAAGGAAAAAAGTAATGGAAGAATGACACATGGGAGCACATCCAATGCTTTCTATTTACACAGGAATTATGGATTCCATCACCTCTTTGCTGTGCACATAAAGACATTCAGCATTAGTCTTACACAAAGTAATTCATCTAGCAGTAAGGTCCCACAATCATGGTTCGGTGACATTGAAAATGGGTAAAAGTAGCTTTAGACCTAACAGACAATGTAATTACATTGGGTAGGCAATGAGTAGCAACAGATGAAGAAAAGCTGGCATGATGTGCAGGTGTAGCGTCAGCTACAGAGAATTCATGTGACATTGTAATTATGTGTTTATAGGAAGGTGTGGTGAAGAGCGTGCTACGCTGGCAAAGTGTGACCATCTTTGCTGCAGGTGTCCTCACTGGTGCACTGTTATATTGGAAGATGGCCAGCTGATCTCATGGGTCATATCAAAACACAGTAAAGCAACTCAAAGTATTTATTACACTGTACTTTTAAGCAGGGAAACTATCTGTGAAGATAAAAGATTGGATAAGACTAAGGCCTAGATTCATATTACTAATACATATCTAACTCTAATTGGGCTTATCTTTAATATTGAAGGATAAAATTAAGCAAGTATTATGTTTTCCTCATTACAAATATCATGTTTTTGGTGGTCACAAATATTAATTAACAATAGTGTGTACATACCAGAAAATGTACCACTTTCTTAATTTTCATTAAGCACAGCTAAAGAAAAAAGTGCATTGCATTGAATCTGTGCCTAAATGTCCAATGGAATAGCTATTGTGGTCTCCTGATTACTGTATGATCAAATGACTGTGCTGTATGTATAGATTAAAATATGTACAGGTTTTTAAAGCATTAAATACTGTATCGAGGTGAATTAACTGAGATGAAATAACGTTTAACTGGGCATGTGCTTCTATTGTTAACTACTGGACCACAAAGCTGAATCACCAATTTGATTTTTTCTAGTATACTTTGGCTTTGAAAGATGGTGTTCCTGCAGTGTGTAGTTCATTGGCACATTTTGTTTGTTTGAGTTTATAATCTCCTGGGCCTGTCTGGACACCATGTTTACATGTCAAAACACTGTACATCATATTTGCTAATTAAGTGCAAATTTTTAGAGATGTGCTGCTGATGACACTGCATTTCTGAGCAAAGACTTTTCACAAACAAAACATATCAATATTAAATTGTTACTTTACATTTACAATTATAGTTACTTTAACTGCTGGATGTATCTGAATGAACTTTTATAACGCTGGTTAATTGAGAAATAAACTTGTAATGGCTTTTCTGTTGCAGCAATGTTGGATGGTGGACATTTAAAATACATTCCTATGAGTTGATTTTGGTGAAGGTTTACTGAATGTGCCCTTTAAACTGCTTAACAACATGAGGTTTATCATTTTACTAGTCTGTACTACTACTGGCTGCTAACATTGTGCCTTGTGATTTTTTTTAAATAAATAAATGCTGTATGTGCTACAGTCTCTTGAACGTGCATGGATTTTTCAATCTTTAAACATCAAAATTCAGTGTCCACCAGGTGAAGTCTGTGTACTGGCCACCTCACTAGCCCTCCCTTCTCAAGCACAGCCCCAGCATTTCATTACTCCCACTCTCACCCAAACGCTCCATGAGGAAACAATGGCTGGCAGATGGGGAGGGGGTGTTCTACCATTTCCTGGTATAATTGGATAATTGGAACCACACATAATTGAGTAGGCTGTGGTGTCACTATGACCTCCTCCTATGATGTCCTGTGTATGTGTGTGTTTGTGTGTGTGTCAGGGGTGGGGGGGGGGGGGGGGGGGGGGGGTTAATGGTAAGTGCATTTTTTAATTTGGTTCAGCACAGTATATTTCAAAATTAAAATATTAATCTATGTTACCATTTCAATTGTTTTTGAAGTGGTTCATAATAGTTGCACCTTATTCATAAATGTACATGTAGCATGGTTTTTTGTAAATAAATGAGGAAACAATGTATTAAAGTAAGGAAATACATAATAATACATGACATTGATATTTAAAGTCATATATGTGAATGATCCAGTTTTTTTTGTGTCTGTCTCACAATACAAAAAATCTAACAAATACTAAGATAATGAAACCTTATGTCTTCTGCACTTCAGTGTCACTCCTTTCAAAGATGTGGAGTAATGAGCTGTGACCACAAGAGGGCACATTACACTTACAGAGGGCTTTTCAGCATTTGGAGAAAGATGGTAAAGAGGGTAAAATAAGGGCCTCTGTTCATATCCTTAAAGGAGCTAAAAGGCCTGATTTGGGTGTCCCCTCGGTAATAAGGGTGCATGGGGGTCCTTTCAGAGATCTAACAACACTGACAAATACGCCACACTCTGGTGCTCCTGCCTTATCCAGTCTTCCCAAAGTGTTTTGCTGCATACAGTGTGGCAGTCTCCAGATGCTGAGGTTAGCATGAACCAAAATTAAGGAAGTGCTGTTGGTGAACATGTCTGTGTCAGAGGCATCACCACGCAAGGGCAAGTACTGCTGTCTTACACTACAGTGAATCAACATACATCAGAGCTAAAAGTAACACTCAAGAATACCTGATTATTGTGCTTGGAATACATAGCTTCATCATTACGGCTCTGGACTGCTGTATTTCAAACAAAGTTTCACACCAAATAAACATTCTGGTACTGCTGGTACTGTCTGGTATCTGCTAAATTGTCACAGTTACTATTATCAGAGGAGGTACCAATGTATTTCAAATAAGAAATAATACTTACATCATCGATATTCAATTACGATAATTTCCTGTGTTCCTTATGTCCTCCATCTAGGACTTTCTGGTTGATAACTGGAGGTTCTGGTGCAATCTGAGCTCTTATGACTGACTGTAGATGTTCTGTTTAAGATCATGCCCCTTCAAGAAAGTTCATAAGGAGCAAGCAAATCAGAACACTTGTAACAATGGCAGAAAAAATTTTCAACATGGAAGAGATTATTGATCTGGTCCATACACGAAGAATCAGTGGTCATTAATATGATTCTTATGCTGAACCTAAAAAAATACACAAATGATCTTTTTTTTTATCTTACAAAAGTACACATGAACATTTGCTTGCACTCAGTTCTTTAGGGAGTGGTCTGAATAACAGCCATGATGTTCCTCTCAGTAAACAGCGTGAGAACATTTTCTCCCAGGTTCAGCACATCCTGAAAGACAGCAGTTTCCACTTTTCTATCCTGCTGAGTGGTCTGCATACAGAGAACAAGAATGCTGTGACTTTCATCAGAATTTAAATAATGTTTGTCACAGCTAACCCTAACAAAAACACTATTCGTTCTGTACAGTATCACAAAATTGCTTTCATTTTCTGAAAATAATCTTTGATGCTCATTCATATCATGAAGCTATTCAGCATATGGGCTCTCCTCCTGTAAATCTCCCTTCATTCTGATAAACAGTGCAAAATCATGAGATATGTCTCATGCCTTCTGGATGCTAACATAGTAAGTGTACCTTGTAACAATAATATTGAGTGATTCATAATTCAAGGGCTTAAAATGTGGTCAGCCCCTAAACTCCAAAGTGTGTGTTAGGCAGAGGACTCTTATTCATTAGGAGCATTATATAACAATACATTTTCAATGGAATTCATATTCATACAGTAAATCTGCACTTCAGGACACACACTTAGTCTTTTATTTCTTCCTTTCATTACTTTACTTTGCAAAGGTAAACATGAAACACAGATATCCTTTGCTGTATCTGCTAAAAACAATTACTTTCAAAATACTGGGAAAAAGAGTTATAATGAATTATCTGAATGTAATCGAGTTTTTATCAAGTATGCTAAACATACTTATACTAACATATACCCTATCACCTCGTAGACGTTTCCTGGGAAATCTTTTTCCAGGTAGCCAATATTGTGACACTGACCCCAGTGACACTGACGTCATTTCGAGGTCATCACAATGGCACTCTCTGTTAGCACAGCTGTGAGAATTTCGCTGAATAAGTCGCTGAACCATGGTGATGATGGAAGCAGTTCCACCTGTATAAAGTTCTGTCACATGGCATTATGAAACAGACTACTGCATTAGGCTGACACAGTATGGGTGGCTGAATACATTTTGGTTGGGATTAATATCTTCCAGTGTAGATCAAGGAGCTGCAAAAAATGTAAACTTTAATCCACCAACTGCTGAAAATCTGCCAGGAGCAAGTAACATGCTAAAAATGGCATACTACAACATGTAAAACATTAACTTTTTAAAGGTCTACACTAGATATAGAAGTTCCACCATTTCCTGTTTAGGAAATGACGATGACATTTCAGTTGAAATTAAGTGCTTCTTACTTTGTTCCTTTCTGCCTCCAATTCCAGCATAATGTGCAAATTTGGTCGAGTCTCTTTTGTCTGTTAGTACACAGCAAACAATCTGCTAAATTGATATGTTAGTATTCCACACAGGAGGTCAGCAACTAGTTCAGGCCATGTCAACAGCAGTTTGACAGGACAAAACAGGACAGGACTTTACAATTTTAAGCAGGTATGCACAAGTCTCAGAGGAAAGACATGCATCATTCTGAAACACAGGCTATTCACCCTGTTGGTCGACAATTATGACTGTGACACACTGTGGCTTTCCCATCAGATAGCGATTCTTCCAGCGTTTGTACCAAAATCATTCCCTCACTCCATCATCTAGAGCTTTACAATGTGCAAATAATATGTAGACAGTAGATTGTCTGATTTGAAAAGTTAAATAACACAGGGAGCCAGTGTGTGAAGATGTTCTTAAGATGCTCTCACTAAGCACATTGTATGGACAAGTAGGCAACTGCTCAAGTGCTTGACAAATGCCATCATATCAGTTCATACTGTCGGACATCAGTCTGGTCTGAAAGGAGCAGACTACGTATACAGTATAGCTAATGTTTGGAGTCTGCATTTATGTGTTTAATATTTTAAACATTTATAGCTGAATGAGAGAAAACATGACTTGCACTTAGAGATGGAGAGGTTACACATTAATTCCTGTGAAATGCAGTGTGTCCTGACTATTTGAAATCATTAGGCCCTTAAATGATTTGTATATGGGGAACAAAATTACAGGTATATATATCTTACTATCACTATTCTCTTTGTATTAATGGGTCTTTACAGGCAATACAAATGCTCCAGTTTAGTGAAGTAACAAATTTTGGTGAAGTCAGTACTTGGTTATGTTTGTTACACATGATGATTGCAAGAGATGGCTCGGCCTTTGCAATAGTCACGTTTTGTGGGAGCTGTTTAGGCAGGTCTGTATTGCAGGTGAGACCACTGCACCCTGGTGTAGGCCACGTTGCATGGCAATGTTTCAACACAGCCAGCTGTATTTGTAATACACTTTGGATCTAAGTGTCAGACAAATAAACGGAGGGATCTTATCAAACTACCGAATGTTCTGAGGGGATCAAAGTAAATTGTATGCCATAACACGGTTATGCAATTGCCTTTTTGTGTACGTGCAAGATGAGTGCATAGTATGGATGAACAACTTACAATTCTCTGGCCTGACCTACAAACTTTTACTTTGAAAGCCTACCTAAACATGACAGAAATCAAACAGAATGCTCTCTTTGTGTGGAAAGTTCACAACAATTGATGAAAAATAAAGGGATGCTCATTATTGGATGTTGTAGTCATTAATATATGTGCTGGCTTCACTTTATCAACTGTTACAAAGGTCAACCAGCAATGACACCACAGCACTGACGTGACACCCTGTATGACGCACTTGAGTCTCTA
Source organism: Megalops cyprinoides (assembly GCF_013368585.1). Lineage (NCBI taxonomy): Eukaryota > Metazoa > Chordata > Actinopteri > Elopiformes > Megalopidae > Megalops > Megalops cyprinoides. The sequence continues at coordinate 24,179,157 of NC_050590.1, read as the reverse complement.
CTAAGGGATCCCCAGGGAGGTGGAATGACCAAGGCACTAGGCTCCCTCCAGAGAAATCCTCCAACCCCCCAAACCCCATGCCCCCTGAAAAGTACTCAGTAGGTAAGCCAAGGCCACGACATGGTCTGCTTAAGGAAGCCCTGGCTCCTGATTGGTACTGTCCAGATTGGGGGTGACAGGCTCCCGGCCCCCGCCGTGCTGGGGAGACCCCCAGCTGCTGCTGTCTGCTGACATTCTGGGTGGCCCCCCAAACCATTGTGACACTTTCAGCTCACACCCCCTCAGTGTGGCCCCACATGGCTGGCCTGCACACACACCCCTCTGGCAGTCTTGATGTTTTACTCGTGTTTCTGTGGCAGTCGTCATTCTGCATGTAGTGACTGGCTCTGCTGGCCACAGGCAGGTTGTACAGGGCTCATATCTCCAATCTCTCTCCATAGGTCTTTTTTATCCAGGCCGGCTCCCACACAGAGATAAAGCTAATGTGTCCCATTTGTGTTTGATATGGAGACAAACATCTCTCTGTGAATTGATTGCAATTCAAACCCACTCTTTGCTTTTCAATTTTTGTTTTCTGTCCAGTGCTTGTCAGTACGATTATGAGGACATTCAGACAAAACTCAGATGCACTCAAATAAAACAGGTATAAACATTTCACACCCAAGGCAAGTTTCCTAAGGAATATTTTTTTTCTCAGACAAGGCCTGAGATGGTGTTTCTCTCAGATTTGTCACTTTTTAGTAGATACTACTGGCAACACGAAATCCAATGTAGTGCATGCATATCCACATAGAGGCTACTAAGCTGCATTATGAGGGAGCAGAAACTGATTTTCCTGGACACTGGCTGCGTCAGAGTTTAGCAGGGACCAGCAGTTGGTCTTCAGAACTCCAGAGACCACGATGGAGGATGTCACTATAATCCTAGTGCAGTGGAGCAAGCCGACAGCACCACTATCCAATTCCTATTATGACATCAAACAGACCCAAAAAGGCAACAAATAGCAGCGGGACAATACCCGGCACTCAAAAACACTTTCGCCAGGCAACCCTCATGCCCTGGTAAACAGAGGCATCCCCTTATATAAGAGGCCAGTCAGACTCAGACCTCATGAGCGCAACTGCGCAGCACTGCCAATTTTCCGGAGATGCACGTACGCCACATAATTCCCGATGACGTCACTGCTGACGAACCAGGCATGTACAACCCTCTCGGGTGGAAAAGCAACTGAAATGAATTCACAGACGCCCACAGAAGGTTACACTGCCATACCTTTTATCCTTCCAAGTGACGCATTTCTGGAGAAAATGAACAAGCACAGGACATACTGCAGGCACAAACAATTTTTTGATTTGAGAACAGCAAAGTTTGGAATGATGATGCATGCACTTGAAGATGCTGCACTACAGTTTTATGCTAAAGCTTTCATTGATGTACAAAAAACAGCTCAAAGAGCTGAAGACTGGCATGTAGTTCTGCCACATGCTTGTGTCTCCTGAGCTTGGTGTGATCAGACCACCCTTTCTTGCCAAACTGAAGCTGTGTGCTGCAGTCTCTGGAGCTAATTTGGTTGATGTGTTTCAGATGATTTCTGCAGGGCGGCCTACCCAAACCCACAGCTCTAATCCCTCTATGGCCCCACTGGGAGAGAATGCTACCATGTGCAGCCAGATTCCTATCAAAGTGCTCACTGGAGACTGTGAGCACTACCAGGTCCCTTGTCCTCCCTTGGTGGTGCTTTTATAGGGTATATCAGTATTTATGCCTATTATATCAGTGTCATTTTGCAGCAGGTTTAGAATATCATACTTCATACATGTGATACTAGGTATTGTCTCGATCTGTTTTCAGTAGAACTGTAGACACTACAATGAAATATAGATGCACTCCTTTTATTGAGAGAAACATAAATAATGTCACATTTTAGATTCTGCCCCAGAGTGCAGGAAAAGCTCCAGTCACCAGTGGATTGAATTTGTATTTCAGCATGGATGAGTGCACAGTGAGCTGCATCTTTGTTCTACTGGTATGTGTTGCCACGGTCATTGGATCATCTTAAAAGCATGGAGTGTCTGAATGAATCATAGACAGCCAGCCTGCTTTGTTCTGCAACACAATTATCAGGGAAAACACATCATATCCCCATCCTGTATCAATTAATACAACACCTGATACAGGAGCCCTGGTAGCTGCTGTGAAGTCACTTACTGCTCTTCCCTATCGCTCTCTCTCTCAATCGCACACACACACACACACACACACACACACACACACACACACACACACACACACACACACGTACACACATACAAACCGATCCTTGGTGCTGACAAACAGTTTTGGCACTTGAGCAAGGCCCTCCAGAGGTGAAGCTATCCATCAGGAAGGGTCATCGTGGATGGACACAGCCGTGAATATCTGGAGGCTCTCTTTGCTTGTTTCCCCATGTGGTGTGACTGACAGCCAGGGAAGTTGTTCTCAGCTCCAAGTTCTTGGAGAGTGTCGATGAGTCACTCGCACTGATGAGTCACTGCCCCTACTGCTCAGCTTGCTGCTCTCCTGGCATACGGACGGACAGTTCACTGACCTATACAAAATGGTGGCAGGCTGGCTTGGCCATCCGCTCATGGTTCCGAGCAGACACGGGCTCCCTTGGGTGAAAGGCCACTGCCCTTTTCTTTGTTCTGGCACTGCTCGACATCAGCAAAGAACACAAGTGAGAAAGCTGAGCTGATGTTTGTTATTTCTGTTCAGTGCCTCCCCATTGTGAGGAGGAACATGCTGAAGAGGAACACTGAGGTGATTCACTGCTGACCTTCAGAAACATCAGTGACTGAATGCACCTTCATTATGTGCTCTTCGAAATGCCTTTGCCCTTGGTGAAGACATCAGTGTGGTCTTTCAAATTCAAAGTGAGAAAGCAATCATCTCTATCCAAGTGCCATTTCTGGACAGACCCCATAATGTTACAGGACTTGTACTTACATTACATTATAATTGTGACTTGGCAACTAATTACACACTGAGAAACTAACGTGAATAGAATACAAACTAACCGGTGCAGAAATGTTTTACAGTGTAGAAAATGATTTATGAGATTTACAGCTTGTTTTAATTAGGTTTCATTAGGTTTTCATTAGGTTTAATGGTCACTGTAGTTAGTAGTCAACGTTATTCTGTAGTTACACTTAGGAGATGCTGAAGTATATGCTGTTGATGCTTTGTCCAGTGTCCAGAATAAAAAAGATGTTTGTGTTTAAGGTGAAGCTTTGACCCCACTGAAAACCTACATGTTTGTTTGCTGGAACACAGAACTGGTAAACACATTACCGGTCACAGAAAACATCAAAACAGTATGCCAAGGATGAACAAGAGGCCGAATTACAACAGACAATCCTACCTAATGCCACTGACATGGAGGATTAACCCCACTGATAAAGAGTCAGACGTCACATCTTCAGAGAGCCGTATTGAACAAACGTTCAGGGCCTGTCCTTTACTGTCCTAGCACGTTTGCTGGGGGAAACAAATATCCCTATTGCACTTGCTGTTCCTTTCAGTACAGCACTTGATGTTGCATTACAGGAGGTGGATGAAACTTGCACCCTTCATTTTCTCATGCATTATTTATGAAATATTTTGGAACTGGATTACTCCTCTGTCCTACTCTTTTGGACACACTCATGGTCTGGTCTAGGGGTAACTATAGGGTTTTGAATCATAGTTACCCCTTCATGTGTCAATGTAAGGTTAATGGTTATCGTCTTCTGATAACAAAAGCAAACCCAAAACTTCAAAAGGAAAGAATATTTTGTAGATCACTGGAGGCAACCAAATGGCAGGGCCATACAGAGTATATTGGCTTGTAAAGAGGAGTATGGCAGCCTGCAACAGGGTACACATTCACATGAGGCTGTAAAATAACCATTTTATGGACTGCTGTACTTCAAGGCCCAAGCCTGTGGGTGAATGACACCGCTGTGATAGTCTAAGTAAACACATCTGCCAATTCTATTTGCTATCCCTCTGCGAGTTGTGGAGCACGATATGCAATCCCACAAGGTTATCAAGGATTGATGCCATTGTGCACCAGTTGCTTTCCGTCGGGTGTCCATGCCAACTGCCAATAACTTCCGCACCTGTTCAAACGTCTGCTGTGTTTTAGTCTCTGTCACAGCAAGCTGAATGCCAGGGGAGCAGAAAAACACAAACAGCATTAACGTGGGCAGGAATGAGTCGTGCCTAATGAGAGGAAACTCCTGAAAAACCTATGCTTCTCCCCATTCATCATTGAAAAGCTGTCTTCCTACGCAACATATCAATACTCCACTATGACTGAATGACACAGGCCATGTTTCCATTCACATTGCATTGAGTGGCTACCAGCATCCACCTGATCAGACTTCTTAATCAGACAAGTTTAAACAGAGCATTCTTTTACCCCACACTGCATATAGTAATCTGTAATGTTTCTTTCAGCACAATGCATTGCTGAAACATTAAGAACAGTTAATGCATACATGAAAATCAGACCAGAGAAGAAAGCCCTAGCAGAAACACAGCCTAAGGACACACTGCCAAAGTTCTCTACTGGAAAACTAAAGTTGACTGGAAACTTAGGTAGTTTGTTGGTCTGCAGGCCACATAAGGACAAGCTGCCGATGGCTTATGACTCATATCTCCTATCTTTAGAGTCCATTGACCAAATATATCACCTCAACAATGACAGAAGGTGGGCAAAGCAATGCAAGTGTCACTAAGTACTGCTGAATGGGCAAGGCGGGATGTACAATGGCTCAGATATACTAACAGACTCAGATCATAGCAGATTTATGAACTTGACTGATATTGTTATCTTAAAGCAAATAACTGTATATGCAGGGATTTACGTCATGCAAAATGATTTCAGTAATACGTTATTACCCGGGTGTGACAAATGACACTTGATCACATTTAACAAATGATCACATTTCCGGGCTATCCTCTAATATGATGTATTGGGAGGTTTTATGACCTGCTGAAGCCACCACATCACACTGTATCCGCAGTATCTGAAGACAAGAATTTGTAATGAGCATACATCATGAAGCAGAAGAAACCATCTACTTCAACACTTTCCAAACAGAGACAAATTAAGGCGAACCTCAGACTTTTCGTAATTGATGACAAACTTCATTAAGATGAGGTTATTGAAATATGTATTGTCAGAAAGAAATTAACACTTGTGAGAGAATGAAAATTTACCTCAATAGCTCGAAGTCCACATAGGGAAATTCAATAAATGCCCATGAGATGGCAGTATTCTTCTGTTTTCAGCAGCATCATGTCCACTGGGACCTACTCAACACTACTTCGAAATCATCAACCCTCAAAAAACAGAATCCAAGTAAAACAATACAGCCTTCATAAAAATATGTAATTAAATGAAAGAAACACGTGTAACTATGAATGAAACTACAACTGTTACTGCAAAGCACAGATACTGTTCTTTAACAGCCACTAATATCTGTCTGTTTATAGGTGGCATATGACTTTTCAGTTAAATGAAAGCATGTGCATAAATGAGTCCTGCGCAGAAAAATACACATCGCTTTTGGTTTCATGCTTTTAGTGGCACTCAGTTATTTGCAGCATAATTAATTGAAAACCACCAATGAAAGTTAATCATTAAATACTAATGGATGTACAGCTGAATGCTTGAAATAATTAATAACATAATAACCCATAAATTCTGCGAAATGTTCAATTATAGATCATACATCAAAAACATTTATTTACATACATGTATATACATACATGACAAGAAGGGCTGTTACTAATGCCTTTCTCTCGCTCTCTCTCTCTCACACACTCACACACACACACACACACACACACACACACACACATACACACACACACACAAACATGTATTGACTGTAATGCTGTTCTTTGGTCACTGCAAATTCCATTCTGTCAGCAAGGGTCCTATAAGTGCTTTCAAGTGTTCATTCATGATAGACCTACAGCAATGAGGGGCAGAAAAGGGGTTTTTATTTAGGCGAGCCGTTTACAGCAGTTACTCTAGACAAATGATCAGCACTGAGGAATCCTTCAACTTAGATGTCCTCCAAGGGGAAACCTTTAACCCCGTGTTTGCCATTAATTCTCTGTGGGAGAGTGAGTCTGGTCTCTGTGCACTGTGCACTGTGAGTGCAGTATTGAGAGACCAGAGATACTCCCGTAACTAAACTGTAAAACATTGACAGGCATACCAGGCCTGCATGTCAAGAGACAAACCAATCTGTCTCTGGGGATCCACATTAACCTGCGTGAGTGGTTCTGCAGTGCTGGAGCTCCTCTTTCTGTGTGGCTGGGAAAAGAACACAGGGAGTTCATGTCTGTCCTGTGAGATTTCTAAACCACTAGTCCTTTGTACACTCTACCCTGTTTTTGTCTGGAAGACCAAACTTAAATTACAAAGCCTGTGTTAAACAAACAGTAGCTTGTAACATGTTTAATCCCAGTATTCTGTTACAAGAGAAAATGTTTCCTTCGCCTTGAAAGATTAACCATGTAGGTAATATAGGCAAGAGCCTTTTATTGTCCCCAGTGTAAACATTTGGTTGAGGTGTAGATGGGCCAAGAGATCTTCTGCTTTGGTCAATGCCCACCTGCTTGAAAAAAGAGAAGCGTCTATGCTGGCCTTCAGAGCATTACCTACATGCTAGCAGGGTCTATTTGAGGGTGGTGGCCATGGTGTTGTGCTATATCCATGCTGCCTGCTCATTGGCCAGATCAACAGGTAGCTGTTTACCTCAGCCCCCCTACCATCACCGCTTTTCAAATCTCATGTCCTCTGTGATCCCACCATAAAACAATTACCTCGGAGCAAATGGCAGCAATAGCTCAACGCCATCAGTGGCCTTTACAGTGCCAGCCATGCTGCATCACAGCCCTGTGACGTTCAGTGTGACCACAGAGCTTTTGAAATAGGGGATCCTGACAGATGTGACACCTCCATGGAGAATTTGGTGTCTGCCAGCTGAATAAAAAACAACAGCCCACAATAAAGACCCCCTGAATGCACAAGACAATCTTTACAATTACAGAAACAGACAGAAAATAAAACACAAAATAGAAGTCACTGAAGAAGAAGCACTCATTGCTTTGTGTGGCCCTTGCTGAGCATGTTATCAGGGGTTTTCTGCAAGGGAACCCCACACTGATATATTGTTGACAGGGTTTCTACACCAACTGGTGATTTTCTCTGGGTAAAAAAAAAAGAAGTCACATTCCATTGAAGCCAGTGGTGTTTTCCACACCACCCTGGCTGTCGTCACGTAACTGTCTCCCTGCTATGTGACAATCCAGCTTTGTTTGCTTTCTTCTGGATTACTTGCCAATTTCCCTGCAAGCTACCCTATTAAGGCAGAAATCTATCCATGATTACGAACCATCCCACTGACATGGTTTTAATTCCCTGGATTTACAGCTGTTCTTGAAAAGAACAATTCAGCAATTCAGAAGTCACACTTACTGTAAATTAACTGCTGCCAAAATGTTGGTTTGTCAAGTTAGCTAATAAACACAGCTAAAGATATAGCTATGTTATCCATTCCCAATTTCTCCAAAAGAAGCTGATATTGAGCATTGGAATGAATCAGTTCTGAGTCATAGAAATTTCTCAGCGAGAGTATATTAGTTTCAGCACCACTCTCCAGTGGACTGTATCCCAGGTTTCATAGGATCCACCTGCCTCACATCTGGCTGCTTTCCTCATCTGTTGGCTTACAGAGTCTGGCCACTGCTCTCACATTGCAGGCCTGAGATAACTTTGTCTTCCCTGGTGGCAAAATTAGTATTTATAGAGCTGCAGGCTTAACGAGTTAATATAATGTACCTTGTGACCAGACTTGTATGCATCTATTACATATATATTTAGCTTGCAGTCCAGTGTGCTTTCTGCCAAGATCACTGGCCACAAGGCGATTTTCAAGTTTACAGGGAAATTTAAGGCGACCTTGCTGCTATTTTCTCAGCTGTGCCTCCAGTGAAGCCTGGCTGAACCTGAGTATTACAACCGCAAAAGAAATTATGGATGGGGGCTAAAGAGGGAGGCTGGGCTGGTGAGGGATCAGTTTTCATTGTTAATAATTTGGATTTCTGAGTTGAGGGGCAATGATGTTTTATTTCTTTTCATTGAACTGTTGGCCATAATGGCAGTCACAGATTTCAACACCAGGCCACATTGTTGGAATATTTCCAGTTAAATTTAGAGGCCATGGTGAAAAACACCTCTGCCCCTGCATTCGAGCTGACAGTATATCACGGCATGTGAGCGGTGGACACTCTCAGATCTCCGTAACAAATTGCCACGGTGCAGTCTGACGGCAAGCAGGATTCCTCCTGCAAAGTGTGGCCACCCCAGTGCCACCAACTACATTTAAAGAGCCTGCCGTTAACACGGAAGGCTTTATTTGCAGTTTGGACACAGGAATTTGAAAAGACCAGGCAAGTGGCGGTTCCTGTGAGATAATTTATGATCTCTCCTCCAACAGCTTACTTATCTGTGAGTGACAACACTGCATGGTTCAATGATATAATGTAAGGCGTGCTGATGGATTGGACTGTGTCCACCATGCATGTTTATCTTGCAGCTTTCTAAGTGTCGGGCTGACCTACTGACATGGGTAAAGGGGCTACCACTTGCTCCAGCTACCTCCCAGAACCAACAGGTCACGACCTTGACAGGATCCAAGAAGGGACTATGGGTGAGGATCCTAACCCTTTCCCAAAATGGAAGCAAAAGCACTGCACCCCCCCCGCCTTCCACTGCCCACTTCATCGTCTCAACAAAGATGATAAAGTCTGGGAACCAGAGAGTGAAGGCCAAAAGAGGGCGGTGGGGGCATGAAAATGGAAGAAACAAATGAAGTTTAAATGCAAAATGGTCAATGGCTTTGGACTCATGACATGTTTTGCAGAGTATATGGACTGTGACTTTTAGGCCCTGTTTGCACAAAAGCAGTGTGCCTTTGAAAAGGGCCTGAGCCTGAGAGCTTTTTTTCTACTCCACGCAGTGCAGGCGAGGTCCGAGCCACTCATATCACTGGGGCGTGACGGCAGGGAGTAGAGTCGCACTTTGAAAACACGCTGGGTGCCGGGCCTTGGCTTCTTGTCCTGGTGCAGGCCACTGTTCTGCTGTGCAAGAAAACAATAAAGGTGCAGCCACCAGAGTGGAATAGCAAATGGACGCTGGTGCAGAACTAATCTGGAAGGAGGTCTTCCTGTGTGATAAGCACCCCTGCCCCTCTGCCCTCCTCCCTGCCACAGAAACCTAATCTTTGATGGGAAATGACAAGAAGAGCAACCGGCATTAAGCAATGCTCATTTTTTTCACATTAGTCTGAAGGCTTCTATTCGGGGTGTTCCTGCTTATTTGATGTGGCAGCAATTAGCGAAGGACCTTTGTGCTCTGCGAGGACGAAACAGCCCACTTCAATAATCACGTTTATGCTCTGAATAGAAACAAAAAGCCAAAGGGACAGATAACATGGGCACATCAAACGGCAAACTGGTGGCACTCTGAACTATTATGGCTTGCTTTTCTTTTATGCAAACAAAGTGTTACTTTTCCCATGAGAAAGCTCACAGGGGACGAGTGACATCATAGGATACCCTGCACCCACCTCCAGACATTAGGCACTTCATTTATGTGGGTACCTAAGTCCGCCCCGGTCTCTCGCTTTGATTTCCCCCTGCTTTAAAGGCCCCATTGAGCAATAACAGCAATTAGGCTTCTTTTTAAAAAGAACACCAGTGTCCATCTGGCCCGCATGCTGTATTTATTCTTAATAACACAACACTTAAAATAACATGAGGTTTGAGATTAAAGAAGCACTGCAGTGCCTTGTTCGGCCTTCAATGTGAATGCGTTACATAGGACTTAATGAAATATTGTTCTGTCCAACAATACTGTGATTAAGAGATTAATTTCATACACACTCAGTATTTGGTATTGGGTCAGGACCTACACTGGATGCTACAAGCATGCTAATGGCCATGTTCACCTTCTCTTGAACTGTGATCTGATTGTTGTGTACATTAGAATAACAGCAAGAAAAGTAACATATAACAGTAAACAAACAAAAAAAAAACACTGGCAGAAAATGCACATGTAATTACTTAATTCATGTAATTACTTACATCACTGATTTTATGAAAGACCTACGTAGTACATGTGTGCAAACAGTAAGCAATACCACAGAGCATAAAGGTAGGGTTTTGTTTAAGCCAGAGGACCAAAACATCCATGTTGCAGTACAGCTATCAAAAAACAAAGCTGAATGTCAAATTACAAACCTGAAAACCCTATGAAAGGTGAATAATGTGTCTTGTTTCAATTCAGTGGTATAAATTCAAGGGAAAGAGACAGGAAACATACACATTTAAATTAAAAAAGAAAAGTAGACAACAAAGTTTGAGAAGAATCAGAGAATATCCCTAAATGATGTACTTTGTACAAAATACACACTTGTGTTTCAGCTGCTAAAGTGTGGACTCCCTAACCAATGTATGTTCTGCTAATTGCAGGGCTTTCCCCTTTACTGTGTGCACGTGTGAGGACAATGCAATTGCTGATGATTAAGAGACTAAAACAGTTGGCATAACATGAAAATAATATGGTTCGTTCCATAATATGTCATAATTATGCAGGCTCTCTCCTGGGTCTGTTGCTTTCAGTTAGGGGCTTGTAGAAGTAATATAATTACTGCCCAGAGAAGATGTTTCACAAATGTTTGGTTCGGATGGCTGCCCACTTCACTTGAGTTCATTCCACTGCAATACAATAACATAGCATCAAACTGCTCCTTTTTCAATAATCAGCAATAAGGTAGCAATGAGGTGAACCTATGCAAACTGGTGCCCTTCCCTACACATGTCACATATCTTGGAAAATGCATAGTGAGACTGCTCACCCCTAAATCACTTAATGTCATATATGAAGCTTTAACCATACATTATAACCAACTTTGTGTATTTGGGTATACTATGTACCCAGAGGGTTCAGAAGGTTCTTTGAGTGTCAGAAGGTTCTTGTATTCAGAGGCTAATTTATTGGCTTATTCATCAACTGATTATTCCATACTGTGTTATTAAAAGTTTAGATTCCCTGGTACAGCTATGAGATCATTTATAATAGACCAATAGGATTCACTTATCTAACATAATCTGAACCTTTTTCATGTATACATGATAAAATTGGTATGCAATACTGCTACCACTACAGCAACTACTACTACTACTACTACTACTAATAATAATAATAATAATAATAATAATAATCAGTATTCCACATATTTCTTGCATGTTCACTTATTTCTTGAAATGTATTTGTTCTTGTCTGTTTCAGTTCTGGCTCCTTGTATTCTAACGCATGTTCAAAGATCAGTTCCCTGAGGTTTTACTGCAGATGGCGTGTTTTTTTGTGTGTGCAAGGCCCGCTCAGAGGCAAGTGCAGGTATCCTGGTTTTCATCTCTTAAGAACTCATGTTTCCCAAATCTTCAAAGCCTGAACTTCATCACTAAACATGGGGGGAGGGGATGTTTACATTTTCCAGTGACTGTTTATTTGTCTGCCTCTGTTACAACACTTGACTTCTGAGACTGCAATACTGCTCTCAGAGTGGTCCTTTTACATGAAACACAAGCTGTTCAGTCATTTGCCAGTTCCAATTCAGTGTCCAAGCTATACTTTTTGTCAGTGCAGCTTTGACACCCATTGAACTCTTGTGGCAAGAGGGAGGAACTACTTACGCCACATATTTGAAAACAGTTTATCACCTAGCTTATATTAGCATGGGAAAATACATTCAGATTGTGTGCAAGGGCCTTTAATGACTTAAAGAAATAGTCCTGCTATAACACACGGGTGCATCTCTTGCTCTCCATCTCTACACCCTTTTACGCTGGCCATATGTGAAGATGAGGTCTCAAACTCAGTGTGGAAAAAACATCAGGAAGGTTTATCAATTCCATAAAAAACAATGTTCTTCAAACACTGCAGGGAAATAGCAAGCCAGTGAAAACAGGACTGGCTGAGCAGTAAAGTGTTTGGTATTGTTGTTTTCCAGTAGGGGGTTTGAGGACAACACCCAACATCTTTCCCTTAGGGACAGGCTTTTGACACGTCCATTGACCAGGAGCCCAGAGACTGCTTTCCTTAGCAAGCTTTAAGACAGCTATTTGCCACCTCATTATCAACTGGATTCATGCAGGCAGTCTGTGAGAGTGTGTCACATCAAAACTGCTGTCTGCTCAGCCTTGAAACATTATATAGACAGATAGACAGATGGATACACAGAAAGTGAGAAAGACAGATATATGGATTGATCTAAAGGGGAATGGCACCCAAATTCCATTCAAATCTATGCTCCTTTTACAACTACATGGTGAGTTTTCTGCATAGTACAAAATTTTGTTTATACTTAGTTTTGTTTAAAATGCTTGAATCTACATCTACCCCCCCCCCCCCCCCCCCCCAAATCTGTGATGTAAAATTTGTTGTTTCAAGACCAATGGCCACTAATCATCATTACACACAATCTGTATCACAACTACCTATGCAAGTAAATAATAACAATAATTACAATGTTAACAACAATAACAATAATAATAATGCTTCTGTATGCTTTCAGTGGATTGTACCTATTTGTAAGACATTCTTCTTACATTCGTCATACACAATATTCTAATCTTGCAATTTATAAAAGAATGAGCAGAGACTTTTTTCACTGAACTTGTACATTTATAGCAGTAACAATTGGCTGATTCATTTGATGTGGAGATTTGTATCAACATTTAAATATATCACTACACACATACATATGTATAACATCTACTCATGTACCTTGCTGAACTGTGTTGCCATTATCTTACTGGCAACAAGACTGGTGGGAAGGTTGAAAGTGAAAGGTCAACGTTCACTAAGTTGGCAACTCAGGTTTCAAAATTTTGAGTTTATGACTTCGAATTAAAATGAGCAGGGTCAGTTTCCACAAGGTGGGAAGTGGTATTCACCACAATTCTGAGTGCAGAAAGGCATATGCATACAAACACAGCATGAAACCACTGGAATCATCTGGTCAGTCTTGATCTGAGGTTTGTGATTTTCCCTGTCCTGTCATTCCTGAACCACCATACACTACGTGTCACAGGACTGAATATTTATTGTGTACTACACAGGTATCCATATGTAAATGTCCAACTATTTATGATATTAATATGTTCTGATTATTTGAATGAATCCCACATTTATCAAGCCATGTTTGTTTAACCTGTTATCGTGAACATAACCCTTATTTATTATATATGAGCATCTGTGGGAAAATAGAATTCAATTCCAGAAAACATAGTGTAAAGCAGGTCTTTAAAGAATTCAATGTGTTGTAAAGAAGGGACTGTGTGAATAATCAAAAAAAAAAAACAATCAACTCTATTCAGGTAAAGGCACATGCCATGTGATGTGTCCTTAAGTGTTCAATAGACAGGATTATATGGCAGCGGCCTGTCAAATGGATGCTGTTTACATTTAACCAATAAATGCTGCACTGTAGAGAGCCTGAATGATGACATCTAATCTCAAGAATAGAAATTTTAAATACAGTCTGCTAATCAACTGTAATGTACTATAATATAATGTAGACATTGTGTATGTTTGCTTTGCGACAGTGCTTGTTCAGTCTGAATTACGTGCCCCTGATTGTTTAGTACATCTTCATTTTAATATCAGTAATTTTGAGGGCAGACCTATTTTTGCAAGTGTTCCTACTGACTCAGAACAAGTACTTAGTACACATGAGTAACTTGACACTGAATCTTGTATTTGTGTTGGTAATACACAAATACAACACAGGCAATTGAGAAAACTTGAATTGCCTTTCTATGCCACAGATGAAAATTTTCTCAACTGGGAAAGTTTTTTATGTACTGTATGTAACTTTGAAGCATAGCTTACTAAAATATTTTTGTTATATCATTCCTGAATGTAAACCCCTCGTTCCTGGATGTGTCCTTGTGCTTATAATATATGTGGCCATATCACACTTTGGAATAAAATGCCACATGCTGCCTTTAGGTGAGGATAACTTGCCTTTAGGTGAGGATAAGCCACAATGGATAGTCCTGAAAATATAATATATGGCCAATAAATTGGGTTGATATGTATGTTAATCCAATGTGTGTTACCTTAATGTGAAGCGAAGAACATTTGTCCAAAAGTCCATGATGGTGTGCTTTGTCACATGGCATTTCATTGGTTTCTGCATGTCAGACTTACGTTTATTCTGTCCTGCTGGAGCCCACAACCATCTGGTATATTCGGTCCCAAATAACTACATTGAACCATTCTGGTTAGGGCTATCTGGTTATGAATAAATATAGCATGCATAGATAGGGGTGACTTTGAGAACCTCTGTTTAAAGTCAGACTCCTCTCCACATTCAAAACTACACATGGTTCCATTATCAGAAAAGAGATTATGAATTACTCACATTTTAAAGAGAGGAACAACAGATACATTTAAATATTGTACCTAATGTGACAGAAGAGAACATTATCTCTGCATGTGACATCTGTACCCCCATCTACATAGTGTGGATGTCTGAAAAAGTCAGACACGGGCCTATTTAGTCATGTGTCCTGTACAAGACAGCCCCTGGCACATCCCACCATGATTGTCATCACATATGGCCTGCATTGTTAAAATCAGAAAGCAGCCTCCTATTTGCGTATTAAAAGGTCACAACATGACAAGACCACGGGATATCGACATGCAGGAATGACAAACGGACAACTGTCACTAATTACCATCCATTGTCCAATCCCTCACGGGGACAAAGGATGAGAGGAGTGAGGAGCAGAGCCCTGGTCAAAAAACTCCAACCATGCACCCATGTGACATCCCCTCAAATGATGTGTGACACAGCCTGTGTGCAACAAGTGCACTCAACATGAAGCCCAGCAGTATGAGGGAGCCTGCGGGCCGCTTACATCAAAGCCTGCTGAGCACACACAAATGCACACAGCCCACAAGATCAGCTGCTGCCCCCGCTCTCTCTCCAAGCTGCCCTCATCAGCTTAATGAATACATCTGTGTGTCCTGCTCCACACTGCCACTCAAAGTCCCCCAAGAATTCCCTTGCCTTGCCTTAAAAAATACATAAACAAATAACAAGACACTTTTGTGCAGTTTCTGGAACAAATGGCAGCTGTAAAATATGTTTAGCCCAAGCAGGAGGCTATACAAAGGGGAGTTTCACTTTGACAAATATATGTAAATAAATACAAAGTATACCCTGACTGTGTGTTCAGTACATAAAATATTACAGTATGATGGCATTTTTATTTTGAGGCACAAGTGTTGGTCCATTTTTCAAAGTCTCTCCACTGTAATCATAAAACAGGTAAAGCACAAGTCACAAACAAAAAGGTTTTCTGGAACTTCACAGTAGCAATTTTCTTTTCTTTTCAGGAACATCTGCTCTATCTGTGATGGTTTGCTCCTCCTGTAGGAATCACAGATAAAAACTCAATGGAGTACAATGATCAAAAACTTGTAGATATAAAATGATATACAAATAGATATAAAATGCTAATGATATAAAATGTTCTTACAACAATAAGCTGCTATAATATCTGGTTACTGTATTTACCAAATGTTGTTTCAGTTTAAGTGTTGAAGAAATATTGAGGTAATTATCACAAAAAGATCTTCAAACTTACAAAAACTGTTCATCACAGCTTATTGAGCACCAGGAGAATAGAACTGCGGTATCACTTGCTGTAAGTTTCAAGGTTACATTTCAGCTATTGGCCATATACCATTCAGATACAATCAACCTCAGCGCCTGTCAGCTCTGTTGAAATTAGACTCTGCATGCATTTCTTACTTACTGACTAATGGTTGAAACCATTGCACTAAAAGGAGAAAATGTGTTTTAGAACTCCATTAAGTTAGATTATTTTCTTGAATTGTTAAATATTATTTTCATACTTCCACAAGACCTTTCAATATAGATAAAAGAGTACGAAATCTCTGGAGACTATCAAAAGAGACATACTAATTTCTTACTGGCAGGAATGCATATACATGAAAAGTTATTCAAGGAATCTCCTACTTTGTGTCCCTACTGATGCAGGAGAGTCTTCCATGGGCTGACACAGTTACTCTCCCATACAATTTGACATAGTTATTCACCCATACTATCTGACACAGTTATTCTCCCCCACAATTAGACATAGTCACTCTCCAATGCTATTTGACATAGTTACTCTCTGAGTTCCAGGTATCTTACAGTATAGGACTTTTGACAGCGTGAGGAGTGATGGGGGCAGAGGGACATCACGCCTCAGTGCAGGCAGGAGGAATCTGCTGATTAATTAGAGAAACAGGAGACATGGCAGCTAGACTGTCGTGGAGAACATGGGGCAGGAGGGAGTCCCCACATTTCCCACCAACAAGAGGTTAACCCCTTTCGCGCAATGTCCTGGTGTAGACTTCAGATCTGATCCTGGACATACTTTCAGGGTCTGTCCAAGGAGCCCTTGGACAGACCCTGAAAGCTGAATTCTTGTTTCCTTTGTGTCAGTATGTTTGCGAATGCTTTAACTGACCACTTGTCTCAGAATGTCAGGAAATGCACAGAATGCAGTGATATGTATTATATTTGAAAGGTAGGGGCTGGGTTCAGCTTTGTTCTCTGGCAACATCTTCATACACATATTGTGCATATGTAACAAGCCCAGAGACATGAGCAGAGCAATGATGATGCTGCCAGGTTTATTTATAAACCGCTGAAAGCAGGCATCATAACATCTGCTCCTATTGCAATTAAATATCTGTCAAGACCAACGGTCACTTCAAACATTTTAATAAAGTGGAGCAGGGATGTGTTTTCTGACTTGTGCACAGAATACCATCTCAACCTACACCCCCACCCCGTCCCTCACCCTGAAGTATTTTTCACCGGCTGCGACCCTTGGCTGTAAAGCAGATCCAGTTATAAGTATGCGCTCCCAGGCTTGGCTGCACAGCATTGCTTAGCGCTCGCTCATCGCTAAAACTGTATCCACGCAACATCAAAAACAAGCCGCAAATTGCAATGTGACACTGAGCACTTCCCTGTGCGTGGCCCCTTTACACAGAAGTTTGAGGCAGAGGCACAATCCCCTGTCCTTTACTGAGAGGGAGAAAACTCTGAGAGGTACCCCTGGCTGGAATACTACTTGTAAAAATGTGGCTTGTAGATTGCAAGGGGCCATGTTTAGCCCTTTGGTCTCATGTGAAAATTTCATATTTAATTGCATGTAACATTGCCAGACAAATTTCTGCACTACAACATATTGCCTGATTTTGGCAGACCCCCAGCTCAAATGTGGCATAGCAAAGATATAAGCCAGCCTAGGCTAAACCAGCCTCAAGCAAGATCCTGTATTGTTTTCAGTGAGGATGATAAATACAGTACAGAAAGAGAGAAAAAACTTGCTTGTGCTAGCTTGTGCACTTTTTGTATGCCTAGGAAAAAAGCTTTGGCTTGGCGGCATTTCAGTTAAAAAGCCAACCTGACGCACGCCGCCTATTGTTCAGAACCTTGTCACACAGCTGCTTTACCCTTTGGTCCTGGCATAAAACACATGAGCATTAACTCACAGCAGGAAAAGGAGTGCTGCCAGAGCTGAGATCGTTCACAAACATGAATCCATTTGTACAGCCCAGCTGTACAAATGGATTCCAGAGTACATGTAACACAATATAAGCAGTGCAAATTGTCCTGAATTGGGATCCATGCAACTGCAAGAGTGATGTTGCAGGCCATGTACCAGAAGGTTATAAGCTCAGAAAAGCTGGAAAACTCTCTGTTGTGACATTTCATTTTCAGTGAATCACTCTTGTTGCATAGGGGGGTTGGGATTTAGTTGCACGTTGTTCCCGGTGACAATGTCTGTCGTAAAGCACTGCCAGCCTCAAGCCTTCTATGAGACTCCTTCTGGAAATCTCCTGCTTGTTGAGGCATTAGTCAAACTGTGGAAGTGCTAACACAAGAGCCAGGAGTCTCTTCAGCAATAGCACCTTGATGGAGGGATTAAGAACATGCCACCAAGAGGTGTCAGTGTGTCTTTCTGCTCTTACTCCTCGGCAGAGATAATGCACTGTCCCCATGATGGAGCACTCCTGATGATGCTGCCTTTGTTCTTTTGTCTTTGGCCACTTATCTGAAGGTATTTATACAAAGATCCCTGATATCATGCTTTCAGAGGCCCATGTCCCTTTTTCTAGGGTAAACAGGCAAATCTTCACAGGGTGATCTCTCCAGACAGCATGGGGGAATGGGTTCTTCGTTGAAAGAATGCTTTTGTTGTGCAAGACAAACATGGCACCCTGGTTCTGTTCTGACTTGCTATATCACACGAGGGACATTTCCTTCAAATAGCCTTAGAGGAAACCAGCTTATTTATTATTATTATTTAAACACAGAATAGATATGACAGCTGTAGTGGTGTTATTTAAATGGCCTTTACTGCAGACTTGCAGACACTACAGATACTTCCTTAAAAAAGTATGAAGCATTACCAGCTTTGACTGGGAGTGATATGACAAAAACAGACAACTTTAAGATTATCCTCATTTAGCTTCAACAACATATCTCCAAATGGATGACATCCCACCACCTGAAGCTGAACCTCAGTAAAACGGAACTGCTCTTCATCCCAGCCGGCCCTTCCCCCCTGCATGACCTCTCCATCACCGTCGATGGCACCACAATACCATCCTCTCAGTCAGCAAAGAGCTTGGGCATCATCCTCGACAGTAACCTGGACTTCAAGGAATACATTGCTCGCACGTCACGGGCCTGCCGATTCCTCCTCCACAACATCAGGAGGATTCGTCCGTTCCTGACAACATACGCGACGCAGCTCCTTATCCAGGCCACAGTTCTCCCTCGACTGGACTACTGCAACGCTCTCCTTGCAGGCCTCCCAGCATGCACCACCCAGCCTCTCCAGCTCATCCAGAATGCAGCTGCCCGACTGATCTTCAACCTCCCCAAATTCTCCCATGTTACTCCCCTGCTGAAATCCCTCCACTGGCTTCCTGTCGCTGCCAGGATCAGATCCAAGACCCTGACCCTCGCCTTCTCTGCAATCAACAGGACAGCCCCTGCCTACCTCCAAGTACTCATCCAGCCCTACACACCAGCCCGACCCCTGCGCTCAGCAGCAACTGGACGCCTTGCTCCCTGCATGGTCAAGGCAGGAGGTGCTCGTTCTGCCAAACATCGGCGTTTCACCTACATCGCTCCCCAGTGGTGGAACGAACTCCCGGTCTCGCTACGGACAGCTCCTTCACCCCATTCCTTCAGACGGGGCCTGAAGACGCACCTCTTCAGACTCTACCTGGACTGACCCAGCACACAATTGCTGCCCCCCCGCCCATCAGTGCTGTCGTAAATTGCTGTGCTTTTTAAATTGTGCTTTTAAATTCTCTTGTTGCCGCCTTTACCCTGACGCTCATTGTGCCGTTTGAAGTTGTCGAAGTCCGCCGTTTGAAAGTGTATCGTGTTAGTTGCCCTATAGGCTGTAATTGTACAAATCTAATAGTACTGTGTCCTCAAACAGACGCTGCTCTCAGCTGAGAACTGTCTCATTGTGGAACTGTACACATCCTGTCCCCGTACTGTCGCTATACTTGCTGTATGCACTTTTGTAAGTCGCTTTGGATAAAAGCGTCTGCTAAATAAATAAATGTAAATGTAAATGTAAACATATGAATCACCAATTACTTTTCAGCCATCCCGCATTGTGCAGCTTTGTCTTTGAATGACTCACCTCTGCACCTCACTGCTTGGCAGAGGACAACATCCCTCTAAAGATGGCCTTAAAAATGATATGGGTTCTTAAATCTCAGCTGCCTCCCGGCCCCAGTTCAACCAAGGAAATGTGAGTAAAAATAATGACCACAAAACATAACACAGACAGCAAATAGTGCACCCAAACCACATAAGACAGGGCAGAGAGAGAATTGATAAGGCATTTTGCTTTTACTCATATCAGCGCTGGGGCTGAGAGCAAATGCACAGCATGTTTATTGACTGTCTACAGTGGTCACCAGGACGGGGCAATCAGAAGATGCGCTGGGCCCCATTGTCGTGGCAGAGGCTTTGGCAGAGATGAGGACGCGTCTCTGGAACTGGGGCCCTGTGATTTAGTGTCGGGCAGCTGCCAGGGAGACTTCTGCCTGCAGTCTGCTGGCTGCACTCCAGGCCAAGTCAGAAGTTGTTTTATATCACATTACACAGCAACTAAATCCGGCAAAGCCCACCACTTACCGTCTCTGGACCAAACAGCTATTCAATTGAAAGGGAGCAAGAGTTAGCTGTGACATCGTCCATCCAAAGGGCTTTTGTGCTGATGTTGTCCATGAAAGCAGGGAGAATTAAAGGTGAAAATAGTGGGATAGCCTGGACTGGGATCAGACAGACAGTGTGTGGGGCATATCAGAATGTGGGATATGTGGGAGCTGATGCTCTGTATTGTGCGACTTACTGAGTAAAGTTGCTGGTAGGACATATGCGCCTTTGGTCCTGTGACCCCAGCTGTACAATGGACTGGGTGAATCTCTGCATACTCCTCATGTGTCTGCTTTGATTCTTACCACTACAAGACCTCCCCCTCACCCCCACCCTCTGAATCCTCTTTTTACAGGTTTTATTCAAACCATTGGTCTGCATCAGGACACACCCCATCCTACGGCAACTCTTGCCTTATTGCGTTCTTACAGTGATTCAGTAATGTCATGCATCACTGTGACGCTCAAAGCATAAATGCTGCTGAGCCAGGAGAACACACACAGTGGCCAATTTTACAATCCAACATTTAACTGTGGTGTGGTTGTTTTAAGGAAAGTGCATATATATATATACACACGTCTCTACAGCCTCAAATATAACTTATGAAGAAAGAAAAGCAACACCATCTGCGTGACGACATCGGGCCAAGGCCCAGCAGACTCGCCACATTCCTGTTGACATTCTCCAAATACACACTGTATTATCCCAAAGCTGTTTATGTTCATTTCCAGTGCCAACCATTTGTGGAATCCAGGGCTCTGCGAAATAAAACACTAAACACTCCAACCACAGAACGAGCGACCTAGACACACTGTTGTGAAGTGTGGTTTCCTTTAAAAGTACACGTTTGGCATAAAAAGCATTAGTCAATGTTCCTATTCAAAGTGGCCAAGAAAGGCGTTTTCTTTCTGAAAAAAAAGCATTTGAGTAAGGAGACTTCGGAGGACACATTGACTGAACTATTGAGCAAAGTCTGACTCAGAAAAAACAAAACAAAAAAATGGATGGTCTCTGAAATGCAAGCTAGGTGGCATGATGAGTCAGTACTATTATCCACTGTGTGTAACTTTTGCTGAAATGCTGCTGAACCTATCCTTTGAAAACACTCCAATATTTGATGGTTTCTTCGGGCCGCTGTTACATAAATCCTATATTCATGCTCATTACATCCATTTATCTTCAAAACCCTCATTGACATTTTTAGCTTATTTGGCATCATATCCTTTAAAACAATTGAATCTGTGTGCCTCATGCTGTCACACACATTGAAAGATTGTGGCAAATATAAGCATACTGCACTGGCAAGAGGTGTTACAGCAATGTGGCAGCAATTAAGCAATTAAGAGACTGGATTTGTGTTCAGTTTGCAGGTTCCACTTTGTGCTCTTGAAGTAAGTACATAAATTGCTTCAGTAGATATCCACCTTCAAATGTACAGAATTTGAAAAGTAAGCCATCAGAGTTTCCAAGGATTAGGATGACAGTCTAGCAAAGAAATAATGTAAATATGAATCAATATTGTCCATTTCATCACACAAGGGAAGTGATGCAGCAGCAGCCAAATGTGCATCAAAGCTGCATAACTAGCAGAGGCTGGCATAATTAAAGACAAAGGAGGGGCTGTAATGGGTGGCAAGTGGGGCAGATGGAACCGGAATTCTGCCTCTGCTTTGAGCGGATAAATACCCCCTCCGGGCCGCTGCAGGGTCTGGGTCTGGGAGCGATGCAAGGGGCTCTGAGTGATGATGGTGCACACGGTAGTTAAGCATGGCATGTGAATTAACACTGTCTAAGCTTTGAGTGATCCTAATTGCAAGAAGTAGGAGGAGGGATGGTGTACATAACAATTAGCAGAGTGCTTTCCTATGGGGGCAGCTACACTGAAGCAGTGTTTACCACGCTCTTCCCCAGAAGAGAGAATGGGAGGGGAAAAAGACACCATACTAGCCATTTCCCTCATGCCACACACACACACACACACACACACACACACACACCTCTAACAGCCTCTAAGATTACTCTGAAGTACAGTTAACAACACCTGCATACGTTGTGGCAATAGAAATGTTGAATTCAAGGTAAGGATAGAAACAGTCACTGAACTGACACAACTATAAACAGTCTGACAGACTCTTAGAGGAAGAAGGTTGACCTTAATTTAAGCACTTATTTTAAATGTATACGCCAACCTGTCTCAGTAAAGAATAGACTTTTCTGACGGGTCACTTATTTGTTAAGTGTGCTCATAATCTTCACTTATTATTCCTACAATAACTTCATGTGGGCTTTGATCTTTCCCCTTACAGCTGGCATTCCCCAACAGATGGGGTGAGTGGATTCACCTGAGCTCTGTGAGTCTGCTAGATATAGTTACCTGATGAACACATCAACAGCAGCATGGTGAAATTCTAAATCATTTAATTAAGAATCAGATTCCACTAAAGACAAAGCTAAAATAACAACAAAAAATGACAGCAAATTCTACATATTTCAAATGATCATTCATGCTTGAAACACTGATCATTTTTCCATCCTAAATGAAAAAATAAGCCAAAAGCTCACAGATATTGCATAAGATGGCAATGAAATAAGAAACACTGCATCATAAGCAATTTCCAAACTCACCATAATCTAATAACTGTACACCACATAATGCTACCATTAATTGTTGAGAGAGGATAGTACAGATCTATTTGTGTTCAAAGCCTCGTATTCTCAACCAATGTGACCTGGCAAAGTGGAATAATCTCCTGTGGTTCACCAAAATCAAAACAATGACACCTGTTATAAGCCACAAAGCTCAAAACTAAGAGTAATACATAAATAAAAGCAAGAGAGGGGTGGGGAGAGATGGGCTATTATTGTCTCCTGGAGATGAAAGATACCAGCAAGTGGGCTTTCTTCTTTTTGTGAAAACAAATATCAGATGAACAAGACCAAAGAGAGTCCACTATGTCGTTGATTTATTCAAAAGCCACACCTGCTGTTTGTAGTAATTATTCCTCCACTTCTGAACATAGAGAGGACACATGCAAAAGTTCACTTCAAACAGTCTACGCTTTTTAAAGCCCCCTCCCACTGATGAAGTAAATAGTCATTTTCCCTGTTAAATAACCATTGTTTTTTTGTAGTTATTTGGCTCGTAAGGGAGATTTAGCCATAAATGCAAATGAGGAACAATATCAAAGGAGGAGTAATTAAGATTAACCAAATACAAGTATGGCAGTAGCTGAGTCCTAACTCTTCTGGAGAATGAATCCATGAGCTGCTTTGAGATCACATTTTGTAATTATTAAACAGAACAAATTTAGATTTCAAAAAGAAAGAAGATAATAAATTCTAAAGTCACTAACAGCAAAGGGAAATGGTGCATTAAGCCAAAATGAAAACTGTAACTTTTGGGAAATACACTGGTGGGTGTGTCACCAGTCATAGGGGTGATGGCAGGTGATACTTTTAGGTGTATAAAAGTCTGACCTACTGTTCAACAAAAGGCTAGTCTATAATTGAGTCCCTCTCAGCTCCAAACTCTCTCTATATAACTGATCCCATTCAATATGATGCATGGTTTAACACATAACAGTTCAGTCAGTCTTTGCTATCTCACTCAAGTTCACAACACACACAGCAGAAGGTCATGTTACATGTCACAGACTTTAGTAAACATGCTCTGATGGTGTTAGGATGACCACATCAAGAGAGCACAAAGACTAGAGCTTCCAGCAAAGGCCAACAACAAAGGGAGGCAAGATGCATAAACATCTAGGGATTAGAATTTAGCAAGGTGCAACTGTCTCACTATTAAACAGCACATGAAAAAAGCTTCTAGTTTTGCATGTGGAAACACAAGAAAGGAATGCGATACAACTAAACACAAGCATTTGTTTCCCAATGTGAAAAATTATGATGAAAGAGATTACTAAACAAATGAAATTATATGTCCTAGCCATTTTTTACTCCTGTTTTTATTTCCCTCCCACACATTTAAATAGACTGCATGTTAACAGTCAACTGTTTTTTCACAAGTTTCAGTACTACTTTACTGAGTGAAGCCTATAATCCAAGAAGATCATGTTTCAACCTCTATGCTCAATGACTGAATCCTCTCTGGTGAGGAATGATGTCTCTCTATGGTGTAGTATGATTATTGTGAATTTTAATAGTTGTTTTCAATTTAAATTTACTTACTTTATTTACTTTTTAAAATACATTTATCAGACCTAAAATCTAGAGATTGTCCATACGTTTGAATACACCACCAGCATTCTTCTTTCATGGTATTGTAGTTGTTTTGACTGCCATTTTTTAATTTATCATTCATTAACTCTCCTTTTTAACATCTTGTAAAAATAATGACCCCCATGTAGTGCGCTGGATTACGATTCAGACCTGACCTGTATGAGGCATCTCCTCCAGATATGATGTAATGGGCTTATATGCCTTAAAAAAAAAAAAAATCAGCAGAGGTGAAGATTTGGGAACTCTCTTTTGGTGAGATGGTTCTGCTAGCCTTGGGTGGGGAAATTAATTTGTAGGCACCACATTCTTGTACACTTTGAAAAAAGACCCAGTTTGGCAGCACAAGGGACCCCAGGTGCTTCCTTGCAGCTCACCAGCCCATCTCTGATCAGGCAAAAGTTAGAGACAGGAAGCACGGAATGAGGAGGAGTAGGAAGGAGAAAAAAGAAAAAGGCTGCATGCAGACAGACGTCACTGGCCCTTCCTATTTATTCCATTGCTTTGATTTTTTTCCTCTCCCCGCATACCTTTCCTTTTTGTTTGGCCGGAGCCATGTAAGTCCTTGATGTCCCACCCTTTAACATTTTTCCCCCCTTTTGATTCCTTTTTCATCTAACGATACCTGCACAGAGCTCTTTAAAAGGGGGGGGGTCAGTGTTGTCACTTAAAACCTGCTTTTCTCAGTTTTCAAATATCTCATTGAGTCTCTCGCAGCTTTGATATTTTAAGTAGGTATCACAACAAAGGGGCAACAAACGGCTTGGAAGGTAATGTAGTATATTTAGGCTGCTAATGGCTTCAACCCTCTTGAGCAGATCTGCCCGAAAGGAGAGCATGGTCCCCTGAGTCCTATTTAGTTTCGGGAGGATGGCAGGGAGTAGGGGGTGGGTGGGATCACCTGCCTTTGCGTACCATGCAGACATCAGCCCAGCAATAAACTTAAAGTTTGATTGTGTGTGCAAGAGCTGCAGCTGTCCACATAGTGTCTTTTGGTGACAAATGTGGTCTGCATACGTAGCATCCTCCCTGCCTGTGTTCTTGCCGTGTGGACCTGCACTTCTCCTGTCTATGCGCACTGAACAGATAAAGGCCTTTGATATTTGCAACCTTACTCCCCCAGGCGTGGTGCCACAGTGGTGCTATTGTTTTTTTTTTCTCCTGGATATTTTTCTGTGGCAGTATATCTTTATTTAGTGTGTGAATAGAAAGAAGGAGCTGCCATTGTCCCGGTAGCTGGTTTACCTGGATGAGCAGCAGTCCCACCTTGAGTCAAGGAGCCTGGTTGTTCACCTATATGCATGGAGATTTGCAGGGTACATCAAGGCTGTTGTGGGCTTCTTGGAGATCATATGTCATCCTGGCTGCCATGGAGGCAGTGAAGCCATCTTTTTAAATTTATTAAGCCATTAACATTGAATGTGGTCACAAGCAGACTGTCCCAAATCTGAGTGAATTGACTGCCTCAGCCAAAGGAGACAAATGTACTTACACCTATAGTAATCTTTTACAAAGGTACAAAAACATCTTTTCCAAGGTTTCCATGAGCTTTATCAAGTTTTATCATGGTATTTCTGAAAATACAATCTGAAAAAAACACATGCCTTGCTTTAATTGAAAATTGTATATTTGAATACGTCAAGTCACTACCAGAATCAGCTTGCTTTCCAATACATCTTTGTCAGCTACCAAACCTAAATGTAATCTCCTTTGAAGAACAGTGGATGGTATTTAATAAATGAGGAAGTGTTTTGGAAGGCAAGTATCTGAGGAAGGCTAGAGATCTTAAACATTAGCATTGCTGTGGTTGCCAGCTCGTACAGTTTCATATTATCTTGTAGCTTCCACTTGACAGCTGGAGGTTTTTTAACTCCTTCATGCCTAGATCAAATGTGCACTCCATCTGAGAAATTCATTGATTTTGATCCCATTTGAAAGTCAGTCACCACAAGCTGTCTGAGGAACGTACAATAATAATTGCCCACATAAACCAACTGACAGCCACACAATGCTCCCGTGATCACATAGGCATTTGTCCTTAAAAGTGTCGTCAGTCTCTGGGGAGCATACAGCCTTGTTCAGTTCCTTTGCCATGGATGAAGAATGTGTGCACACTGGTGTTCTAGGGTTACCACCCAGTTTGTTAGGAGTAGCAGGAGTCCACTCATTCTGATAGAAAATACTCTCTTGGTGACCAGGGCTTGCATCAGGCTGCATAATAGGAATTTTTCCCCTGTAACCAGAGCTTAGCGCTGCAAAGTCCTGAGCCCCTGGCCTCTAACTTTACAGTCTGTCGCTCTGTAACACCTGTTCACACTCTGACTGACAAACAATCATGTCATTATTCATTGCTGAATTGGCAGGAAAAATCCTTTAGTCCTTGAGGCTCTAACACAACAAAGAGGGATAAAATAAAATGTTTACTATTTTTGTCCAACTATCACTAAGTCTTAATTTTATGGAGTTTGCTTGCTGACTGAACAATCCACTGTGACTATCCAATATGTGGTACTGCAAAACAAAATGGCTTGTGGGTCACTGATCAAAGCCACTGCATGCACAACAAGACCAAATTCATAGAGAATGAACTGATAAAATGTCTGTCAAAGTGACTGACTTTACTTGCGCACAATTTCATTCATTTTGAATGTAATTAAGTTACGTATTATGGTCCTATGTCGTATTATAGATGTTATTGTCCTATGTGGGTGATTCTGGACTATACTCAGGTAGACCATTTAATTTGTTTTATTCTTTTGTTAAAAATATCATTTTGACAGTCACACCAGTCCACAAAAAAAACCACACTGAGAGCTATATTGTTGTCATTTTATCATGTGTTCTCATAATTACATTACATAATAGTACCTTCTTTGCAGGTCACATTTATGCAAACTCTTTTTTCTTCATTTATGAAAAACTACATTCATTCAACTATGTATGGGCTGCATATCAGAACATTTCTTTTCTCTTTTGACAAGAACATACTTTCAGAAAACAACATTATGCATTATTGTTCTAAATAGTTTTTTCTGATCAAATTCACTTTTATGTTTGGGCAAATTAATAATCCTTCACCCTGCACTCACCACTGCTGGTAGAGTTACTGATCCTTCACTGGAAATTCATTTAGGGCCCAGGAGGCAAAGACACTGCATGCATCAATCTACTTTAGACAGGTGAGTACTTGCGCACATCAACAAATAAGGGCCAAAAGTAGCTGAAGTTTCCTAAAAGAGTCTTGACCTCAGTCTTTCACCCATACCATTACGGCTGACTGAGACAGTCATGGTACATGGATTGTGTTCTTCAAAACAAAGCAGCATATATATATATATATATATATATATATATATATATATATATATATATATATATATAGTGCTGTTTTTGCACAATGATTACATTCTATGTATGTATGTATGTGTGTGTATACATACATATATATATATATATATATATATATATATATATATATATATATATATATATATATATATATATATATATGTATATATATATATATATATACATAGAATGTAATCATAGTGCAAGAACAGCACTTATATTTGAATGAAACTTAAAAGTAAGAGAAGGAACTGAGGACAGGCTTCCCTGGTGTACTAAGTAGAAAGTAATGATAAGAGGGCTGTGGCCTTTTCAGGGTCCTCTGCATTTTTCTATTTCTTAGGGCCTGGGAGGGAAGGCTGTATTTTCAATCCTGTCTTCCTGCATGGTTCATACTATTTCTGTGCAAGGATTTTTTTTCTTTGTTACATGGGATTCATTAGCAACTATTAGCCTTGATGTGGCAACATTTTGATTATTTTGACTATTATAATCATTTCTGTTACAGGTTGTATCTAACTACACCACCCTGTAGAGTTGAAGAATGATTGGCTCTGACTTAAATTAAATGCTCTTCTTTCACCGAAGGCTTGTTCCTGCTTAATTTTTAAATAGGAGGAGTTTGAAATGAGGCTATATGGACCTGTGTTTCCCCCATCTGACTGGCTTGGAAATGTTTGGCAATGAGGAGAGAATGACAGTTGCCTGGACAGAATTTACAGGCTTACTTTTCACATTTTCCATCACATCGCAGATACCCCTCTATTGTATTTCAGCCTCAAGTTAAAGGAAGCACTGTCCAAACCTTTCGCAAACTTACAAGAGTACATTCATGCATTACAAAACTGTATATATGTATAGAATGTATAGAAATTAATATTAGCAAAACATCCCATCTGCATCATTAAACACATACACTTCCATACACAACAAATTTATAACTGAATAAATAGCTATACCAGTTTTAAAAAGAAATCATAATAGCTAATGAAAGAATAAGGTGAACATTCTCAAAAGTGGTCTAAAGTTTGTGCTTCCAGCCAGTACCTGTCATAAAGAGAGCATGATATTAGGCAAATGCAATACATCTGATTAACCACCTTACAGATTGATGTAACAATGTGAAGCCTCATTGCTCAAAGCCTGCCTGCAGTGGCTCCCTCAGCTCAAGAATCAACTGTGTGGAATTAACATAGCTAAGTGTTGTCAGCTTAAAGACCCCTGAAAGATATCAGCAAACACTGCTAAAGAGATAAGTGCCTTTAGGACAGATGTCTGTCAACAGCCCAAATTAGCCAGCCAGCAGAGGAGCACTATACAACACCAAGGTCCACAGCAGCAGCCTGTCGGCACAGTGGCTTACAGAGAACACAAGCTTGCAGGGTGGCAGTCTCAACCCGACCCAACTTCAGAGACCCATTATGCCTGTGGCAATGCATATAATCACTACCAATACATGGGGAATCTCTAACTGCCAATTACGTAGTATCCAAATATGCTCTCCGCCTGCCTGCTTGTGAATATTCATGAATGTTTTGATCTTTGCTTGGGCTGGCTCCTGGGTAGATGGGGACTCTTGGAATAGACGTGAGCACGTGTGGCCCATCTCGCTGCAGAAAATAAGGACCTTTGGTTCAGCTTGGCTCTGAAAAGCAACATGGCCTCAGCCATTCTCCAGCTCTGCTTTGCGTGAAAACGTCCGGCCTCATCCCCAAGCAAGCCCTCAGCCATGGCCGAATCATAACCAGTGCTGACAGGGGTATTCTCTGCGACCCAGCTGTGCATGGCTTTCCACCAGCAACTGTGGGAGCTCCAGACACTCTGCTGACATGCTAATCCTGCTGCTTTAT
Source organism: Megalops cyprinoides (assembly GCF_013368585.1). Lineage (NCBI taxonomy): Eukaryota > Metazoa > Chordata > Actinopteri > Elopiformes > Megalopidae > Megalops > Megalops cyprinoides. Next base: position 24,149,333 of record NC_050590.1, on the reverse strand, counting down.
GATGACGACTTCATCTAACAGAGTCACACATACCATACAGATTCAATGCTGCTCAGTGGAAGATAAAAGTGGAGCTCAAACCTTTGGTGCACCTGATGATCGACAACCAAAACCATGCAGTGAAATAATCTGTATTACATGAGTAGTCTTTGACAATCACAAAAACTATCAGTCAAGTTCTTGGTGTGTTTTGTAAACAAATCCTCACAACTCACTGTAGTTGAACAAATTGAATCGTAAAGGACGTGAGACTATCAAAGGCGCAACCACACATTAATCAAGCACTGCAACCAAGAAAATTCAGACCTGAAAAAAATCAGGTGGTTAAGTTTTTATTCTGCCTTAGGAGGTGAGACGGTCCATCTATAAAATAACTTCCAATGAAAATCAACCACATGAAGTATTGCTGTTCATAACATTCAAATAAAATGAAATTGCTTTGTACATTATATGAACACTGCCTAAAATATGTTATTTAAAGAAGACATCAATTGGCTTTGTGGCTGAATGAAATCACCCCCTCAACTTCACTAAAAACAGAAGCTAACAGTATATAGGAACACAATAGATACAAAGCAAAAGCACAGTTAAGGTCCATATGAATGTCACTGCAGTGTTTCCAAAAGAGGGTTGGGAACAATGCACACACTGCAAATACTTCTGAGCTATCCATCTTCTTAACTATACATAAGCAGCTTTCTCATTTGCAAGCCCCTGCTGGGCACCCTGTCCTTATGTCAATGGCTTTATATTAAAGGGAAATTAGGTGACATTGAGTTTCAAATGAGCCGTCGACACCTGCTGCGTCACTGTCACTCAGGGCCAACGTGGTGTTGTGACATTGCGGCAGCATGTGTGTGTCCCAGGACCTGTTACAGAGGGCTTGTCAAACACATGCTGGGAACAAGGAGACCGCTGACATGGCACACCAAATAATGGCACACCAAACCCACAGACGCCATGCAGATAGAATGGTTTAACTCCAGAAAACTTGTGTGTGCCCAACATCTTATTTCAGTAACCAGAACCACTGTGCATCCAGTACATTTATTCATACTTCTAGATCTGTAAAACCCTTTCAGCTGTTGGAACTGAAACACCTCCAGAAACCTCCATTTGCAGAAAAACTCATATTGCTGTTCATCTCTTTTATTTTTTCCCTAGATCATAAGCTGTCTCTTATATTTGTTCACTTAATATGCAACAACCATTGATGGCTTGTTCTGGCATAAGCCACTGTAGTTGTTTTAATGTTGGAGACAACAGCATGTTCTAATGCCTTCTGAAGACATGAAACCTGAAGGCATAAATCTGAAAGACTCTGAAAGTATAAGAAAGACTGTCAGGGTTCAGGAGAGAAGATGCTCCTTTCATAGTATAGTTTGCTAATCAGCCACCACACTGATACATACATGTACTCACAAAGATGGAGTGGTGATGTCAGCTTATTCTTTAAAGTGTTTGATTGGACATGTACCCATTTCGAAGGGAAATGCTGCATGATTCCTCTGAAAACTGAATTCTGGGTGCCTCTGTGTTTCACAGATAACAGCATTGTGATTTGTGACAGATTGTGGAGGCATGGAAAATTGTCTTCATTGCTTCTGGTTTCCTCATTATGGAAAGACAAAACATAGCCACAGAGGTAAACTGTAAATCATCATCATGATTTCCACTCTGTTATTATTACACCAATTCCAATATATGCAATAATCCATGTTCATCTGGGAGGTCAGACAGATTTGAACAACTCTGAACATACTGTGTGTGGAAGAGTTTTTATACCATTAATAACTTGTGGAAAGAAAAATAAAGACCCATCAATATGTTTTATACATTTTAACAACTTTTCTACATTTTAACAAAGACCTTAAAACTACCTCAAATTAATATTTCTGGTCAGTCAACAAAGACTGAGCCAAAATCATTAAAA